>NC_056704.1:10316002-10645450 GCF_018831695.1 Puntigrus tetrazona | reverse complement strand
GTGTACCATTTAACTGCCCTCCAGAAGTTTGGAATGCCCTGAAAACTGGGGTTTTGGACAGTATTGGCATGAATTTCTTATTTGTGGATCATTTGCCCTTGATATGACACAAACTATGAAAACATATTTTATTACTTAAAAGTTTATACACATAGAAAATATAAAATATTTAGATTCATTAAAATATCCATTATTCGTATTATTACAGATCTACATAATCTAGTAAAAGAGCTGTCAGTTTATCTAAACATTGACTTGATATATTACTCCAAGCCACCCTGAAGGATTTCCTGAAAGACCATTCACACCTTGAAGTGGATAATTTCTTACACACATCACGGTCCATTTGTTCCCTAGAGTAGCCTTAACTCTGACAGATAAATACGCGGCCATGCAGGTCATCAAATTTATACCATATGTCATTCAATGTTTGTTACTTTAACGTGATGTATTTGAACCATTAAAATGATAAGTGGTTATTGTTAAGAACTTCATTTGACAACTTTATAGGTGATTTTTACTCGCCAGATTCCAGATTTTCAAACAGCCGTATCTTCAACCAAATTATCTCCAAGTCGTCATACAAAAATCATTATCAATGAAAAGCTTTTTATTCTAGCTTTTAGATTATGTATAATTATCAACAAAAACAAGGCCACATATATTTGAAACTATAATTTTAAGAATTTATTGTTATATTATTAAATGTTATTCTCTTAGATATCATTTAGATTTCAGAACTAATATAATTTAAGAGATCATTCTATTGTCGGGTTCTTATTCATTTTCACTATTAATCAATCTTGACCTATTGGATAAAAATTGACAAAAACCAACTTATACAAACATTCAAATTCGTTAATTAAACACTAGATAAAAATGTCAATTTCACATTTGTCATGAAGTGTTTGACACAGATAAGTGCATCTTATAACAAGACAAATTCTGAATATCCAAGAACTGACACAGGAAGCTTAGAGGTGAAGACTGCAACCACAATGGGCTGAGCAATAATCAGACACAACAGGATTTCCTCCTGCTTCTGTGGAAACACACTCACATGATCTTAGAACTGACTGGAGTGCGGCAAGGCCTTGTTCCTCTCTTACCAGCCTGGTGGTATGAAATCTCTGTTACAAGCATGCACACAAGAACATCTAGATTTTTACCAGATTTCAACATTATGTAACTAAACTCTGTGGTGAAAGTTAATTGACGTTAAAGCACTTTTAAGGTAATTCTCGGCATCAGTTAAAGCTGATAAACAACTCAGCTATTCTGAAAAATACGCCACCGCACTTCTTTTAACAGTATACCTGGAGCTCTAAGCTCTTTTGATGTAAGGTGGAGAGCAGCGTTACGACACACACCATAGTGCTGTTCAGGCCATGCTAGAAGTCATGAATAATCAAGCCCCCAGTCAGACCTTCCATCAGACGGCAAAGAGGCATCTACAAGAAAAACAGACACGTGAGGTCAGAAGGTATCTACTAGTAATGCTTTTCTTTCTACTTTTCTAAACTTAGTATTAAATCATGCTTGTTATGCAGAAATGAAGACTGAAAATGTACCAAACTTGTTATATATATATATATATATATATATATATATATATATATATATACATATATATATATATATATATATTTTTTTTTTTTTTTTTTTTTTTTTTTTAGTTTTTTTTTTTTTTTTTTACATTTTCAAAACCCCAAAGCATTGTTCATTTCAAAATTAAGAGGAATACTTCATTATTTGGGCTTGATCACAGATAATAGATAACTCAGATATTATACTGGTATATTGTAAGATAGTACGAGTAAGTTTTAGTAATTACCAACAATGCTTTAATAAGGTAATAATGGCTAGAACTGAGGATCGTTTTCATTATAAAGATTAGGATGGCAAATTAATTCTCAGAGCTTGCCAGAAAACGAACAAACAAAAAATAAAGGCATTTATTAATCGTCATGGTATTAATCAGCTTATCATCAAGGCTATATATTAGTTTTAAATAACACTATTAATTTTCACCGCAGGAGTGTGGACTCAAACATGATATTTTACAATACAAGCTCATAATGACACTGCTGCCGAACCTAAAAGAGCAGAGAAATATTATACGGCATGTATCACAGACAGATTTTATCATGTTCTTGATCACATTAAAAGTTTGCTGAAACGCTTCACCATAAAACAGCATCAGTATCTCAGCACAGGATTGATCTAACTCTTCTGCTGGTAGCTCGCAGAGCCCACAAGGCATAGTGAGCTCAACAGAAGATTTTCAGATCAGAAACGTGATCAAAAGCATCACTTCTACTCTGCGGTGTAGAATTCTGTTTAGTTAGGGGTGCGTCTACACGTGGCTACAACACTCACCTCTTGTTTTTCTGAGAATTTGCTGCAGCAGAATTAGAAAATTTCTGGTCCTCTTAACGAGCTCTTCTAGACTCAGCTGTTCATACGATCCAGCTAATATACAAATGACGCATAAATACACACGTTGAAAACCTTATCGAAATCAATAAAACGTGCATGCTTTTTATAATTTGAACAAACATGATATCTAGTAAACAAGTCTCGCCAGGTGAGATTAAACGTTCTGCCAAGAACCAAACTAAGTCGTAATCACCGAATCACGTAGACAGGGTTGCTTACACATATGACGGTTCGTCCCTGCGCGTAGATGTCAAAGCGATCCCCGGTATAACCTGTACTGCAGTTTTGTTACAATTCTGAGAAAGAACATAAAAATAATTGTGGTGTACAATTTGGCAGCGCATCAGATCTGTTGTTATGGAAAGAACTAAAACTCGCAATTTAGAATGATGCTGAATTGATATTTAAGCGCAGCTGTAGTTTTGTTAAAGGATCGCTACAGCTTTTACTCGCAAGGCATTCTGACTCTTGCTCAACGTGTGAATAATACATTTACAACGCTTGAAAACAATACGCCGAATCAGTCACCAGGCAGTCAGCACACCTCATTAAATAACTTGTCATGGTGTTCGTTAATGAGTGCCGGTCCCATGGTTTAGAAACAACCAAAATCAACATTATAACTAACGGAGATTCTTAATGAGCTAATTCAACTTATCAGTATGACAGCATTTAAAGCTAAGCATCTGGCTGTCTTCAGCAATAAACGAAAATGCGGCTTTATATTGAAAAATGCAGATGTGGGTGGGGTTGATGCACACATACGCCAATCAGCTGGCAGTTTCATACCAACTCACTGGACAGAACGCCATGTGAGTCTGCACAAGATGAGCCGCGATGCTCATGAGAGATGTAGGGAAAACACCAGATTAAAACATGCCAAATTTGATGCACAAATTCAGCACAGTTTATACACTAAAATCAAGAAACCTTTTGTGAAGGATCCTCACATATTTCAAGTTCTGTTATTATTTATGCATATTGGTTATGATCATGGTTGGTTGTTTTCTTATTATTATTTTAGCACTTAGGTATTTATCATTAACAAAAAATATACGTCTCAACTACTTTATATATTTTTTATTTTCATAATGTCTTTTATCTTCGTTATTGCACCAGAATATTTATGTTTATATGAATATTTTAATTATCTATGTCAATGCTTTCAATTATAACAACAAACACAAATCATCTGAGAAGAGGTATTTGGCACGTGATGCAGCATGAATTGCTTTTTTTTGGAATAGATTAATAGCCACAAAAAAAGAGGTTCAGAAAGCACTCCTTTTCACTGATCCGCGGGGTATTATGTATAGACAAACTATTTGCAAGAATTAAGCAAATTTGTAAATACCTTCAATTTCCTGTCATGCATTACATGGAAACCGGCCAAAGGGAAAAGGAAAACATTAACAAATCCAAGTAAAAAAATAGACTAAAGAAATCTATCGTAAACAGAGGGTCAATGTAAGTATCTACCACCTTATGATTAAAAGTGGAGATTTTATTTTACTTAAACTGTCTGTGCATCTCTCCAGAGCGTGTTGATCCAGTCTTCCAAGAAAGCTGTAATTTTCAATGTAACTGTCAAACAACATATAAATACAAAGAAAGTCAAAAGTTTTCCTGAGCTTAAACTGTGAAAAAGCGTTGCAGTATACAGCACCTCCTTCATCTATTACTGTAAATATAGATGATCATAGAACTGCATGGCGAGATAGTCAAGTCAAAAGTCCTACCATATTATGCCCAGAATGTCCTTCTATGCACACTAACACGGGGTGTAACCTAGGCAAATTCACACATGTCAACAAAATTTTAAGAGATAACGCTATCTCATGAGCAGACACACACGGCTAAGTCTCCCTTCAGAGATAAACATACAGCATCCTTTGCATGTCTATAAATGATGTTTTAATGATATGCTGAAGTAAGTTGGAAAAATGTTCTCACAACGTGTGTGGGAGATTCAAAGAGAAATATGTGGTTTAGGGATTATTAAAGGGGATGCCACGGTTGCCAACTGCTTTTGTTTTCTTCCTAGTAACATTTTAAAGTTTATTTAGCATGCACACACTGTACAATCACGGCACCTGCCATCCAAAGCAAAATAAACACTACACCTGGCATGCAAAAAACCAGGAATGATAAGCGAGGCAAAACTCAATCATCAAGAAACAGACCTCACAGAAGCCTACGTAGATATTTTGCGTGGCTACAGGATCTGTGATAGCATCTTGGTATTAAGAAGAGTGTCATTACATTAAAAAGGAAAAAATTCCTCTTTTAACAGACTAATTACACTAAATGTCAAATTAAATTGCATTTGGTGGGATTTTTCACTCTCAGTGAGTCACTCGACCAAGTAAGATTAAGAATGAAAAGGTTAAATATCTCTGGCTAGATTCAGCTTAAATGTCTCAAGTTTTGGCTGATTTTGAGCAGTTTTTAAAGGCGGCTGTAGAAAGACACAGATAAATTTGATCTGAAGCCCTTCACATAAAAGCACGTTTTGCATTCCAACCGCCATGCTTTTATTTTTAATTAAAATTATTTTAATGTATGCTCGTATTAGATTGTGCTTGCTATCATTATCAAAACTTTCACAATGTCAAAACAAAAATCCCCCCCAAACCGATAAACAAACATTCTGGTTTAATAACTCTGAGTCAGCCCAGATCCAAAACCTCGTGGCCTCCATATGGCCCGACAATGCCAAAGCAAAGTTTCTTTTGCTTCAGCAGCTTCTGTAAACACTTACATCCAAGTCGTACTCAAAACCACTCACTCCACCAAACATCGTCACCTTCACACCGTCACACATAATCATAAAGCGGATTTGCATAAACAGTGGAAGTGCTTCCACTTAGTTAGCTTTCTAGAGAAACAAACGATCTGCTTTTATAGGTCCGAATACATCTCAGTATTAATCAAGATATCGAAAACGACGACTATTTCTGATAAATCGTCGTGTGTTCGTTTTGTTAGCGATTAAAACTGTTTTGGTTGGAGCTTTTATATAAATGACACTATGATAATATTATAATATTTCTAAATAATAATTGAAATGTAAAGGAGGTTTAAATAAAGTTTAATTCACCTTGTGGAAACAACTAATGTAAGATATGGTGCAAGATAATCACACAATATCTTACACATTTCTTCAATTTAAAAAAAAAAAAGCAGAACCAGTGTTTAAAAATAGATTAAGCTAGCACCCCCACAGTCTGGATGTCCCAGGGGCTTTTTCTGATCTAACAAAGCGTGACAGAATGTTCAAGTTTCTGTTGTCCACGTAGTTCTAAATAAATGAAATGTACAACCGGTCCAAATAATATTTTTGATATATTAATATTTCATTGTACGCGGTCACAAAGGGAATTCCTGCTGATTCAAGAATAACTATCTAAAACCGAACACACCGGCCTGTCAGTCATTAAACAAGTTAAACTTGAGAAAATTCTAGCTGCTAGTTTGTGCAGGTTACCAGAACGATAAAATAAAAGCCTCTGATGTTGAATACATGGCCTCCACCAGTATTGCTGTTAATGCTGGTCAGTATTTTTTCCCAAGCACAACAGATGGGTAGTGGGAACAGCCACAGTATTGGCTTTAATGGCCTCTATTGTAGTTCCTTGCCAGGTTGACTGGGAAGGAACTAATTCATCACTAGACTTATGATTGCTGTTTTGCATTATAAGAGGCAAAACAAATGAGCTGGTTTATGTAAGCCAAATTGTCACTAAACATTGTTTCTACTGTTTGACTACTATTTCCAATGTGATGCTTCAATTTCATAGAAAGTAGTATCTGGCGGCAACAATTGCTTAAGTCTGAAGTAAATTAACCCAGAGTGAAAAGAAAAGAAAGTTTTCTGCTAAGATTAACTGAGTTATCTTTTACAACGTTGGCCACAATGATGTTCAGCAAATCAATACTCATTTTCATGAATGAATTTTACTCGGCTTCAGATTAAATGCCACTAAAATGTACTCTTTCTGTTTATGGTTTTGAGAATGTTGCATTTTTAACTCAAAAGAACTAGAAATCGACACGTAAATGTCAAGACCAAATATGATATCACATTTACATCTTCCGTCTGTTTTAAGTATATTTTATTAAATAATGATATTATTTTACTATCAATATCGTCATTGTTTAAATATTTTAGTAATTCTGGGAAGATTCCTCAGGCCGGCTAGTTAAAAAAGTCACTCTTCTACCACATCGGCTGGTGGCATAAATATCAAATCAAGCTGGTGCAAACAAACTGACCAGCAGCGTCAGTCAGTCAGTCAGATGCCATATTTGCCTTTTGTTCATTTCGGTAGCCTCTGAAAATGTGGAAGTGACAGCGTTGACCACGTAAAAGGATGTTCATTCATCCTCTTATGCGAAGGATGATTCTTCATCCGAAGACGCACAAACACAATCCCAGCAAACTTCTATAGCAGAAGCAAAAAGATGCATTTGAGATTTGAGAATGTAGAGAGAGAATCAGTGAGAAAGCGCAGCCAGAAGCTTCTTCAGCAGTGCTGCATTAGAATCTGGAGCACTCTTAAATAAATCAAAGCGTTACTCTGGTGAAGCGAAGCAATACCTCACGCAGCTTCAGTTCGCAAGAGACTGTTCAAACACTGGATTCAGATCCTTGCCAGCTATGAGATGTTCTCTTCATCTCTGAAGTACATTCGCGTTCCCACCGTGACCGGCGTGAAGGCGAATCTTAGCTTCTTCTCCCGATCCTATATTTCCCAAAAGCCCTGTGTACAGGAAGGTTGCTCCCGATAGCTTTGCTTTCAGGAAACAGGTGCTGCCCATTGTTATGGTGCGGTGATCGTTTTCACATGATTCTCCCAACACCGAGGTTTCCACGCCATACCAGAGCTCTACGATTGATGGGGACCAACATCCCCCATGCGCTTTCTCCTGTGAGCCCTGAGTCTTCTCATCCAGTTATCCCCTCTCTCATAACAATAAGGCCGAACTCCCCTGCCGTGATCGCTTTTTAGAAATAACAGCAGTCGATGAGACAATGGTGACAATATTCAACGGTAAGTGCTTCCTTTTTATACGCTGGTCGCCCGATACAGTGGCCCGTGTTGCTGAGATACGGTAGCAGGATGGGTGGGATCTATCACAGAACAACATTTACCAGAACCAGGATGCTGATTTTCCCGCTTCCAGGCGTGGAAATGAGGAACTCTATTCTTTCCTTTCTAGCTTACCATTGGTACCTGTGGGAACTTCACACCTCACCTCTGTTTCAGCTCATGCTCTTGCAAAAAACACTCTGTGTACAACTGACGTGCAGTGAAATATAGTGAAAAACATTGTTCAAGCTTGATTCTGTGCCAATGCATAGAAAATCTTTTCAGTTTCAAACTGCTTGATACTTGAGTGGAACTTATTCAAGAATAAAAACTATATTCTATATTTCAGAATACAGTACAGAGTGATGTTACTTATTCACAGCCACATGTTTTTGCATTTGTTTTACATACAATCATTTTACATATATATACAGATATATATATATATATATATATATATATATATATATATATATATATATATATATATATAGTATATTATTATTTTTTTTTTTAGTATTTTCTTACAGAGAGATGTAAGAAAAACAAATTCACAAAGAAGACAGAAAAATTCAAATTTATTGCTCACACTTGCTCCAGTGGCTATCCTGTTTCTTAGTGAAAGCACTGACATCTCAATAGCTATTGTAATTTACAGAATTGTCCATATAAGATGTAATGCTGTAGAGATTTAAATTTCTGCAATATCCTCTCTCATAGTGCGATGACATTATATTTTAGTGAATTTTTAGGAGACTATACAATGTCACATTCAGAAACAGCTTAGAGATAACAAACAGATCATAAACACTCCCTCTCTCTATGGTCTTCAAAAAATGTCAAGAATTGACTTGATGGCACTCTTGCATGAAATATATTCATGTAGCTTGTGAGTATCCTTTAAATCAAATTTTTAGGGTGTAAGTGTCACAAATCAACGTGTCTTAGAACATCTTATGGGCTTCAAATCAAACATGTCTCCAGACATTGATTTCCTACTGCGCCATCATATGAAGACACTTAGACTAGTACATGTTATTATTCATTTTGGGAGACATAACAAATGAGATAGCGAAAGAAAGTATATTTCAGTCTTCAAGAATGACACATATTGCTTTAAAATCCCATCCGTGATTACCACATTATTACACGCCTTTTTAACAGCGTCTCCAAAACACAGTGACACACAAGTGTAAAATGAATTAGTTCATAGATACATTGTATATAATGAGAAAACCAATTTATGACCATTTTGCACACACACACACACATAATACAATAACAGCACACAAAACAGTGACACACACACACACACACACACAATAATAAAGTACAAAGTTTGGTGAAAAAATTTTTGTCAATGCTTGTTTACTGTCTTCATTTGAAAGAAATTCGGTCCTGAGTCCTGTCAATGCTATTTTTATCATTTAAACTATTTAAAGACATCAAAAAACTTTTTCGGTCTTAAGAGGTTACAAAACAAACATAATATCATGAATAATTGATGCTGCCAAAAGCATATCGAAGCGGCAAAGCTTGGCATTCAAATAATTGTGTCATTGGAATCTAAATGTGTTGAATAAATAAGCCACTGTTCTATTTTTGTAAGGCAACACATTTGTTTATACTCAACGATTGCAATGAGAAGCTCATTTGATAGAAAAGATATAAACCCTGCCGTCATACAAAACAGGAAGAGGTTTAACACAAAACAACTCCTGCATGTCTTCCAATTTTCAGACCCATGCAGCAGCTATGATGATTCTGGATTGTATTGTAAAGAAGTTATCACTTCAAGCCATGACTCAAACTTAATGTAGATTCTGAACTGGCTGACAAAAATGATGTTATGATTTTCAAACTAACACTGTTTTTGGATCACTGCGCCTCATTATGTCTTTCCGAATTATCTAATGTACCATTGAAATGCATTATTATAACTTTCCTCATGGTCTAAGCAACAAATAGGTTTTGTTCAGTGACATTTTTTGGGGATCATCCAGTGTTTTAAAGCAATGGAGCACACACAGTGATGACCATCACTACTGAAACCAGTTTCATTTCCAGCTCCACAGTTGCGTAATCCAGCATGACTCAACTACAATCCAAACTCAGCCAATGATCTGTTATTAAGTGAGGAACAAGCATTTAGAACTTAAAGCTGCATCAAAAGCGTAAGTAAGCTTGCTTGTTTTGTTATTGACTTTGTACTGCAGTGTGCTGCATGGTATAAATAGAGATTTGAAGATAGGGAAAATCTAATTTAACTGAACAGTAACATCATTTTTATCTCTCTCTCTCTCTCTTAAGTTGCATATGAGGCATGCTACATGAATGCCAAAAACTTCTCCTTATGTATGTGGCTTATTAGGAGTTTCTGTCAGATGCTGTTTGCGCAGATGAAAAGGGAAGTATCTCAGTACTTTAAAGCTCACACTTGCTCCTGTCACGTATACACTGAAGGCCAGTTCTTGCAGAGTTGCTTGAACTATGGACTTTATCAGATTGTGCTATGGTGGAAATGAAAAACAAATATATCATTTGAATATTATAGACAGTATTAAAGAGAAAACTAATTTGCAAGTAAAATGTAAAATCCATCTGCATATATATTTGCACTTAGAGGCTTATACTCCATTCTTACTTTACATATCCACTGAATCAAATGTTATGAATGCATTGGCTTCTAACTGGATCCAAAGCGTATGACTTTGCATAGAGTCAGGATCAGCTGTATTTTGCAACCAAGGACTTAGTATCTGCAGACTTGAATCTATCATCTATATATATATATATATATATATATATATATATATATATATATATATATATATATATATATATATATACTCTACTCTATATCGTGTGTTTCGTGCCTTATTAGCATCCATATGTTATCTTAACTGATTCTTTATGTAGATCCAGACTGCTTGCTGTGCAAGTCTACTGCTCGAATACGATAAGATCTCTGACTAGCCACTGTTTTTACATCTGACCTGTTCGCCACAGAGTGGAAGCCTCACGTGAACGTCTTGTTGTCACTTTAAAGCTTCATTACAGCTTACTGTAAAAATTCTAAATCGCTTAAGTACTAAAACCGTGTATAATAACAGAACAGGAACACCGATGCTGTCACATAACTGAGCACGACTTGCATTATTGTATTGCATACCGGTGGATAAATAAATCCTTTAACAGATTACTGATTCAGAACAGTTGTCCCGCACGCCTCACTGCACAAAAACGCAGCGGAATAGTAAAGTTTCCACCTGACGTCCTCAGCTGTGAACATAATCCACCGTAAAACTCGCTTTAAAAGGTGGTGAAGCCGCTTGGAGTCTTTACCGCGTAAATGTTTGACGTGGAGTGAAGAGAAACCTTTGTTGATTCTGGTTAACTCAAATTGCTGTAGTTTGATTAAATTCACCGTGCACATCATGCCTAATTTGACTTGACCTTTTATTCCCTTCCTAGGCTATCTTAAATCAAAATGAGACTGCTAGCAGGAATGCACCACAGGCAGCAACACCTGGAGGTTCTTATCCTCTTCCCATGGTTTCTTTCGCTCTTATCAATGTGGCGGGCTGAGGTGGAAGCAATGTCCTTGCAGCGTAATCCAGCGCTTTAAGATGAAAAGAGGGTGGAAATGTAACACATCCCCTTCAGCATCAGGTTATATCAGCTTCACATAGACAGCAACAGCAGGAGCAGTTATATCAGTACGCCTGCCACGCTTTAGTGCAACTAAACAGGAACTCAAAGAGAGAAGGCAGAAGAACTCAAAGAGGAAGACATGGGCTACATGTGTTCATGAGGGGGAGGAGGTTCGACTTACACACGCATGCTTTGTTCTTTGACTGACGCCTTATTTTTATTAATGCTATGTGGATGGCAAAACGCCATGAATGACAGTCTGTTTTAGAAGAAACAGCTTTTTGACATTTACTGAATAATAATGTACCAACATTCCATTATCAAAAATCAACATATATATATTTTTACTTTTGTAAAAAGTTGACTGTGGTCCTTGTTAGGTACACACCATTTACTATGATGTTTGATTTTGTTTTTGAAGATATTCAAGTAGCTTAATTTAATGGCATGCTGTGCAGACTCAGCCTCTACAGTCGGCATAAGATTAACTCTTCACTTCCCAAGAGGTTATAAAATTCATTTTTTTGTAACATAAGAGTTCCTCTCTTTCTGTGTCACTCTCTGTCTCTTCCTTTCTCAAAACTCACACATATTAGTAAGCTTAATTGAAAAATAGCCTTCCACTCAGTGGTTTGTGACTGCTGTAAAGAAGGAACTTATCTGCTAAGCTTCCAGTCAGAGGAATCAGCACAGCGCTGGACAGGAACCAATATGTAATGTAAATCCTAAGTAATAATATATATATATATATATATATATATATATATATATATATATATATATATATATATATATATATATATATATATATATATATATATATATATGAACTGGTAGACATATAACAACGACATGCTTTGGGTGAGCTTGGCTGGTGGAAACGAAATACTGTCATCTAGTGGTTCAACCGCGTGGCAGAAAAAACAAACCGGTCAAGTAAAAGGCGGTAAACAATGAGGGAAGGAGGGCGACGGTAAAAATCGCTTGTAAACTATCAAAACAACACGTATTGCCTTTTGCTTTTTGAGCTCGAACTTCCTCAAATGGAAGCCATAGACATCTTAACAGGCCTAGCCTACACAAAATTTGTTTGGAAAATTCCCTAAATAAAATCACTTAGGCCTGTTTGTAATAATGTACATACATTAATATACATACATTAGTCCGCTGTTAGATTAATGAATGAATGGATAAAACATTTAATTTTGCCGATGAGTTATACAAAACACAAACATCAAATAAACCCTGTCAACAAGCTCGACAAAGTCAGTCGAATTAAAATATTTTATGGCATGACACCCATATTCGGTACTTAGGCAAAAAGACAGGATTTAATGCGCAGTTAATGATTACGCTATAAAATCATATTATAGGCTATGGTTAATACGTTTGAAATAATGTCGAATCAAAAGGAAAAAATATTAATTAAAACATAAGCCTAAATCTGCCGCTGAACAGCCATCGGTTTTTCCACGGGACAGACCCGTGTTTCAAAGCATGAGCAGCACTATCTTCGCGCCTGATTGTCAAAATGTCCACTGCGCGCGCAGTATCTCACGTAAATACAATCGGTTAGGGTTTAGTGAATGTAAACTGGTGAATGAAACCTGGCATGTGTCAGTAATATTATCGGTTTTTAAAGGGATAGCGGCCCAATTAAATACCTGTCGTGGCATGTTAATCAAAAACAAAGAGGAATAAATAACTGCCCCCCCACTTCACTGAGGTCTAGGTCGACCCCTGCAGTTTCTATTTTCAAGGCCCGTTTTAACAGATCAGTTTAAAAGACGATATAAAGCTATATTAAAACACCAAACATGTATGTGAACATAACGCCTAATTATTTACTTGTTTCCCCCTCAAAATGTAGTTCAGTAGGCCTAATATAAATGACAACTCGCTCTTTTTATGAGTCACTCTAGAATCCTAGACTGTTAAATAAATATATCCGATGCATAGACAAACATTATTAATGCCACAACGATTGCAGCGTATTATAGTGTTTTAGGTGTCAATCTTTCGAGAAATTCGCTGAGGAGAAAAACATTAGAAACAAAATGTAATTAAATGAGCTGTTATGGCTAACAAAAAGTAATGTTGGACTTTAATAATGGGATACCCTGCTAATCAAAACACGTAGCCTAGCTAAGCCAAACTAAAAGAAGTCATTAGCTTTGGGGAGATAGGCTTTATAAAATAATCATGTACCAACGAGAAAACCTCTAAGATGACAAAAATAAACTCTTATTAATGAATAAAAACTAACCAAATAATGCCATTATAAATTCACATTTATAAGACGTACCGGCATTATTATTGTTATACTCGACTTGTTCCTATAAAAAGAGCATTATCCTTTATGTTATAAATAAGATATAGACTACGCGACGATTACTCTTTTTTTTAAATACATAGTAATTTTCAAACTGCACCTATTATACTCCGTTCAATTCAGGCGCTGGTTTTATTGATAATCTACCAGTGGATGTCGTTGTTCTCTCGCGTGCAAAGTGTCACTGCTGGAGATGAGAGAGAACTCAAGAGCCCTGCGTAGAGACCTGAGAGAGAGAGACGAGAGAGAGAGAGAGAGAGAGAGAGAGAGAGAGAGAGAGAGAGAGAGAGAGAGAGAGAGAGAGAGACAGAGAGGGCAGAGAGAGAGAGAGACAGAGAGACAGAGAGAGAGGGACAGAGAGAGAGAGAGAGAAGAGAGAGAGAGAGAGACAGAGAAAGAGCAGAGAGGACAGAGAGAGAGAGAGAGAGAGAGACAGAGAGAGAGAGAGAGAGAGAGAGAGAGAGAGAGAGAGAGAGACAGAGAGAGAGAGAGAGAGAGAGACAGAGAGAGAGAGAGAGAGAGAGAGAGAGAGAGAGAGAGAGAGAGAGAGAGAGAGAGAGAGAGAGAGAGAGAGAGAGAGAGAGAGAGAGGCAACGTGAGTGTCTCCTATCTCACAGGAGAGAGCTCAAACAACGAGCAGGATCTTCTTACCAAGAGACTTTCTTATATCCTCTACATGCGCGGAGATTTAAGGACCAGACAAGTAAAAGCGCGTGTCCAATACTCCACTGGAAAAAGAGAGCCAGAACGAGCTGAGATTGTTTTGAGACTTTTCTGGGAGAGTGTTTGAGGAGGTACAGTGATCGGTGTAGACATTTCTCCAGCTGCGATCTTCTTTCGATGCAAGCGTAATTATTGTCGGATCTTTCCAAACAGCGGTTTAACCTAAATACAGAAAGTTTGCCCAACATGCTGGAGTCCGATTTAGATTCGCATTAGTTTGTTCTTTGGCACCGGTGTCCTATCTGCTGTGGATTGATCACGCTCAGGTTGTCAACTGGTTTCCATCCGCAAACAGTTGATAGCATCTTCTCGTTCGGACACGGCTGCGTTTCAGAACAGGAGAGACTGAGAAGGCGCGGGATGATGTTGAGGGGTCTCGGATGCTTTGGTCACTGGTGACTCTCTCTGTGTGTGGTCAAAGGCACCGTCGGCGGATACGGCATGAGCATGTTCGCCGCTCAGACCTCCCCACCCGGACCCGTGCTACGACGAGAACGGTCACCCCAGAAGATGCATCCCCGATTTCGTCAACGCGGCGTTCGGGAAGGAAGTGCGCGCGTCCAGCACCTGCGGCAAAACACCGAGTCGGTACTGTGTGGTGACCGAGAAAGGGGACGAAAAGGCACAGAAACTGCCACACGTGTGACGCGTCGGACCCAAAGAAATATCACCCACCTGCTTACCTAACCGACTTGAACAATCCTCACAATCTCACCTGCTGGCAGTCGGACAATTACATCCAGTATCCTCAAAATGTGACTTTTAACATTGTCCTGGGCAAGAAATTCGAGGTGACCTACGTGAGTTTGCAGTTTTGCTCCCCGCGACCAGAGTCCATGGCTATCTTTAAATCGATGGACTACGGAAAGTCCTGGGTGCCTTTCCAGTACTACTCGACCCAATGCAGAAAGATGTGCAACAAGCCCAGCAAAGCCACGATCACTAAGCAAAACGAGCAAGAGGCCATCTGCACAGATTCTCACACCGACATGCACCCTCTCCGGGGCTGATGGCGTTCAGCACCTGGACGGGCGACCCTCCGCGCACGACTTTGACAATTCACCCGTGCTTCAGGACTGGGTGACCGCCACTGACATTAAGGTCACTTTCAGCCGACTGCACACTTTCGGAGACGAAAATGAGGATGACTCGGAGCTGGCTAGAGATTCCTATTTTTACGCCGTGTCAGACCTGCAGGTCGGAGGCAGATGTAAGTGTAACGGATACGCGTCACGGTGCGTCAAAGACAGGGACGGAAGCCTGGGTGTGCGAGTGCGCACACAATACAGCCGGACCGGAGTGTGATAGATGCAAACCTTTTCACTGCGCGACCGACCTGGCAGCGCGCAACCGCAAGAGAAGCCAACGAATGCGTCGGTAGGTCCATTTGCTTTTTATTTCCACGTCGTTTTTGGAAAGCGCGTAGCCTGAGGCGCGAACACGTCGCCGAAGACGCGTCGTTTATCTTTGTCCGCACGTACAGTTTGTTTGAGATGAGTTGAAACCAGCCGTGACCGCCAAGTAAAAAGTGCGGGTGTTTTCTTTTTAAATGCGAGCGTTTCGCGTCCAGTGAGGGGAACTTTCAGGATCAGTACAATACAACAATATAAGTGACAGATTTATGGACGGTCCACTAAATGATTTAGAGAAATGATAAAAATAAAATCTCTAATTTAAAAAAAAAGTGGTTTGGATGTAAGCAGCCTGTGGGCTAGAGAGCCGTCAAAGATAAACGAATATAAATTATTACGATTTATTACTATATGCATCAGCCGATTTTTAACCAATCTCGGCATCGAACAGAGTTTAAATAAATGTCTATGGTCTAAACATAATTAATTAATACATAGATTTGATTTAATTTCAGCTTTTATGCATTATTAAATACAAATTTACGTAGTAATAATAATAATAATAATAATAATAAAATAATAAGTTTGAAAAAGAAACTTGGGCTCGGCTTACGTGGTTACTGTACGTTCTTTTTAACAAAATGTACTAAAATATATTTATACAAAAATATGGAATCGTTTGTCCAATGCAGCTTATTAAGATGCGCCTAAACGTTTATTTTATACGCAGTGCCACAAGCTTTTTCTTTTAAAGTTTTTTTTTTTTTTAGCATTTTCATAGTAATTAGTAGTTTAAGGTAAAATTATTAAGATATATTCAGGTATAATAAAAAAAGTAAACAGGTAAAAAACTAAAGCGAGAAAGACACACGGCATATATTCGTCGTCTAAAGAGCAATGTGATAAAAGTCCGCCAGCTAGCCGCCTCGTGTTCTGGCGCGTGCGCTCACTTTTATCACTGCCATTAAAACTGAATGTCAAACATGTTCATTCCTTTTTTTATTATTGTTTTTACTTATACTGTCTCTAAATATATTTATTCACGCTGTGCTACATGCAAACCACAAATAAAAACTAAAATGATCGAATTCAGTAGAGAGAGCTGGTAAGACTACCGAATATTTATTTATCATCGTCCTTGTTATTATAATTATTTATGAAAAATTAGTAATAATAAAAATACATTTTACATAGATATTTGAAACGCAGTTTCACTGCATGACAAACTTAGCAGGAGCAACGTGGATGTTTAGTCTATTGCTTAAAGTACCTAAAGTAAAGAAATAAAACTCATGACCCTTAATTAAATGGATAAGGCACCTAATTCATAAATGAAATGAACTGTCATAATTTGCACTGAATCGTCTGGCTTCTCTTAAGATAGAACAAACCAAGCTAAAGCGCTCTTAAAGCAGACTGTTTATCAGCAGTCTGAAGATAAGATAAATCTCCGGGTTATGAAAAGTGCTTATGGGTGCAACTGAAGCATGCAATTCCGTTAATGAAAACATTCCTTTAAATAAAATAGCATTAACGCTCACAATGCCCTTTGTGTGTTTCACTTATACTGCGAAAAACGAAAAACACGTATCTCTGTGGGTTAAACTGTCTGCATCCTAAAATGCCATAAATAATTATCATATTTTAGCATGTGTTTTTGAATCAGTTCAATTCAATAGCTGAATGACAGTGCACTGTCAAACGGACATGCAGACAATGTCTGGCTGTGCATAAACAAGTCTAATTCATAACTATAATGAAAAGAGCCTGATAGTCATCATCTGTCATCAATCACGTATTTTGTAGCTAATTTAGCACCTGCCCGGTTAGTTTTCAATGCCTGTTTTGACTCATCTCAGAAAAGAAGAGCTCGTTCTTTTTCTCCTCTCTCTCTCTCTGAGCAAGCCAAACATGTATCTGTTGGCTGGAAATGTAAACACACCAGTTGAGACGCCACTGTCGCACAGCAGAAATGAATTGCTCCCTGTATCCTTGACACTTTATTTTTACCGGGGCCTCCATGTGTGAGTCTTGCGCGGGGCACAAAAGATCGTCACTCACAGCATCCATCTTGCTGTCAGCGAGCCGACGCTTTTGCCGAACATTCCTCGGCTGTGTTTTTCCTGAGCGCAGTGCCATCGGATCCACTGCCGAAATGAAAAGAAAGAGCAAGAGAATGAAAAGAAGTGAAGAAGTGAAAAGAGAGGAGTGAAGGGGTGGGCAGCGTTAAAGCAAACAGAGCTTAAACAGGAGAAGAAAGAGCCGTGTGACACCTCTGAGCCGGGGCAGAACCCGAGGGAAAACCGTTGTGTGTGTGTGTGAGTGTGTGTGTGTGTGTGTGTGTGTGAGTGAGGGCCAAATGCAATCAAACACCTACAGAAACACTATGGCAACCTTTCATTCATAGCCCAAACCTAAATATGGAAATGTATGATGTAAATGATCTGACAGAGGGTTTGGTCCTCTTTCAGCGGTAGTGTATGTAGGAGAAACATTCCAGCATGCTGGGGAGTATTTCAGTGCAATTGTCTGTGTTGGTCTTAATATGAGTTCATGCACTACACCAAACTCTTACTGAAAGGACATTTCACCAAAGCGCTTGTGTGGAAGGGATACACATATGTAAACATATGGGAGAGATGGATTTGAAATGTAGATTATGAGGGAGGTTTTAAAGTGATTGAAACATAGTGTTGAGAGAAATTGTTTAATAGATAGCGATCGATAAGTAAAGAGACCTAGGTTTCACTCGAACCGCACTTAACTGATTGGATCCTTGAGTGGAAAGGACCCCATAAAACCCCGAGTGCCCTGTTAATGTGGCCTTACGGTATCGATCAGCTTACTGCATTGAGAGGCATCATTTTTAATGCATTGAGCCCAGTCTGAAGCCTGTCAAGAATACAAAGTGAAATGGGAATGTCGCTCCGTAGCTGAAAAAAAAATCATTTTAAAACATTACACTGGATAAAACTCGCAGTTCTTTGTAGCGCTTTATACAGTACAGGTTGTTTCAAAGCAACTTCGCAGTGATAAACAGGGGGAAAAAGGTGCTGATGTTGTAAAACCGCCGCTTTAAAAATATCATTCGTCCCGGCTGAAATCCTACCAATCTGTTTTTAAAAAGTCAAACTAACAGACCTGAAAAAAGCAACCGCAGCTTGGCCTGTTTAGCATATTATACATTTTAATTGTGCTAAAATTTGCATTTGTAATGTACGCGAGGCGGTGGCGTTTAATCCTTCAGTTATGCGATTATGCATTGTGTCGTTTATACTTGTGTAAAGTACAGCTCAGATACGCAATAACCTGCTGTGGCTTAATTATAACTCTGCATGCCACAAAAGAGCTTCAGGAGGAGCAGACAAGATGAGGCAGTAAAAGGTGAACGCTTTAGTAAAGAGAAGGACATTTTAAGAGCAATGCTATCTTGATGACAGAAGGATGTGTTGAATCTCTGACTGCGGTTTGAGACGAATCAAGGATGTTTCTCCGTCCTCTATTGTTGGAAGTAAAACAAATCGCTGTCAGAATCCAAATGGCTTCTCTTGTATTTCTGCATGCATGTACTTGTTTCTCCGTCACAAAGTTACACTTCCTGCAACAGCCAAACCACAACACGACTCAGCCAGTTTGAAATATCGTCTCACACAGTTACTGCATGATCTCCTTGAACATTAAATGCACACTTCACTTGGAAGTGTTTTAGTGCTCTCTCCGGCGGTGCAGGTCGATATTCTGAAGACGTGAAATAGGTGACCCCATCGGAGTAATCTCCCAGGACACATTATTCATGCTTTAGAAGAAAATGAAGCTCTGCTCGTTTGCTCTTCTCAAAAGTAAATGAACGGTTCATTCAGAAACTGAAATTCTGCCATCCTTTGCTCACCTTCATGTTGTTTCTGCAGAACAAAAAAAAAAAAAAAAAAAAAAAAAAAAGATATCTGAAGAATGTTTCAAGTTGTTTTTGCCCGTATAATAAAAGTCAGCTGAGTTTTAAAACATCTCATAAATGTAATGTAAGAGTAATTCATGCTCCAGTGGTTTAATATGATCCATTTCTATGCTGAACAGACTGAAACTTAAAGGGTTAGTTAATCTAAATGAAAACGCTGTGAAACATTGGCACTTCATAAAGTCAATGTTAAAAACGTTCGCGTGTATTCATGAGTAGTTTAGTCCAAATCTTCTGTAGACACGATGACTTTATATGATGAACAGAATTAACTGAACAATTATTCACATACTGATCATTGCATATACATAGAACACTTCAAATCAAATCACGGGTTTGGAAAGACATGAAGGAAAGTAAATGACAGGAGTTTGTATTTTTAGGTGAACTATCCCTTTAAGTAGCGATCCATTGTCAAATCAGATCAACTCATTACTCGTGCCATCATATTATATTGGTATAAATATGGCAACACATCAATTGGTGCTTTGTCCTGACATCATGTCAGGTGACAGGGAAGAACACATTGACATTTGATTTGGGCTCAAACATGAATTGAACCACTGAAGCTGTATTAAAGGTGTGCACCCCATTGACTTTCATGGTATGGACAAAAACCGCTGGGAAAATTGTTCAAATATCTTTTTTCCTCCCCTTTATATTTATGTTAAGCAGAGACAATCATGCCAGTTACATGCTGTACAACAAATGCAAACAGAAGTTAAATTTTTGGGTGAATTGCATAAAAATAAATAAGACTTCATGTTGTGTCAATCACACTGCCTCCAAAACTCTAAAACATTTAGATCGGGTTTGATTTCCTGTATAAATCAATAAATATTATTAATATTATTATAAATAAATAAAGGACAATCATTTTGTTTGTCAGATTCGAAGATAATCGCCATCAGTAATTTCGGTCTTTGTGTGTTTGTCTATGCCAGTAACAATAAAAGGCAATAGTTAATGTTTTAGCTGCCACGTGGCTTTTATAAATCATCGCCTCTAATCTTCAAAGCTGCCGATGGATCAAATAGGCCCACCTATCAAGCAGAAGAGGTGAGATGTGAGAAGAGAAACCTTACAGAGCTTTTGCACTTTGCTCTGCTACCTCACTATTCTGCCTCACTACTGTTCAAAGGGGATGAATTACCGTCGTAGACGTGCAGCAATTCATCCAGTGACCGTGATTTCCCAGAACGCTTATCAGTGTTTACTGGTGTTCATCTTGTTTTGTAAACCACATACGAACAAGACCTTCTCTCGTATGCATGTGAATCTTGTAGAGGAATTTTCAAAAGTGTCTTCATCATCATCTGCAGATGCATCGAACAAATACAGCAAACACCTAGCGGTTCTGAACCACCTGTTTGTGATTGTGCAACGTGAATGTTTTCCACTAGCGAGCTCATTAGCGCTTTCATGTTACTCCTTACCGGCTGGCAGCTTTCTTGCAGTTTTTTTGACAGGAGGTGATCAAAAACAATGGTTTTGAGAGTTTGAATCAGATCATGCGCGAGCCCAGCCTCTTCAGGAGAACCAGAGATATAAGGGTGCGTTGAGCTGGCTGTTGTAAACCTGTGGGGCAGGCTGTGTGTTTTTGAGAAGGCCCAGACCTCCTGGCGAGATCAGTGCTGGCGGAAAGCCCACGCTGGGGCTCTGCTGCAGGGGGGTGAGTATATTTCCAGAGGAGAGCCTGGCTCTAGAGTCGAGTACTCTGCAGCAAACTCAACCTGATGCCTGCCAGGTTGCAATGCACTAGGCCCAAACCAGCCATCTGCATCTCGTTTAACTAGACGGCACACACACACACACACACACACACACACACACAAAGGCTCGGAAACATGAGCGTTAGCACACATATCGCGCTCAGGCGGGATGGTATGCGTAAGAGTATGATAATGCTGCTTTGAGTTCGAGAGAATCGTTCAGTTTTCAGCGGGATGCTCGTAACTGATGGAGCGATAATGTGCCCAGTTTGTGAGAGAATACTATTAAAAATATGTGACGTCAATTTTAATGATTCTGATTTTAAATTGCTCGTAATTGTCAAGATTTGAAAGAGCAGAACACCAACGCTGATTGTAAATAGGAGTCAAAACAATTTATTCCTCGGTCTGACAATGTTTAACGTTGTCCAAAGTTCTGTCTCCCCATCTTACCACATGTGGCCGGATCGCTCGAGCATTGTTTTGAAATACAATGATGTGCTTGTTACGCAAGGACACATTGACAGCTTCAGGCTAATGTATGAAAAGTGTATATTGACAGGATAGAAATATTTCAGGCAGAACGATGGCACATGAACAGAGAATATCAAACCACGCTCCTTTCAAGAGCTGAGTCCTGCTGGGACTGGCATTTAAAGCATTTTTTCACAATTCAATTCCAACTCTGAGGAGCTATATGCCTGGTGTGTTATTGTTTCTATTGTTATTTTATGAACCAGTTGATTGTTTAATTATGAACACCTGATAATACTCACAGACTGTGTATAAGATCATCTAATGAGCAGCGAACCAACACACTGAAGAAAGGTTTCAGCTGAAACATCTGCTAGTATACTTAAAAGGTCATTAAAGTGAGAAGATCTCAGGGGAGATTTTGCCGATCATATCATAAAATCTGAGGAAGAAAATCTCTGCTTAGACAAAAAAATTATTTCATCGCAAGATTTGGGATGTTTCAGATTCTCTTGATTGCATACAATAAATGTAGCGATGTGTTCAGCTATGCAATTTGAAATAAACTCAGACTGGTAAAGTCTGAGAGCTGCTGGATATGAAAATATTTTTTACTTTCAGCTTTAATATCCAGTATTATCTTTGTTGAATAACCTTACATGTGAGATAGAATGAATAATGAACGAATGTTTTTGGAGGCATAGCACAGAGACAGTCGGGATGGTTTGGATTTCTGAGTTACAAAGATCGTGAAATTATACATAAGCCTTGCGGTTTGCCAGAAAAGTCAGTTATGACTTAAAATTGATGCAAAAATATGTCAGTATTTTGGAATATAAAATCAAGGTCAATCAGAGTCGCGCAAAATGAACCAATCAACTGGAATAACAACTTTTTATTGTGTTTGTTGTGTGTGGAATAATATTGGCACTGATTTATCCCACAAAAAATATTAATCAAAAATAAATAAAAAATTACCACCGCACAGGACACTGATATACAAGGCAAAACAGCGTGGTTAAGACTTTACATTGGCCATCTCAGTGGACTTTCTCAGCTTCCCTTAGGCAAAACATTCATTTTTGAGGCTTTTGGTTGATATTACTGGTCTGATACATAATGGAACACAGATTCCCTTTACAAGCCCGAGAAAAGAAAACCTTGTGCTTATTTCTGAGATTAGAATTTGAAAGCTTCAAGATGGAGACGTGTTCTTTTGAGGGCTTCGGTGGAAGCTGGGTTGCTTCTGCTCCAAACTCTTTCTCCTACACATTCTATTATGACTATGTTTTATAAATTCAGGCAGGTTCATGTTATCACTTCACAGATTCAAAGCTGTTTCTTAGGAACATAGGGAATGTCATCCCTCATTGTCTGCATTGTTAGTATGATACCGAAATAAAGCAGTCTCACCATCACTGACGGGAACCAGCTGAGGATAAATTGGCCGACTTTCACAACACAAACTTCGTGTCTCCTGCCTGAAGTCTGATTCACTCGCGGAGTAAATCATGCTAACTCAGATTTGTTTAATAATAATAAAAAGGAGAATATACCCATCAAAACATGTGGGAACAGATGTGTTATGCCCTGGCATAACCACTTTTTACAGTATTCATTCAATAACATAATTGCAACCATTGCATGTTTTTGTCTTAGGTGTGTCTTATTCATATCTAGCTGTTCCTTGGCTGTGAATTTTAGCGCTATAAGGATAGCTCTCTCGTATATCATGCAATTGTGTAATTTATTGGCTGTTTCTGCCTGAGCCTTGAGGGGAAGACACAGTTGACTTCACTCTTGATGGCATTAACACCTCTCTTAAATCACAGCGCTGCAGTGCTGTTCAGACTCACCCTTGTTGATACCTGTTTCCTCAGTCAGCGCCAGCCGGCGTTGTTTATAGTAGGGACAGAAGAGGATTGTCTGCTCGCCTATTGATGTCTGGCCCTCGAGGCGAAGAAACAGCTAAATGAATTAATTGAGCCTTTTATTCTATAGTGAAAGCTTGTGTCAGCCTCGCTCAGCTGTGGTTTGGCAAAACAGAATTAAATGAGGGATGTTACGAAGATTCAGTGAGACAGATGATTGTGAGCAATTGAGCAATTTTTCTTTTTGGCACAAATTACCAGTGAGTTTTACTTATTTTTTTACAGATGGCGACTCAGAATTTATAGTTTGATCATTATTGTGAATTATTTTATTACAAACTTACTGGCAGTTGTTTTGAAAGCGCTTCTATTTTATGTATTTAGGTTGCGCTGTGTCATTTAAAGTACAATTCATGTGCGCTTCACAATCTGTCGCCATAGACCTGCCACACGAAGAATAAAACCAGTGACAGGTAACATGCACACACAAGAAAGAGAGTTTCTCAGCTTTATCACGACAGTCTGCCAGAGTAAACATCAGCCGGATATTTTCCATTTAGTCTGCCAGGAGAATGTACTGCTGAGATTACAGTCAGAGTGAAGAGCTCATGACAAACATCTGTACCTGTATGTCTGAAACCAAATTCTTGTAGTCCTGAGAGGAGTATGTGCCTTACTGAAGAAACCCTGTTCACCTTCTCACGTCCTGTTTGAGGTCTGAGAAACCACTAAGGGCATTTTAATAATCTGAAAATGTCCACCACTCAAAACAGTATTATCTGACCGACACACAGTATAGTAAAAACGTATGTTGTGAAATATTAACATTTTAAATTAAAAACGTATATAATATATTCCTGTGATTTTTGTGAAATTTTCAGTAGCCGTTACTCCAGTGTTGCTGTCACTTGATTATGAATGAGTATTTAGTTATTTATTTATATGCAAATATTTGTATTCACTGTCATAATTGCTTCATTAATTCATGCGTTTCTTTTGGTTGTTGTTGAATAAAAGCATTAGTTTCTTTTCAAAATAAAATAAAATAATTGATTCGATTATATTTTTCTAAAATATGCTGGTGTTTAGGTCAGGTTGCTCAATGAACTTTATTCAATTTATTAAAGATTTATCTTAAAAGTGAGTGCTTTCATTGCGGCGAAAAGGAGAAAAAAAAGGGAAAGGCTGCAAAAAATACCAGTTTAGGTGTTAATTACATCGGATGAACCTAAAAAAGAATTTTGGAATCTACTACAAGTCTATTTTTGTCTTTTTTGTCCTTTTTTTGAACGCAAACAATTGCATAGATAACTGAAGGAGGTATTCCCTGCTTTCTCCTTATGAGGTGAAACACAGGTCTGCTGCCGCCCTAGATTCATGGCCCTCGTGCTGGCGGCTGTTTTGAAGCCAGTTAAAGTGTCAGTACACTGTTAACACAGATCATAAACAGAGCTGTAAACAGTGCAGAAACGCTGACACATTCCATGTGCACTGCTCGCCGCGACATCTATTCTCCTCGACGACTTCAACTCTGCTGCCCGGGTATAGGTTCAGAATTGATGACCTCAGCTTAGGGTGGTTTCTGTGTGGAGGGCAAGTGTTTGGGCTGGATTCTGAGCCAAGCCAAACATACAGGGAAGAAAAAAAAGGAAATGAGCAGGGAAAGATAGAGATTGTTCAAACGTGGCGCATGCAGTTTAAGTGTAAAATAATGTAATGCAATGAAACAATTGTACCTCTTTTTTGTTAATATGCATATAGAGAGAGATATAAAGAAGTTTTTGCAAAAACAGATCATACGATATTCAAAAATCATGTTTTAGGTTGTTATCATGTTTTTTATTGTGTTAGCTGTATTTTTAGTTAATTTTAACCTAATTAAAATAACCCAAGAGATTAATTGGAATTGTCTGTTTTTGTTAATTCTCTCTTTATATATGCATTTAGTTGAGTCTCAAAATGTATTATACAGTAAAAGTAATAATATTTTAAAAATTGGACAAAATGAAATGCCAAATAAAAAAACTACAAAGGGTAACACTTTAGTTTAGGAACCAAATCCTACTATGAAATAGCTGCTTATTAGTATGCCTGTTATGGATTTATTGGCTGTTTGTTAGTACATATTAAGCACATATTCTTCATGACCTTACTAAGTATTAATAAGCTGAAAATTAGGAGTTTATTGATGCAAATGTCATAGCTAATGGTTTGCTAAAGTATGATGAAAATAAGAAATTGGAAGGAAGCACCTGTATATAAATCTTAAGATCTCAGCATGCAAAAAAGGCATTGCATTCATTTTAAAACCAAACACAATATAATGTTTTTCCTGGGGGATGTATGATACATGTTACATTTAAATTTTGTATATAATTTTGTCTGAAATGCTGCAACAGATTGGAATTTCCGGTTGTATAGAAAACACTGTAACATTTTATTTTATTTTATTTAACAACTAGTTGCTTATTAGCATGCGTATTACTAAAATATTAGCCATTTATTTGTAGTAATTACGCACATTTTAATGCCTTATTCTACATGACCTTATTCTAAAAATAATCCTACCCAATACCTAAACTTAACTACCTTACTAACTATCAATAAGCAGCAAATTTAGGAATTTATTTAGGGAAAAGTCATAGTTAATAGTTCCCTATTCTAAAGTGTTACAGAAAATACCAGTCCTTTTTGAACTTAGCATGTCCAATCAAGCTAAAATGATTAACTTTCATTTTAGCTTGTCCTGTCTCACCATGCAAACTACTCATGGTAGCATTTCTAGCAAATAAAGGAGCAACTCAGAGCTGGCAGCACACGGCATGCCTGCAGACTCTAAAACAGATCTGCATCACTCTCGCTCCTTGTTTCTGCTGTACCACCTGAGGTGCGACCCTTGGCACTTAAGGCTTGATGGGTCCGGTAGGTCTGTCGACAGGACCACCAGCGGTGAGCATGAGCGCATCGTCCCCGAGGCAACAGTTCCCACAGTAACCGGCTCTCTGTGATTAATGGCTGTATGAAATTACATGCGTTTAGCCATGCGCTTTGTCCTGGACCTCCTAACCGGATTCACTCGCACGCCCCCAGCGGAGCTTCTGCCATATCTCAGAGGAAAGTTATGAAGGACGTAGCAGTGCAAATACACTACGGGATTCAAGGTGAGCACTAACCAATGACAGATTTTATAAGGTGCTCTGGCAAATATTGAGAGACTGGAAGATGTTGGAACTCTGTAAGTTTGATAAATGAGATACCTCTATTTGCATTTTATATAGAAGAAAGCAGCCAAAATCCTGCTGACCTTCTTTTGAGAGATGGCGAGTCTTGGTTTGAGGTAAACCGAGCTCTTCTCGCCTCATTTCAAGCAAATTTGTCTTTATTTACCCAAACTGTGGTACTTGAACATGACCGTGTTTTGATTTGTAACTGTTTGTGGTTTGGAGCTGCAGAGGCTTGTTCAAGATTCAACTGTACACAGAGCCAGTGCTTAAGGCTATTGACTTAGATTAATACTCGACACTGTGAATGTATGTACTGGCATCAGAATGCTAAAACAAGGCTGATAGGTTAGTTTAGATAAGATTTCAGAAAATCCGAGCAGACTGAAAGATTCTGGTGCTTTGGACAAAGCTTTAAAGCATTCATTCCAGTGCTACGCAAAATACCAATCTGGGCTTATTGGGAAAACGCGCCCGAGGTCATGTTTTTGCAAAATTGCGATATTACTACATAGCTTTTTGCTTGTTTCATTACACAAAGTGAAATGTCCAGCGAGTGGCACTAAAAGCATGTTCACTTGTATCAGAAACAGACGAAGGATCCAAAGACGTTCATGAATGAAACGCCGCTATTTTGTTAAAAAAGAATGTAACACTTACGCTAATCCCTACAATAAACCAAGTTATTAGTTCTAATAAGGCATGTGTGAGATAAAATGCATTTGCGGGTATTTTTATCTTAAAGTCTTTTAGCTCTTTTCATTGGACCCATACTATATCTGCACATCAGGTGAAGTACTGAGCATCAGAAAATACGTAAAACTGGTTACGTAACGCAAATGACAAAATGTATACGTTCTGAGGTCAAAATACAGCATTATATAATTACAATAGTTATGCATTAATAATACCTTGCCTAAATATGCAGTTAGCTATGCAATATACAAAGCAGTTAAATATTAAGGTATTCAATGAGCTTTTACAGTGTCACTGATTTATACGGGAACGTTAATGAGTACGCTTCATAAAAGAAATAACTAGACTGCCAGATTTAAAAAGAAAAAGAAAGAAACTGCACCAGGTCATCTGTATTAACCAGACTTGACCCCACTTAATCCAGGATTTCCAAAGTCTGTGAAAAAAGGCCAGGTTGTGGTCAGAAAGTGCATCTGCCCCCTGACCTCTTTGAAAACCAGGCTGTGAGAAAGTAACAGGGGAAATCCAGGGATGTGGTAATGAGTTTGCCATGTACAGTATGTGCTCGAACACGGTGGTCCTGCTGTGTTGTGGATGTGGATGTGGAGCTTCTCTATTAAAAATGTGAATGATCCTAAACGATGCTAATTAAGATCTACTCAAAATAAGGATCAAAGCTGCATTAAGAGGTGAGACAGAATGCGATTAAACTAAATGCTCAGGTTTACTCATCTCAACTGTTAAAAATGTTAATATGCAGCTGGAAAGTAAGTGCAGGTATGGCTGTCTTACAGGTCCCTTAAACAGAGATACATTTTCATAATCAATAATAGATTCAATTTGTTGAGCACATTTACTTAAAGGCATTTATTGATCAAGTTCTATTCTCATTCAATTTTAATTCCAGAAAAAGGTTTTCATGCCCTGCAGAGTATATTATTGTAATTGGACGTTTTGAAACATATCTAATAATTATATTTTGTGAATAACACTACAGCATTTATTTAGCTTTTCTGTTCTACTTGCTCTGTACATCATGCTGTATTATAGTAATTTATTCTTAGCCATCTGTATTTTCATTTATGCAATTTTTGTTAAAGATTGTAAACAGTTCCCTTTAACATTTGTTCCAGAAATGTGTGCTTGACAGATTGCATCTGGATGTTATCTCACAAAACTTAAAATGACTTTCACAGATAAAAATAAATGTTTTGTTATATATAAATAAGCTGTGTATAAAATGAAATTCAGACTCATATGAAAATATTTGTGTGCCTCCCTCATTTATTTAAATCCAGTATTGGTTAAAGATGTTTTAAATACAAAATGTGAGTTATATTACATGATTTTAACCTTAAAATGTAATCTTCAGTTGCAAAGTAATTTCTCTAACATATACAACATAACGTTTGATGGAATGGAGAAATATGAGATTCTGACGTGGGAGTGATAAACTACTTTTTGCTCAAGCGTAACCACTTAGGTATATAATTATTCTTTATTAAAATGTGGAAAAGCAAACAAACCAAGACCAGTATTTTTTTGCTGATAAGGAAATTGAGGTTTAACTCACAAGCCGCTTGTATTATGACACGATACTCCAAGGTACTATTTCTGACTCGAATAAAATTGTGAAGAGGTCATTCTCTGCTGCTGATGATTGTTTTTAAGACCACCATGTACTGCTTGTGGTAAAAATAGGACAGTGGTTAGACAAGGCCGTGCTTTTTTAACCAGACTGTAGGGCTCCTTTTTTGCCGTGACAGAGGCAGCTGCCAATCACAGCAGATATCTCTGGGCACTCCGTTCAGTTCATCTTAGGATTTGTTGGTGTTTCTTTTCCAGATCTTTTTACCGAAGCTCCATATGTTATGCTGTCCAGCGGACGGGGCTCTGGCTTTAGATAAAAGGCATGTATTGGATGATCAATCCGATGGCCCTCTTTATTTATTTCCTCCTGTGTGTTAGGGCTGGAGGAAGTCCAGCAGCATGAGAGACTGCTTCAAACATTCCTACCAATTTTTATAAGCTAGTTTGATATGTGTAACACATAGTAAGGTTACAACATACTCCAACATGAAATGCTATTTTAACCTCTTTAGATGGGATGTGGACATCTGAGGTCTGTTTAACGTCAGAATTTGGTTAGTTTGTATTGCAGGAAAATTGTAGTGAGACATCCAAGACGAGACTTATACGTGAAGGACTACGTAAGCCTCAATACCAAAGTGTGGACTTGTTTCTTGTCTTTTTCAAAGTGAATCAAAATTACTCAAATACTCTAAAATTTAAAATGTATTATTTTGTAGGGTTTTTATTATTATTATTGTTGTATCAGTTATTTTATATTGTCAACTAAAAATCTAACTATTATTTTATTGTTGTTGTTTAAATGAAATGAAGCTGTAATATGGTATAAATATTAGATAACAAAGAAATGTTGCCTTGGAAACTATTTGAAATTTAAAAAAAAAAAAAGTTCTAGTTGAAGTACAAAAATGCCTAAAGCGGAAATGAAAAAAATCTTAAAATAATCATTGAAATAAAAAAAACGTGTAAACAAAAAAAATGCAGCAAGCAAAAAAATGACTGAAATGACTAAAATGAACACACACATATATATATACATGGATAGACAGATAAGACTATTGTATTGTTATTGTAATACTGTAACATGGATATTTGAGAACAAAGGACATGTTGTTTATGTTAATTTTGCAAGTGTACTATGTTAATATTGCAACTCTTTAGAAAATGACCTGTACAGTAGCTGGTGGTCCCTTTTCCTTGTGGTTAAGACCAGTAGAGCTGCATTTTAAGAGCGTGATAAGGATCACCACGCCTGATGCTTTTCACAGCTCCCTGGCCCTGCCGCGCCACTTTCCCCCCGATCTCCCTTTCCCCGCACTCCTCCCGCGGCCTCACCGTAACCGTTTATTTATCTGAGAAAGTGAGCTGTTTCCACAGGATAGCCCTGGCTGAGATACAGTATCTGGTTTCCATAGTGATGGGTGGGAAATGGAGAGATTGCAGAGCCTCAAAAACAAACAGAGAGAGGACAAAAAAGCAGAGCGGAGTTAGATGAAGGAGAACAGTAACACGCAGCCCTGTTTGCAGTTTTTTATGAGCCTAGTGTAGACAGTTGGTCGGAAATTGCACCTCAGCTGTGTTTTTCTTGGTTACTGTAACTGGACACACATATAGATATATCACTCTTATGAACTTTTATTACGTCTTTAGAGATTATTATTATTATACTGGTGAAACATCCTAAACATTGAGTTCGTAGTTTTTGTCAAAAGTATCTCATTTTGTCACTCCATAATTTAAAAAATACTTAGAACAGACAGAAAACATTATATTTTTACTATTTCTTTGGGCCGAAAACTGTTCTATATAATCAAGCTAGTTGTATTTGAACAAGTCAGACTGCAAAAAACCTTGAGAATAAAAAAATGTAGAGTTTGGTGTTTGTACATGCTACTGAAGCCTTAGATGTAACTGCCTTTAAATATATGAACTGTCATTTAAAGCTATTGACACAAATAGTGTACACTTAGCAGTGTCTCCATGATGTTTTTGTCCACTAGTCTGAAAAAACACTTTTAAAACAAAAAAGCCCAAAAATCTCAAAATTGACCGGTGCATGAAAAATGGCGCATGAAAGATGCAGTGTCCCTAAGTGTGAGTTGATTAAGTTTTAACATTTAATGTGTGTTAAATATATGATATAATTTTATATCATTTTTATATGAATACATGACTTTTATCTAATGAACTACACTGAAGCGAAACATAAGCAAAAGCTGAATATAAATCAACTGCTCCAAAACATTATGTGTAGCAATTACTGTGCACATCACAAATTGTGCGGTATATCTAAAGTGACATTATCTCATCTCTCTCTTGTTTATCTACAGCCCAGGGGACTTATAGAGCTTTCCTACAGAGATAGCAGAGCTTACCTTTGACCTTACGGTTCCTGAGCTAATGAAGTAATAGCCATAGGAAACCCAGTCAAGAAACAGAACTGAAATGATGTTTTTTGAAACTTTTGTATGAACCGAGTCCAAAAATGCAGTGTCTCTGAACACCATTACCTTGGCTTTCATTTAAGGTAACTCACATTGCTTAAGGCTACCTTTTTTCCCAGTGGCGTCTGCTCAAGAGACATTAAAATCTCATTAAGCCTTGTGGTGCAGTAATTATCATTTAATGACAGTTACAGTGTCACCGCCTGCACCTTCTGCCGTTATCAGTGAGAGGCCTCTGCATTATCCAATCCTTTTCCAGACAATAAAACCTGCACCTGCCTCTCACAGTTTGCTTTTGGTAATGGCTCTCAGCAGGTGGATATCTGGACAGAATGTGTCTTGTGTTACTAAGTTTGACAACAGGTGGAAAGTTTTTTTTTTCCCTCTCTGCTGCTTATAAGTTATTATAAGTGTTTCAAGGTAACAGAGCAAGTGGTTTTCCCTCTATAAATACTGGAATGCCAGTTGGAACTGGGACAGTATAATGGGCATTTTATTGTGGTAATTATGGTTATGGAACCTGTACAGTAACAATAACTAAATTCAATCATTGTCTGAAGTCATTTAAGTGGAACAAACCAGCTGATGAAATATGTTTAAATTTCTGACTTTGGTGATTGTTATTGTTGGATAAACTAATTTCCCCTGAAAGAAAGTAATTACGATCACTGTGGCATTTGCCAGGCTCCCAATTTTCCCTTTTGAACCGGAGTTAAATTGACTTGGAAACTTTAGATAATGATGTTTAATTGCGGCATGTCATTGTGCTGTGGCACAGATAAGGGTTAAAGCAGGTTATGGCGCACATTGTTTATCATTTACTGAAAATTACCATCGAAAATTACCCTTGTTAGGTTTAGAAAATATGTGATAAAATGTATTTAATAGCTTTGTGATTTGATTTGACCATCTGTCTTGTGGAAGATCTCTTGAGGGGAAAGCGTGGCCTGTGGCCACAGAGGTGCTTTCTTCACACGCAATTAGCCACTTTGAAGGCTCACGCTGGGTGTCTGATGACTTTAACATGGTGAAAAACGCTGATTATACCACAATGAGCTTTTCAAGAAAGCCGCTAAGTGATTCTGGAGTAGTAGGGAGAGGATGGCGTCATCCAAAAAAATGGCGGAGGAGTGAGGACAACGGTTAGAAAAAGAACAATAAACATGTCATGGCAGGATGAATCGGCAACCTGGGCTTTAGATTTACAGTTTTAGGGGCTTCCTGTCTGCTCCCCGCTCACGCTGGGAGAGACGGTGTGCGGAACATGTGGCTGGGTGGAGAAAAAACACTGTTGATGAAGGTTTGGACAGCCGCCCATACAAGGCTTTAGTAGCACGTCTGAGAACAATGGAAATAGATGGAAGACGAGTTAGTCTCGTTATATTTGTATTCTGGCTGTGATATGTTTCTACCGTCCTGGGTAATGCACTGAACACACTGTATGTGTGGTCTATGTGTTCATTTATCGTCTTTAGATGGAAATTTTACTTTAAGATGGAGGTGGTGAAGATACAAATCAAATATTTCCCAATTAACACTGACGAATGAACGCTTCAGAAGCATGTTTAGAAAATGCGGCACCACTAGAGTGTGGGGTTTGCATACCAATATATGTGTTTTGACTCTCGGTTTGGGGTAATATCTCCCATGAGACTCCTTCTACTAATTAGCAGCCTGTTATAACACTCACACAGGTCAATGCACTGAGAGAGCTGAGCCTTGAAAAATGTTTGAAGTGCTCCCCCTCTCACTGGCTGATGGACACCGGGGTCATTTCCAGGCAATCTGTTTCGATGGGCCAACAGACTTCCCATGGTCTTTCATACCCTTCCTCTCCCCTGTTCCACTGCAGTCCCTGCTTGCCCAACTGAAGTCATTTTCATGCTCTATAAATTTTATTGAAAAATCCGCTGCAGTGGAGTTGTGTTCCAATAAAACAGCGTGAACGCTTGTTAACGGTGAGCGAGGACGGTAAATCGGAGAGGTGACACGCGCTAATGACATCTGCTCCAGAAGGTCTGGTCACCCTGAGACCTTCCCACCACATTGGTGTGAATGAACTCTGAGAAGGTATGTGCGTGGGGGGTAAATGAAAAAGAGGGGCTTAGAGTCCTCACACCTGATGTGCCGGCCATATTGTTATTGCTAATGAGGCTAATGGAGGAAGAAAAGGTCAGATAGTAAATCACATGAAAGCTACAGACATTCCCGATCTGCATTTGCTTGTTTTATTTATTATTCTTTGTTACATACTTTATATAGGCTTACATTTTACCTGCTAAAAAACACAAACAATATAATAAGCATAGAATATGGGCTTAATAAATATCGTCGTCTTTGACTCTTAAACACATTCATATGTGCCGTAATGATTCTTCAAACCTCAACTACTAAAAAGTGCCAATTCCAAATGTGGTATCCCAGAAGCCATTTCCCGAAAGCCATTTACAGAAAACACCAGAGATATTTGAGTTTTAGGGAACTAGCGCTGCTATGCAAATACCACAGCAGGTGGTAAACTGGATGTAGACTGTGGAGTCGAGTTGCTGCCCAAGACAACAGTCGACTTCTCATAGATGGGCTTTCATTCCTTGGGCGTCATCTGTCTTACAAACTTTGCGAATCATCCTTAAATCCGGAGGGTGTGGAAACATAACCGATCCGATTCCTCCTTCATAGACTTTGGGTTGAGTCACCAGTGTTTCTAGGGATGAACTTTCCTTTCTGTAGTGTAAGAGGCTCTGTCTCGAAGTGCTTCTATGGCAAAACAGTTAGGAAAAAAGGAAGTCGGTTTTGAGTGTGGATAAAGCTTATATTATACGTGAGTATAGCTCTGTTTCCAAGCTGTGAATTTACTTCATTTGAAAAAATGTAGAATATCAGAAAAACTGTTTGCGAATAAAGCAGCCCTTCTATCCCAGGTCTCCAAGAGAACAAAATTGCCATTTCCAGTAAATAAATAAATAGAAAGTGTAGCCACTGTACATTAAGGCTTAGACAAAACACTCGATTGGCGGCAGATGCCAGAATGTCCACAGCAACATTTTATGTGTGCAATGATTTATTCTTTAAGTAACTATTTTTTTTTTATCCAACGTCCCAAAAAGTTTTCATAAAATGAATGGAAACACATTTCAACCTGTGATTTGACATAAAGTATTAATTAAGGAACTGTGACAGCAACAAAATATGACTCAGGAGGGCTTTTCTTGGCCCGAGGGGAAGAATTAACACTGTAATTTTCAAACGTGGTTATTTTCCCATAAAACTGCCACACCAAAAACTCTGCAACATTATCAATGACTTCATTGACTAATTTGACAAGATAATGTCTTCATAAAGAGTTCCCCTTTTCTCCTTCTCTGAGTGCCAAGAGAGCTACGTATGGTTAATGCTGTGGCTCAGATTTCCAACATTCCAAACGAATGTGATATCTGTGACAAGGAGTTGAGCAATCACTTAGTTTCACAGAACTAAGCCCCAAAAGACACCGAGCTTTAACGCGGGGTGCCTTTTGACACCATTCCATTTTGACTCAGAGTGTTTGCAGGTTCTCAGTCGGCAGGTTTTACTCAATGGCCTGTGGTACCATTAAGGTTACACAAGACCCTTTTCATTATTATTGTTGTTGGCAATGTAAGAGTAGTGCTGCTAAGTTGATTTTGTTTATTGCCTCAGATCTTTTCGGTGACTGGCCTTTAGTCTCGTTGCTCATGATCGTAGCTCAAGAAGATTTTAACGATGTTTAAAGCAGTGAACCAAGACAGACCAGGTAATAAAGTAAATTTCCTTTTAACATCTGCCTTGGACAATGGAATCGTGTTCAGTGTCACACTTCATTCATTAGCATCTAAAGTATCTAATGGAATATATAGCAATTTTTTCCATCGTTTGCAATCTGCTTCTATGGCAAAGCGTGATCCAGCATTATAGGTTACTGCATTTGGCGCGTAGATCTAGAGGGGCGTCCCAGGAAAAAGCTTGTTGCCAGATGTGGGTTGCATGTGCAGTGAAATGGCAGTATTGTGGTGAAGAAACTCTGCATTTTGTGCTGTCGTTGCCTGAAAGCTAGATCTTTTCTCATCTTTGTGAGTCTGGCTTTGCGCAGTCTGTGGAATCTACATAAATCCCAGAAGGCTTTCACCGAGCTGGGATGAATAGAGGTGGCCGCTTTAGTCTGCTTCTGTATAATTCTTACAACCCGAATCACACAAAACAGACATCCTCGAAAGTTCATTCAAGGCAAAGAAACAAACCAAAATATGCTCTCTTGTTTATCTCTTTTGTTTATGTGTCTCTTCTCTCTCTTTTCCCCTTTTCTGTCGTCGTAGAATCTTTATCTCTCTCTGTTATTTCTTTCTCTTTCTCCACGTACGAGCTCATACAAAAAGCCTCCGTTAGCAAGGAAATAGATGCACTCTGCTTTTTGACACGCTGTTACTTAAGCGTATCGCTTCTTATGCGAGCGGTGGTGCACTAGCCTATTTGGAACAGCTGATCAGCACTAACGAGGGGGCAAGCTGGTCATTAAATGGTTGCTAATGCTGGAAAGTGGAGGTCTTTGTTGTGGTTATAAAACCCTTAGGAACCTCTTGACCTGAAACCCTTATTAGGTTCCAAGCATTCAGAGCCATCCTTCTTATCACACTGGCCCTACTTAATGTCTTCATAACAAAAGAACAGACAGAAAGAGAGAGGAAGAGTGAGATAAAGATAGAGGGAAGATTATATAGAAAGAATCAAGAGCCTCTGACGTTTACATTATAGCAGTATCAGAAAAAAGGGTTCAACTCTACTACATATACTGTATTGACAGAAAATGTAATTAATACTAAATAAAGTAGCACTCACCATAAGATTATTTTAAAATGAATGAGATGTAGATCCAGGATAAACTGGACCACATGCAAAAACTCACAGGAGAGAAGGAGGTGTCTCTGTGTTGCTGTGATTGGCTGAAATTAATAATTAATCATATTTACAACTGTGCTGTAAATCAGCATGAATGGGTCACACTGCTGGAAATAGAAAGACAAGTTCAAAAGTAAATAATTCACAGACTCAAACATGGCCACTTCTGCTTATTTATGAACTGAAATAAACTTTACCTGAATTAAAAGTGCTCCGCAACTGTGACTGTGAATTAAAGGGACAGTTCACCCAAAATTGAAAATTAAAAAAAAACAAAACAAACCTATGACTTGTAAGAATACATTGAGGTGTTAAGATGTGAAATGATCAGTCTGCTTAAAAAACTGAAGAGTATTTGTATACATTTTTACCTCTTATATACCACAATTTCCGACTGTCCTAAGCTCATTCACAACATCTGGCACATAGAAATATACACATAGATATGTTTGAGTTAAAAAAATCTTTGTTTGTGTTCTACTAAAGAAACAAAATCACCTGAATCTTGGATGCCCAGGGAGTAAGCAGATGTAAATGTAACATTTTGAGCAATCGATCTCTTTAAGCAAATGTTTCTACCATACTTTTGTTAATATAAAAAGTTACATGAAACATGCTTTCAATTGTGGGACTTTGATGTGATAAAGAAATATAAATTGTGACACAAAAGTATTTTGTGATATCAAAAAAAAAAATTAATTAAAAAAAAAAAAAATATATATATATATATATATATATATATATATATATATATATATATATATATATATATATATATATATTTTTTTATTTGTTTAGTTTTTTTTTATATAAAATATAAAAACAAACCTAGAGGGGACATGTTTTAGCTCACCTTATCTTTTTGGTGGTTGGATGATTTTGATCTGATATATTAAGCCAGTGGCTGGAAGTGTATTAAAGCATGTGTTTTTGTATGCACTGTGGTCTGAGCCCCTCCAGAACCACCAAAAGTCCCGTATTCTTAAATTCATTGCCAAAACCTAGCATGTTTCATTACTAACCAAAAGCAGTCATGCACAGCAGTGCTCCTGGGCTCCCATGTGGATGAATTTATAATTATGAAGAACCGGAGGTACACAAGTCATAATCCGAGCGTTCTTCAGCCAGTGATGAATAATGCAGCGGATATCATCCCAGGAGTTGGACTCAAATTAAAAGGTTATGTTGTGCGGTTGTCAATAAAAATGTACACATTTGCCGCACATTCGTTTAAAGGTCAGTGTGTTAGTGAACTGGGGGTTGATGAGCATGAATACAGATAAATATGTGACCCTGGACATCGCTTTTTTTTTTTTGTTTCTTAGGATAAATTTAGTTGAAGGTGCAAAAAGGTCGAAATATTGGGAAAATCATTTATGAAGTTGTCTTAGCAAGGCATATTATTAATATATTATTGATATATTTACAATGGGAAGCACAAAATATCTTAATGGAACATGATCTTTACTTAAGATCCTAATGATTTTGCCATTAAAGAAAAATCAATCATTTCGTACCCTCGAGTCTTAAGACTGGTTTTGTGTTCCAGGGCCATGTATGTTTTTTGATTTGTTTCTCTAAATAAGCGGGTCATATCTGCCTCCTTTAGATATCATCGCCAAGAGCAAACAGAAGAACAGCAATCGAAACTTTACGACTAACATTTTTTGCCGTGCCTGTTTTAACGCAATAAGAACAAGCGGGTAAAAATGAAAGGCAGGTTGTCGTGTGTGTGTTTGGGTGCGTGCGTGTGTGAGAGTGATTCTCTGTTTGACAGCCCTCGCATTTGTCTTGAATTAGGACTCAAAGGGCTTGAGTCAGATCCGTTTGACTCCGGGGTTCACGTACAGGTGGAAACAAAAGCTCGAGCGCTCTTCAGCTCTCTCAGCATGTTGGGCGGAGAAGAGAGGCACTACACGAAATGTGCGTCCTGTTAAAAGTATACTGTTGACGTGTGGGACGTGATCCTCCCCCCGCTGTGTGTCCACACCAGTCCGTCTGATCAAAGACTCAAACGGTAATACGCTCTTTTTCTGGCTGCCTCGACTCCTCTAATCTTTTATTTGTTTATTCCATGCCAAGGTGATAGTTTGGAAATCTAACACTCTTTCACTCCACGGCTGGAGGAGAGGAGAGGTGGTACCTCACTCTCTAAACATGTGATTTGTAGGTTTTCACTTTTTCGGGACTCATTAAAAGCATTCCAGATTTGAGTCGTGATTTGGCTAATAGCTGTTTATATTTTTAAGAGCTATTTTTAATGTTTACGTTTTACTTCACAAAGGTGCAGACAGCCATCTGCATAAAGAATAAATAATTTTAGACAGGTATGTTTCTTGTTGACAAAATGTCAGGGTCTTGGGAACAATCCAGTATAGCTTTTAATCCACCTTGATATGTTTTAAAAGTCTGCATTTCTTGCACATGTGTGTAATATGATTTTTGTAGTTTTACATTATACTTTATAACACAATATTTCTGCCTATATGTGACCCCTGACCACAAAATACATTTTATGGGTCGGTTATTGTTTTTTTAATGCCAAAAATCATTAGGATATTAAGTATTTTGTGAATTTCCTACCATAAATATGTGCAGTTACAATCTGTGCTATGAACTCTGGGAGATTAAATATAAAAATTTGAGAGAAGATTCCATACGAGCACAAACTGCGCAGCGTATCTGTGTTTGTGGTGTTCCTTAAAAATATTGAAACAATATTATTAGACTGTGAATGTGAAAATGGATAATTTCCCTTAATTGAGAGCATAATTGAGAGCATTTCATGAATTCCATTCCATCACTATGAATGCGATTTGAAACTTTAAGCTTTAAAAAAGACATAAAAGCATAATAAAGGAATCATACGAGTCTTTGTGTGATAACTGTATTCCAAATGTTGGATGACAGCTTAAATACCAGGAAAAAGATAACTGCATTTAAAAAAAGATTCACTGACACTGTCGGGAGAAACACATGCCATGTGCCTTCAAGTTCTTTATTTTTCTCAGTGCAAACCACTGAATATCTTTGGTTGGCCACAAAACCACAATGCAAACGTTCATCATTGCCTCGGTGATGAAGTAAACGCATATGTTCCTCTGGGAAATTTTTTTTTGCCAGTATTGATTTAAGGCACAGAGCAAAAGCCTTGAACTGACGCAACATCCGAAAAACGCATGTGCAGGCACACACATGCACGCTTACATTCCGCTCACACACACACACACACACACACACACACACACACACACACATGTCATACAAGCTCCCAAGCACACTCCCCACGCTTAACTTTGCTGAAAGACGAACAAACCAAAACAAGGCTGGTGTGGTGATATCTAATATTTTCTCATTAAGTCTTACAGGGCTCTTGGGCTAATCGCATTACATAAAAGGGCACACAAAGATTACAACTAAACTAGGCATGTTTCTCTTCCTCTTCCATGTTTGTTTAAAAGCCCAGTAAGGATAGCACCCCTCGGCATAACTTCTTGGTGTTAGGTGTTGGTATTGAGTCTGGTGGCACCGACCCCCGGTCCAGGAAAGATCTCACGCCCTGGAGTTCGTGACATATGACTGGTGATTTTTGACACTAAAGGTCAAGACTTACACCTGAGACGGTGTTGGAACAGACAGATATTACATGCCTGAGATGTTTCTCTGCTAAAGGATGTATGAGCTGTGAGTGGATTCTTTAGCTCTAAGTCACGGAATGCGGGTTTGTTTTCAACCCCGTTTGATTTAGTGCACCACCATTTTAGCAATGCTTCACCGAGCGTGTTGTTTCATTCATAAAAAAAAGTGTACAATAGTGCAATCACCTTCTATTATGAGGGCTTCGCACATTTTCCTCCCTTTGAGCCTTTGCTTAGATTTCCATCAGTTTTTACATTAAATATATTACAGCGTAAGCTAAAAATCCTTGAAATCTGATACATTCGATGCTCTTTTCACCCTTCACTCAAATTGTTGAAATAACAGCTGTAATCTCTGAATTATGTGTAAGGGGTGACGTCTTTTTATCTTCACTCCGTCTGACAGACCCGAAGAAAAAAGGCCAATAGTGTTGAGTGCTGGACCGATATCTCTGATAACTGAGGAGAATTACAAATGGCCTCTAGTCTGACACTGTTTATACAGCACACTTTTACAAATAGAGTAAGAGAATTAGCATTAATCTCCTCGTTGGGAAGGTTACTTTGGAAATGTAATAGGTTACGGATTACGAGATCATATTTAAAATGAGTGTAATTACTTTAAAAGTGCTGTAACTTTTCAGTTGCTTTATTAAAGTAATGCAACAGATTACATTTGATTACTGTTGAATCCTTTTGAAACGTTTAAAGCAGGCGGGCTTTACTTTATAGTGGTACTCAACACTGATTACTGTCAGACATTTAAAATCCTTCATCACTTGTTTTCATAACTAATTTAATTACTTTTTTCAGTAACTGTACTTAATTATAATTATTTTGTATTGTGTAATATTGCATGTATTTAGTTGTCAGGTTACTGGTCAGGTTAACAAAAATATAATCCTAAACACGCTCCTGATAAATGGGATGCTGTACCGCTCTTTTTCACCATCTTCAACTAAATGCATCTAAAAACCAAAACAAATCTTGGTCTATTCCAACTAATCGAACAGAATTTCCTCAAACACTCTCTTAGTGTTTTATTAGTTGATATAGATCATGTTTTGCGGGAGTAACACATTGTATGCACTGCTGCTCAAAAGTTTTATATCTGTTAGATAAGTTTTTGTTTAGCAAAACGTCTCTTCTGCTTCTAATTAAAAAAAGGTGCTAACAAATAACAAGCACAACAAAATCAAGCTTCTGACACCCTTCTAAGAACATTCTTAAGGCAGTAAAAACCAATTAGCTGCACTCCAAAGCTATCGCCTTACACTCTTTCCTCACGGCTCTACGTGTTTATCAGACTCTCAGTGAGCTGAGCCGAACTAAAGAGGGGACGGAGACAAAACGCATCTGGTTTGGCTTTCTCCTCAACCTAGCCAATCAGAAGAGTCATCTCACCCCTTTATCTCTGCCCGGAGTTTATCGGCTAAGTGGATGTGTAGCTACAAGTGTGGATAGCTTGTTTTGTCGGCTTCACCGATGAGGGTTTCTGCGTTCGCGAGCCTGGGTGAACAACTAGGTGATCTTCCGTTCAGCGGTTAGGAAGTACCTCCATAGGGATGAGGTTTCCTCCCACTTCCAAGAGCTTCTGTAATCTTGTTCCGTCACATAAGGCGACATTTAAATTATGATAACGCTTCTAAGGCAGATGACATGACAAGATTAGTGAGTCTGAAAGCTCTTCAAAGATACATCAGAAGAAGCATGCAGGCCGAGCGAGGTGTGAGAGCGGGTGTCAAAGGGCAAAACGAGCAGATCGCAAGATGTAAAAGTGAAACAAAATGTGTCTGACAGTGAGGTGGTTGTTGGGGGACGACGTATAATGTACAGCCGCTTTGTGTTTGCTCCCATTGAGAGGCAACCACCCTGAATCCTGCGTGCCTGTAAAAAAGCAGGTGCGAGGAGGCTGTATGCTTTGTGTGTGAGTGTGTGTGTGTGTGTGTTCACACAGACAGGGTCGTATCACAACAATCACAATCTCAATCATGAGGAAACCAGATGAGGTACTGAAACAGCTTTTCCCAGCTGCCCTATGTATGTTGAGGTTGTTTTTTCATGAATGAGGGCAAGAGGAAGCAGTGTGAGCCAAATACTACTACCAATAGCTTCACATGTTGACAGTGCAATTTCCTTTCAGTTCTCTTAGGTGCATAGTGATGCCACAACAATGTTTTCCAACTGTTACACACACACACACACACACACACACTATATATATATATATATATATATATATATATATATATATATATATATATATATATATATAGACAGTGTGAAACTAACAGTAAATGATAAATTAAATCAAATCTCACTTAATTTAATCTTTTAGTATATGCATTGATTGTAACAACTGCAACAAATTACAATCTAAGACAGCGCATGCTGCCCAATCCATATAAAACATCACTTCTTTTACCACAGATTGTTTTAAATCATGTTATGAAGAAAGAAAGAATACAGCTGAGAGGTTTTCGGGTGATGTCATTGTAATAACAGATTTTTCTCATTACTTTGGTAAAACATACTGTTGTGATTAGTTTTCTCAGTTTTATGCCTGCCCAATAGTAATATATGGAATTTTTGTGCTTTGAAAAAGTAATAAAATGTAGTACTTTTTTTTTTTTTTTTTTTTTTTTTTTTTAATTTCAGAGAAAACATCTTGGATTTTCTGTTTATCAATAAGTTCAGCAAGTCTGTAGAAATTTAAAGAGGCCGAGGGCTGCACAGTGGATTGCATTTGCCTTGTTAGCAAAAGTGAATAATCCATAGCTACAGGGTAGGAAGGATCAGTTTCCACTGGGATCCAAACAAGCAGGCGGAATTAATACCAACAGTATGCCTGTTTGAAAGCAAACAAGCCGTGCATGGAGTAAGTTTGAAGAGGAGACACTTCTAGGACAGGCCAAATTATCATTCTTCATGTCCTGCAGGCATCTCTAAAAAAACTATTCCAAGTTTGAATTGTTTTTGGCAGCAAGAGGAAAATCCGTGGAGATGAGGCAAGAGTATTTTGGGAGATGCTAAGTGGAGTTTTACCAAAAAATTAAAAATAAGAAATAAAAAGGTCACTCTTTACCAACTAGATGGCATTTTACACAAATGACAAACAGTGACTAAAATAAAATAAAAAATAAAATAAAAAAATAAATCAAATTAACGCTCAAACATTATTTACATTTTTTTGTGTAAAAAGATTTAAATCATGAGATTAATTGTAACTTATTTTTTGTTATGTTATACAATGCTTTTTATAAAAAAAAATACACATTTTATTTTACATTACATGCATTTTCGGTGTACTTTTACAAGACCATGCTAATACAATGTATTGTTACTACATGGATTTAAGGATTGGTTTATGGTGCTATAAATGCAAAACAAATATTTCTTTCGGTCATACTTTAATAATTAACATGTTGGCTTTAGTAGCTAATTATTTACAAATATTTAAAAAAAAAACGTTTTATACGTTCGCTTGTTTAATCACTGAAGGGGTTCATCATATTTAGTCGTCCTTGGCATTAAGTTAAATAATAATAAAAAAAAACCCCATTGTTTTGGTTCCAGTCTTGGTGAAGTTAATGCATCTGCTTTTGTAAGTTGTTATGCCCTTTCATCAAAATGCTTATTTTGTCTTGAAGTCTCCTAGCATCAGACCAAATAAACACTCAGAGAATGTGCATCAGCTTCGCCTCGCCAGCAGTTGTCTGTGCTTGAACAGCCCAAAGCATTTTGGTAGGAGGGTTGGGATTTATTGTTGAATAATACATGAGGAGGAGCCACACCAATGTCTCACCCAGGCTTAATGAAAGAGAACATGTCTGCACACAAATCAGTCATGAATAAACATCAGACAGTAATTAAACTTGGTGGCAGCAACTTTATTCATTAGTAAACAAGCAAGAGCACGGCTTCCTGTGCATGGTGGGGATTGGGAATGAAACGGTAATTGGAGGCCTTGTCTGATATTGCTTGGCATCTTTGGAAAAGAGCAGGCCTGGTCAGAGAAAAAGCTCAGGAGCTGACCTCATTATCAGAAGTTAATTCCCTGTCACTTCATCTGCTGCAGTCGGTGAAGACATAGCTGTCAAAGTGAGGCCTGTATCTGTGCTGCATAACGATTAGAAAACTTCTCTTGATTCTTGCTTTAGACTGTCCAGTGACTTTCACAGCATACGATGTATGTAATCATGTGTAAGCAGCGCCTACAGGTGGTACTCATTAACAAATATTTGTGTCATTTCCTTTTTTTCAGGTTTAATATAAATTTGTGTGTCTAAATATCCAGTAAATAGCTTATCTAAGTAATCTGAAAATGTACATTTGGTAAAATAATGTAAAATCTAAAGTGGAAAGTGTATTAGTAACCATTTACCGAGGTAACACCAACACAATTAAATAACTAACTTGCTCATTTCAGTGTTTGAATACTGGAAATACATTCACAAGTCTGGTTCGGTATTTTATTAATATTATTTTGAAAGAAATGAACACTTATCAAAAAAAGCAGCAACATTTCAAATTAATTGACAGTTTTTAATAAACGCTGTTCCTTACAAATATCTGTTCATCACTGAATCATACGCAGTACATATTTGGTGTCATTTGTTAACATTAGTTCATGTATAAACTAACGAACCAACAATGAGCAATACATTTATTACTGTATTAATTCATCTTTGTCAATGTAAATACAATTGCACTTTTTTGTTGTGCATTAACTAATGTTAGAAAACACAACGATTTATAAATGCTGTAGAAATATTATTCAACATTAGTTCACGTTAACTAATTGAGCGTTGTAAAGCGTTACCGTATATTTTAACACTGATAACTTATTCAAACCCAAATCAGCACATTAGAATGATTTGTGAAGAATCGTGTGACACTGAAGACTGGATAACGGCTGCTAAAATTCAGCTTTGCCATCACAAGAAGAAATTGCACTTTATAGTATATTAAAATAATAATAATAATAAAAATATATATAAATGCAGTTATAAATGCACAAATAAATGCAGCTAAACATTTTAAAATGCATGTTATCCCTTTTTAAATATTATGTTGTATTGTTCTACAATTTCATACTGATGATAGTTTAAACACCATATCTTTTTTTAATGCTGTAGCATTCCACCTGTGTTGCTCACAGTATTCAAGATACTAGTCAGTATTTTGATCTTCCGATTTAAACGTACTTGTTTAGCACGACAGAGGGTATGCCGTTTAAACGAATGCCTCTTCTTTGTTTCCGTTTCAACAGCCTGCAACTGTAACCTCCATGCGAGGCGCTGTCGTTTCAACATGGAGCTTTATAAACTCTCCGGGAGGAAAAGCGGAGGAGTCTGCCTGAACTGCCGTCACAATACGGCGGGCCGCCACTGCCACTACTGCAAAGAGGGCTACTACAGAGACATGTCCAAGCCCATCTCTCACAGAAAGGCCTGCAAAGGTATGAAGGGTACTGAATCTAAACACCACAGGCGAAAAGAGCGACGAGGTTCGGTCTTAAGGGCCCAAAGTCTGCAACTTATTACTTGACGCTTCCATAGGAAAGCGGAAAACGCTACGTCTAAACGATTAGCAGGCTGTTTTCTACACAAAGAAATTCACACAGTACCACAAAGGAACCAATTAGGTGAGCCGGCGACCATTCTTAATGCGTTACCCCTCAAATGAAGGAGTCAGCAGGTCCAAAGGAAGAATTCTCACATTCCTGTGCTCCTCAACCCCCATGAGTCTCTGTCAGCATGCAGCCCAAGGACAGGGATGTGGGTGGGGGAGGGGCGGAGGAGGAAGGTTACATCTTTCTGACATAGAGTTATTGGGATTCATTTGGGGGATGGTTTGACAGGACAAGCCAAACAAACAGAGGAGAGGTGTGAACTGATCCTCGTTACAGGTCAGATGAGTGAGAAGAATTGAGGTTAGGGGGAGGACGGACAGGAAGGGAATAAGCCAGCAGCTTTCCACAGGTGTGCAACTGGCTGGCGAAAGCACGCTTACCTGGGAGCTGTCCGGAGGAAAAGAGAGGGAAAAGGACAGGCTTTTCTCACCTAACTTTGCCGCGGGGCAAAGATGCTTTGTGCAAACAGGCCCCCCGTCACACCTTCTCATCTCCTTGTAACAAGGTCCATTCCGCTGCTGTCCGTGACGGCTTAGGATCATTTACTTCCACCTTTAGCTCTGGGTAAAGTATTAGGTCCGTGCTTGAAAGTTAAAGGCTCTGCTGTTCCAAACAGATAAACAGGTAAATAAATAAAAGCATCCATCAACCTGACAATGAAGACGGCGGGGAATGTTTTTGCATCGTGTGAGAATGTTATACTTGAAGGCTGAACAGAAGGTGTTTGTTTTCCCGCATGCATGAGTCCTCATTTACAACATCCACACAACAAAGCAATTAACCCTGCTGTTATATAGAGGCGGCTAGCGTTGTAAAGAAGTTTGATTTATATTTAGATTTAAACTGAGCTGGAGAAACAACTAAATATTTGAAAGGGAATTTTTAAAGTTGTATTTTAGAAATGACATCTAACCAGGTAAATGTATTTCATTTTACATTTACTTTTTTAATTCAATTTGAGACATTTGTATTATTAGTGATATTTATCAGTATAATTTTAGTTTTAAAGTTTGTGCATTTTATATATGAGTACAGACTCATAGCAGATTTTCAACACCTTAAAATGTTCAGATGAAGGCTGATTGATTTAGGCACATTTTCATGCAAATTCAAACATCTTTAATTAATGTAAAAAATTTTTGTTCTCTGACTACAGATCACATTCCACCTGATGAATAAAAAAAGATTAATGAGCATATAATAATATTCTCTGCATGGAAAGGCATTACAAAAATGCATAACCTAACCAACATATCCATTCTACCATACTCCAGACTGACATTTACCCCTCTCTGGGCTCTCGTTTGATTCTCCTGTCGACTTGGAATGCAAACAGACATTCATCATCCGACTGTGTGTTCCGCTAACCCCCATGCTATGTGTCTTATTGAGGGAAGAGAACTTCTTTTTTTTTTTACTTCCTTTCTCCTGTGGACAAGACTTGATTCTTTCAGCATCCCATTACTCTCATTGGTGAGGTCTGCACTGTGGGGATATGATGGCTGGTCAAATGATGCATTTAATTGCAGAATTCTGCACACACTTCTGTAATGCAGTGTGCAAAAGGAAAAGATGAGTCTGAAGAGGCCGAAGGTCATCTGTGAGCTTGAATATGTTGTTTTAAAGTGACAGATTTACAGGACGTGACTCAGTCAAGCTGGCATTAGATCACTCTTCGGTTTCAGTTTTTCTGCTTTCGCAAGGCTTCTGTAATTAAAATCAAGGGTGAATAATCCTGCAGGTCTCTGATGACCCTGGGCCTCTTTTCTAACGTTTTATTAAAATGATCTGCTTTGCTTGGAAAGTTAATGAACTCTTCAGTTTCCCTGAGATTTGAGACAGAGGCCATGGAGGATTTCCCAGGCACTTGGAAGTAGGGTCAACAAACCAAATGGAATTCACTAATGGTTCAAGGAAAACTTTAAAAAAGAATAACAGACTAAAAATAGCCATAATACCCTTTAGATTCTTACAGAATTAGTAATAAACCCTTCAAAATATTCATGTACTACTATGAAAGATGTATTAATCAATTCTGGATTCAAAATGCATCATTGTAAACCATAGCCATTGCTAACTTTTTCTAATACATGCGTATCGAAAAGAAGATTTGATGCAATTGTAGAAAGCTTTATTATTTCAAAATTGACAGTTCTAAAATGTTTGCTGCTGCTGTCATCCGTTTGCATGCTTTTGTCTGTCTCTATGCGTTTCTCATTGCTCTAGCGTTCTTTCGCAACAATCGTCCACATTTGTTCTGTTTTTGGTCAAGTCATTTATCTTCAGGTTCAACTGCCTCATCAGACTTTTGTTATTTTATGCTTGGAACATTTATCAGCGCTGCCAGCACCATCACAATAGGCACAAGCTCAAAACCTAAAATATTTTACTTGCTTGGATACTTCATCGTTTCGCTCCGGTTCTCCTACATGACACACTCTTGAGGATTAAACACAAAAAAGCACTGCACTTTTCAAATGAGAGGGAGACCTCCTGTTAATCTCGGCTGAATGTTGCTTCATTTTAAACAGTTCTGAAAACACATTTCATCATGATTTACAAAATCTGTAACTTAAACAAGACATTTCGTTCGATTTAATCCTGAAATTTGCCAGAGTTAGAGCCCCTAATGTAATTACAATCAAACACTGTCCAAGTTACACAGCTGTATTAGGTTACATCAAAACAGATGTACAAAAAAGGATGTGTGGCAATTATAGAAAGGTGACAAATGATACGAAGCATGATATTTAATTCCTGCCAAAGAAAACATTTTCACAAGCTAAATATGCGATGTATTGCAAGTTAATGAAAAAAGGGACAAGTGTGTTGTAATATAGAGCACCTAACTCCCCTCATGCTCATTAATTTAATGTGTTCACCACATATTTTCTCTTTTTCTTTTGACAAATCCACACACTCTTAATCAGAGCAATGAAATAGTGGCAACTATATATTATAAAAATTAGCTCCAGGAAAAACAATTACAGTGTTTTCCGTTCTCAAAAAGAGATTCAAATCTGAAGGTGCCTGCTTCTTGTTTAATAAGTATTTTGTTGAAGGGAAAGTTCATTTCTTATCATTCACTCATTCTAAACCTGTATGACTTCATTTCTAACGTGGAACAGAAAATAATATATTTTCAAGAATGTTGGTAAGCAAAATGTAGCTTGCTCAGAATAGCTTCTCTTGAACTGTAGCCTATTGTCATGATGACATTGTAACAGTCACGTTGTGTGTTTAATACTCACGAATGACTGGTGAAGCCAACCAACCAACATCAAATTCATACAACTTGTTCCAGGGGGTAACAGGAAACCTTCAAATTCATAAAGAACATCATTCATAAGGAACAAAGATTCTGCCGCACTCTGTATTAGGTTAGAGCTTCTAATGAGACTTCAGCCGTCTGATTTGTGGCTTTACCCTTCACGAACCACACTTTAAACACACAAAGTGAAGGCAGCTTTGCATTGCAAGGTGCATCTTGTTCCTCTCTTTGAGTTGTTTGCCCCATAGGTTTAATTTATTCTGCTTAGGAAACATTTTCTTCATCATTTCTAGTGCCCACTGGAGTGTGTGACTCCTTTGAAGATTAGATTTGATAAATGAGCCATTTTGTTTTAATACAGTAAACCACACTCAGATCATATAAAAGTGTGGCGCCCTGCAAACCATCAGCCACGCCGGACCATCGTCACCCCGTTGGGTGGGATGTTAACAGTTCAGACATTTTTGGTTAGCTTGCAGTCTTGGTTCAATATGATATGGAATGTTTATATGGATTGCTAGAACCAGCAAGCTAAAGAGAATGACATCAGCCTCTGATGGGATCCTTTAGTCAGTCGATCTAATTGTGCCTTCCATGTGCGGTTACCATGGGTTTATATACAAATAGACAAAATGAAAGGCTCATTTTCTCCCCATCCTCATTAGGGTTCTGGGAAAAGCTAAGAAAGGTAGTACTGAGTACACTGGTAGAGACGCTTGCAGTGAGAGCTGTGTAGTGTTTGTGGTCACACTATTACGCCTTTGAACATGTGTCTTGCATTGTCACAAAACAGTACTATTATTAAACACAAATAACCTCTTCTGTTGGGGATTTGAAAATATTATTTTACATTACCTCACTTTTTTCTTTAGATTTAAAAAAAAAAACAACTTCTTTTGTGGCTGGCTTCAATTAGAATGTAACACATAAAAATGGCAAAACGTTTGTCGACAAAAAGCAGTTGTGGTTATTGGAGTGATTTATCATTTCGTTAAATGATTATGCTAATGCTCAATATTGCAAAAAGGGGGTAAAAAAGTGAATATTTGTCCCAGAAAACCCTAACATGAATTTAAGCAAAAACAGACACTCAGAAGATATCAGAAAAACTCTCAGTGGTTTGTAGAGTGAAGTTGCTCTCATTTTCCTTTCCCTATATTGGCTTCAGACATTTTTGCGGACCAGTGCAGAAACTAAGCACTACAATGCTGAGCCTGGGCTGAGCTGGCCGTCCTCCAGCAACACACAAATTACCCCACCGACTCTCAACATGATGTTTTTAATGGAGGAGAGGAGCTCAGACTTCAAACAGCAGCTTTATGGTAAACTATTGGCAGGGATCTAAACTTCTCACATTGTGCAATCTGCTCTAGTAAAGCTGCCGCGTGCAGATCTCTTTCAAATGGAGTAAATGCTCTCACCAGGCACTCAATTTTTGGCCTGTAATCTCTTGTGTTCTTTTATAAATGATAATAAGGTATATATAATGCTCCAAAAAATGCTTCAAGAAAAGTGGAAACGGAGTGACTTTTTCCCCCACGGAAAACAAAAGAAAGGTTTGAAATGGCATGAGTAAATAATGCCAGAAATGTCATGTTTGGTTCCTTAACGTTTATCTGTGAAATAAAAAAAAGACCTCCAGGCTTGTATATCAATAAACTCTCAGTTTAGTCCTTCTGGAGCAGGGACATGGCAGTGTTGAGAGTGAGTGGACGAGGAGAGGAAGCAGTAGACCATATCTATTGCAGGGATCTGGTGTAGTAGCACCACTTCACTGCTAAGTGGACAACCACTTAAACACTCCACTCCAGACACTCTTATCAGACAACAGAAGCTAAAATGTTCGAGAGACATACACCTGCACTCAATGTGTTTTACATTGTTTTTCTGGTCGGCTTAAGTGATGATTTGGACAGTTGTTGGGCAGATGCTGCTTTCCTCAAGAGAATCCCTCTCTTTAAATTTCTATTGTAGTTATTGTACTACAATGAAATAATAAGACTTAAGTGTGAATCATTTTTTTATGGTGAACACTATTATTCCAAAAAAAAGCATTTTCACACCACGCATTTCTTGGCTCTAGACAGCGTGATGGTTCCTCTCTCTCAGGGTATCTTCCTGGTTACGTTCGCACTGGCAGAGGATCTATGAAGCGGCCAACATCAACGTGTTCATTTGTGATATTTACAAACGTCAACAACCAGTGGATGGAGAGCAACCTGATCGGAGCTGGATAACAAAGAGGGAATGTAAACGCACAATTTACGCAATTGGAAGAGCTTGAAGATCTGACTAAACCTCCTATGACAACTTCCAGTGTTAACAATAAGACTAAGAAATGCTGCAGACAACAGGTATCACTGTTTTCCATGTTTGAGGAGTAAATACTTTCAGTGTCACTAGTAGTTCCTATAGAACAGTTCTAGACCCTACTCTAAAGCAGGAGCTAATTTAGCTTTCCAAAACTAAGTTCCTAGAACTAAATATGTTCCTAGTTCCTGTGGTGTATTCTTGGCATGCATCCTTTGGTGCAAAAGCTTCTCTAGAATATTACTTTTCAACTGCTGCAACAGGATCAGTGAGTCATGAGCATTAATGTCCCTCAATTAATGATGCAATTACAACGGCTCATATATATATATATATATATATATTGCAGCAGAAACCTCAGCATGGATCATCCATTTCCACAAAGACAGAAAACCATTTCTGAAAATGACCTGCACCGCATTTAAGGGTGTGAAGCCGTTTCATTTATTAGGAATTAGTCAGCTGAGCTGTTTATTGAAACTTTAGGGTGGTTTACTGCACATTTGTGACGAGAGATGAAGTGTGGCAATTTTCTACCTAATGACAACTCCAAAGACAAGACATAAACTTGGCTTTGATGACAAGAGAGTGACAAGCGACAAGAGACAGACGCGCAGGGAGTGGCTGCATTGGGACTGGAACTTCACTTCACTGCTCTTAGCGTAGGCTTAAAAGAAATAAAGTCTTTCTGCTTCATTACTCATACAAATACACGAGCCAATTTATTCATTTAATGTGTTAAACATTTGACAGCGTATCACTTCTACAGTGCCGGTGGGGGAAATATTGAGCAAATGGCATTGGACTCTCTGCGAAATAACTTTCATGTAACCACCCATGGTGAGAATTTAAGAAAACGGACTTGAAAGGAGTTTTGACACAAAGGCAATACAATCAGTTCACAAGCTTTAAGAAGTGGAGAGAGACGCTGAGCCATATGTTAGAGAAAGACCTCCCAAGAGGAAGGAAATGTGACAGACATTATTGGCACAAGCAATGTTCTGATGAAAAAAAAAAAAAGAAGCTAGCACATGTTATGGAAACATATTTTCAGGAAATGTGTTTATTATAAGATATTTTTGCCGATTTGAATATTGTTATAGAGTTTTTGTGTTGAATTTATATGTGTGTGCATGCTCTTGTCACGAGACACGCTCTTTAAAGACCGGTCACCGCTTTCACAAAACATGCCAACCTTCACCAATCTTCACCCTCTTATTTCCCCAGACTTGGGCCCTAAAAGCTACTTGTATTGTTTATCTGTGCTTTTTTGTATGTATGTACTGTTTGTGTGTGCGTTTCCCCACACGTGTGTTCTTTTATCTCTTTTCTTCTGTTCCTCGCAGCCTGTGATTGCCATCCTGTGGGGGCCGCGGGCAAAACCTGTAACCAAACCACAGGCCAATGCCCCTGTAAAGACGGTGTGACGGGTATCACATGCAACCGTTGTGCTAAAGGCTACCAGCAGAGCCGATCTCCCATTGCCCCCTGCATAAGTATGTGGATCACTCAATGTCAAGATCTCTATTTTTTTTTTTTTTACCCCTTCAATCCCCAATGAGCCACAATGCACTCACAAATGTTTTTGTCCATGGAATTCAATACCGAAACTCCTCATGAAAATCTGCATTTATAAACTGTCGCGGTGGAAGGAATTTGAAACCATCTCTTGTTAAGGTCATTCCACAGACATTCTTTATTTCATAGACCGAATGACATTTCGAAGAACTCAAAAGTATCTTCGCTGCATGATACTGGATGAAGCTTAATTTAGTAACCATCGCTGGTGTTTGCGTTTCAAATCAAACTCATGTTTAATTGGTGCTTTTGTCGATAAAACAATGCTTGGATACCAAACAGCATTTAGAAGAGAAAAAACAGAACGGCTCTGGAGAAACTTCTGGCAGGGAGTTTAATGGAATAAATTCAACCTATAACCAAATCTTATATCTTTGATTTTCCTGGGAAAGTCGCAGGCACTGATGTGTGAAACCTGGAAAGGTGCGCGCTCCGGTAATTGAACTGAAAATATTTAGTTTCTCTCATAATTGTGAAATAATCTGTTTTTATTTTAATAGCCCTTATAAATTTAAGCAGCTTCGAAATCCGTGCCGAGCTCAGTTTAACACGAGGAAGTCTTGGCTACAAATACTACTATGTCCTCTTATTCCGAAGACCATAAATCAATAGGGTTCAAATATTTATAACAGGCCCGTACCGTAATTTAATCTGGCATTAAACTCATTCCCATGTTCACCAAGCGGAGCCCAAGATGTGTAGTGCTGATATTGGAAGAAAAACCACCGCAGAAAATGTGTATCACTGTACAGCGCACATCTTTCCAAAACGCCAACAGCAAAATTGACTTTTATTTTCTTTATTGAGCTACACTTTAAACCGCTCAATGCTTTTTTCCAAAGCCTTATTGATTAAATATGGCTAAGATTTGACATGTCATGCAGAATAACTTTACAGAGTGATATCATTATTTACGCCTTGTTTACTGACCAAAGCACCATAAAAGCATATTTTGGCTCTGGGCCATTTCTTATGGTCACAGTTTAAAAAAGAGCATAAAAACAGTTTTGAACCCCAGCCGATGCTGAAGATTGTTCATGATTTTCTTTTAAATCAGAAGACTTGATTCTTTCTTCCTTCGAATGGCTCTTTTTTGCATGCTTGTGCACAGAGCACATGAGCACTCTTTTATCAGCTTCTTCATATTTCTCTTAGTACGCTTGAGCTGTTCCGGTCCTCCTCTTGTATTGTCCTCATGGCAGTAACCGCCTTTTCTTTTTTGTATATTTACGTTCCGACGCAGCAGAAGACTATTCTTATTTTTTACCACTTTTTATGAATTCAGTCACTTTGTTGCAAAGTTCTTTCGACACGCATGGCTTTACTGAGTGTAAACTTCCCTCCGTTCGTGAAAAGGCCACGGAAGGAACGATGAAAGAATCAAGTCTTGGACGTGTATCGTACCGTTTCTCGTTACAGCAGAAAAGTCATTTTGTCGTGCAAACATTTTTGCCTTTCTGCGAACCGACGTTTTGTAAACCACTTTGAGAACGGATTTGTAAACAGGAATTGTCTTTTGTATCTAATGTGCAATTTTGATATCATCCTTAAATATAATTGTTTAATTGCAATAATAGTCATTATTGAATTTTTTTATCATGCTTGCTTTGTTCATTTTGCTAACTGTGCTCTCTTTTTTGGAACAGAAATTCCCATTGCTCCACCAACCACCACCGCAAGCAGCACAGAGGAACCTTCGGGTAAGTTATTCAGACCGATCTCAGTCTTTATTGTTTAAAGTAGAATAAATGCTAGATTCACACTTGTTTTGCTTTGTAAAGGTTCCTTTCAAACTGATAGAATACTTGTAAGTGTCCTAGGACTGAGAACTTTGGGCCAGTTTTACTAACAGCTAGCTCCAGAGCAAATCATCTTCGGGCATTAAAATATTAGTCAGATTTACCAGAGACACTCAGTGACCAATTAGTGATGAAAAGGCGTGGACACATTTATTTTTTTGCCTTACCTGACGCAAAATTTATGGAAGGACAGTATGCACTCGTCAAATTACTGGTATTTGCACCATTATTTAATGCCCAAAAATGACTTGAAATGGCTGTAATTACTGTTGAGATAGGAGGCACAGCAGAAAACAGGGCAGAAGGGAGAACGTGGTAGAAGGTAGAGGAACTGAGATTTTTAAGGGGATCTATTTTTACAGTTACATCCCTTGACGTGTCCGTTCTTGCCGCAGATGTTTTATAAATATGTCTAAAAGTAAGCAGAACGTCAGACTTAACTTCTATGCCTGCCAAATGATTTCATTCAGCGTCACACAGTAAAACATTGTCCGCAAATATACAAACGCTTCGCTAAAATTTCTTGCAATTACAGACTAAGTGTCTCCTGATCAGATGTTTAATTTCTTCACTGAGCCATCAGCTTCTCTTCTTCCCCAACATAGTATTGTCAACATAGAAAGTGAACATGCTTTAGTTTACCCGTATGGAAAGTTTTTGTTGAAGAAATATTCGTCATTCTCACGGACAGAGGAATTTTAGCGTGCAAAAAAAAAAAAATCTTTGCAGCTGTTGGTTGATCGTCGCAGACCTCTAATGCTTTACTGACAGATAAGATTGACAGCAGAGCTGCTGGTATTCTCTCTCTCGTGGACCTCATTTCATTCTTCTCTGGGATATTTTCTCTGCCCCCACATTTTTCTTCTACCGTCTTTTATTCTCTTTACATTTCTTCCTCCTTTGTCCTAAAATACCGACTCACTCTTCTCAAGCCCATCTGAAACCAATTCCGTGTTTCATGACTGGTAGTTTGGCTCTTGCCAAATGTCAGAACAGCATTGAGGAAACTGACTTTCTTTAATGGACTATCAATGATTTGAGATAGAGGGTGTTATGACCCATGCAAAATAAACAAATAGGCAAAGCGAAGGGAAAAGGTTATCCCATTTACCACAATGTGTTTCCATTTGTCATGGCTTGACCCTAAAGCATATGGCAGCACATGTGCAAAACTAAACTTGCATTGTGCTTGTCTTCGTATTTTTTTTAGAAAAGAAAAAGCAGTGCTGAATAAATACAAAATAATTAAATTAAATTAAATTAAATTAAATTAAATTAAAATAAAAATCCATTTATACTGTGTAATTTCTATTAATATTTTATATTAAAATGAAAATATTTCTTGCTTTTATTTCTGACACAATGAAGATTTTTTTTAATTACTAAAATGTAAGAAAGCTCAATGTTTTCCAGCAAAATAGAGTGCTGTATAACTATAATTTGTATAATTTCATTTTTATTATTTCTGTATTTATTTATTTTTCAGCAACAATCTGTCACATTTTAGACATTTCTTTTTTAATGAAAATACAAATATGATGCTGCAAAATTTTTTTAATTGGAATTAATTTCAGATTTTCAATTCAAACTATAAAGGCAAAATGATGACACGCTAAATACGCCCTTTCCAACCATATATCAGGTCAATGAAAGTTATATTTCAAAATCAACGTTTTATTTTTTTTTTCAAAATGTAATTTATTTGCAAAAATGGAGTGACCTTTAATCCAGTCAACGGGGCCACCGCTGATTTTGAGCTCTTAAAATGCTCGACCCATCTGGTTTTGAGAGCAACCCTCCGTGGAAAGTGCAGCATTCCAAATCAAGCTGATGGAGAGGTGGAGCACAGGACGGACATATTTGAGTGCCCCCATCAAAATGGACGCTCCGGACCACCCACACGTGCTGCTATGGGACCGCATACATTATACCTTCACTCCGGGCCCAAAGCTCACCTCAGGATAGCGCAATACGGCAGAAAAATATGACCTCATTCAACAGATGATTGCAAACAGATGTTCTTATCAGGGCACCTCCACCCTTCTCTGTAGCGGTTGCCCACGCAGAGAAAGACTGCGACTGAGAGAGAACCTGTATGTTCTTGTACAGAGGGGTGGGGCAGGCAGCTGTGTAGCAGGTGTCTATGAGAATGAAATAGGGGAACGGCAGGAGGACAGAGGAAAATCCAGAGAGGAGAGGAGAAGAAGGATATTAATATGTCTTCAGTACCGCCACATGGAGGGGAGGAATGCATTGCGAATACCTCCGATTGCTCAGCTCAGACAAAACACATATTGTGTGGCGAGGTCATGCATGGTGTGAGTCACCACTCCCAAGACCCCTGCATAATCCCTCAGACACACACTCATCTATGACTGACAGAGATGTCTCTACAAACCTGCTTTAGGTGATCAGCGCCTCTTATTTTTACAGTCATTGTTTGCATGGATTTGTAGATGCCCGATTATACATTTTTTTATTATTTTACATAACTAGTTAAAAAGATAAATGTCGTATTTACTCACCCTCATTTTGTTTCACATGCATGTGATCATCTAGCAACTCACTATAGTTGCTTATTAGCTTGCACATCAACATATTATTACTTATAAAGCACATGACTATGTTCTATATCCCTAATCCTACTACATACGTAAATGTAACAACTACCTTACGAACTATTAATTTAAAATTAGGATTAGAAAAAAAATAGGATACATTTAAATAAAATAGGTAAAATTAGGATTTTAATGAGGCAAAATTAGGATTTGTTAATAGTTAGAATTTGAACAATTATGTAAAAAATGCACATACATTATAAAATATTTGTAAACAACGTCGATCTTTTCCTCATGTAAAACAATTTCATAACTTGAGACCTGGAATATATACACATACATATATATATACATATATATATATACATATATACACATATATATATATATATATATATATATATACACATATATATATATATATATATATATATATACACATACATACATATATATTCCTACTTTGTTTCATTAAAATTAGTCCACAGAACACTGTAAGAATTTTTTTTTTTAAATATTCATGGACATTAGTCTGTGCCTTTTAACACATGTACAAAATGGTCTTTGTACCCTGAAGGTTATATTAGCATCTTAAAGTATGAGTATGAGTATGAGTTTTTACCCAGCATGATTACAAACCGCCTCCCATCTTTTTATGACAGAAAAGAAAGTCATATAGACACACAAGGGTGAGTAAATAATGACCGAATTTTCATTTTTGGGATCCCTTTAACACTTTCACCCTTGTAAGACCAAATGGTCTCCTAGAACTCAACAAGGCTTCTTGTGATTATAAAAGGAAGGAACAAAAAAGGGGAGTGAGAGATAGAGGGAGGCAAAGTGAGAATTAGAGAGAGAGACAAAAAGGAGAGTGAATAGTGTTGAATTAGTGTCTCATCATGAATGCAAAGCTCTCATCTAATTTAAAGCTGCCCTCTCCTCTCTCTCATACCGAGTGTTGGCAATGGTCTCCACACATCTCTGGGCTTCATTTACAGTAATGAAGTTGATTTCTTCCCATTCTCTCCCCATTAGACCGATGCGACCGCGACCAAAACAAAGTCTGAATCAAAACTGCACGCGCTGTCCGGTCTGTTTCTTTAAACCATTGTCAGAGTTCGGGAGACAGCTATTTTTCCCCAAAGTCCTGAATGGGATGAAAAAACGGACGACAGAAAACGAGAAGGATATTTTGAGAGGTTGAGAGGAAGAAGAAAAAAAAAAAAGCAGTTCCCTTTGGAATAGACCCAGCTTGCCCATTGAGTCCCTGCCCCAGTGGGAGCTTGGGGCTCTGGCTATAATCTAATTACATGCTTTATTTGCAGCAATTTGTTTCTCAATCAGTCTCATTCCGCACAGAGAAAGCCTTCCCCCTGTGCGCTTATTCACACCTCATTGTTACAGTTCCCAGATCTGCGATGCGCCCGTGAATAGGATTGTCTGTTCCATCGGAGGTCCGACTGGAAACAGACCTCAGGTCAGCTTTAGGCTCTTTTTGCTAACAACGGAGTACAGTGTCTGGCCGCCTTCAAGCGCTAAAAGCCCGCAGGTTAGATTGTCAGTGTTAGATGTCAAGGCTTTTCAGAAGTGCTGAGTGACGCTGAATAGCGCAGACTCGAGTTATTCTCAGTCGAATATCCAGACCAACAACTTCGCCTCGACATCTAGCGACAGAAAGAATTCGTCCACAAATGTTTCCCCGCAGGGGTCCCCACAGTCAGCGTGTAACTGGTGCCCTCCACTCATTCTTCAGTGTCAAACAAGCCTCACATTCAAACTTACACGCAGCTTTCTTTTTACTCGCTGGCACCGCTAACAGCCTCAACTAGACTCTGTGCCAAAATCTCTCGTACGCAGCTTTCGCTCGAAAAGACGGCAGGAAAAACATCCATTAAGGTGACGCCGGCCTCTGTGGGAGCATCATGATGGGACGGCGAGCTAACCCTACTTCCCCTAACTCAAGAGGGGGCACAATGAGTACATTTGTCCTTGCTGCGGGGGACGAGATGTTTAAATGGGAATCTCAGGGTGCTCATCACCTCCTTAAAGGAGAGCTAATGAGAAATGATGGCTTTCAAAAGGAAGTATCGTGATGGCATTAAACAGGGTTATAGGAAAACAAAGCAGTTGCTCTACAGTCTTCATTTAAATGGAAATGAAGCTGCCACACTATGGACTCTCAATTTCATTTCGGTTACAGTTTCTCTGCCATTTCCAATCTACAGTGTGCACGCTTTGACTCGCCCAACCCCACCTCGGAGTCCCTCGCGCAACCACTTCGGCGCGACTACTTTCACGGGCATTTTTTTCTGATTCCTTCGTTCCCCGGGCAACCTCATTCACACAGAGAGAATAGCGAGTCCAAAAGAAAGTAAAAGGCAGGCATGGAGCGAGGGTCGGCCGAAACAATGAAGTTTGTTCATATGCAGGCGAGCTGAAAGCTTTTTCGCTCCCCCTCCTCCGTCTTCTCATTCCATCCATCCACTAAAAGAAGTCCATGACAATGTGTGGGGCGTAAGGGGAACAGCAAGAGAAATCTTCTCTATTTAAACATCTGCATGCTCTAAAGAGGTGCTTTTTAATGAATTAATCGTCGTACAGCCACTGAGGCGCAACTCGCTTTCGTTTGGACATGCTAAAAAAAAAAAAAGTAGCGCAATCTTAACCAAATCTCTTAGCCGAAACGCCACGTTTCTTCTTTATTTTTACACACAACAAGCTTTTTAAACTCTTTATGAGCTGCTAATTTCCCCCCTGACCTCCCTTTGTGCTCGGACAACCCTTGTTCCCCCTTCACCGCCACCTCCCTGAGTGGCGAACCAATAAATGCCAAAGGTTGAAATGGTCTTCAGGGATTGCTGTGGGGGAGGGTGGCATTAGGACAGACGTACAGGGTGGGTTGACAGGACCGGGAGGGAGGAGTCGTGATTCAAAAAGCCCTAATCAGGCCCATCGTGGCACTGACAGTGGAGACAAGGGTGAGAAATTAGCATGGAGCTGAAAAAAAATCGCTGGGTGGCACAATACGCTTGGCCTTAGAGGGCTCCCATCAGAGCAGGGGAGGATCCAGACATCCAGAGAGCAGAACGAGAAGGACCTTTTGTCTCCTGCTTTTCTAAGGAGCAAAAGACACTTTGCTGAATGCCTCACAAGCCCTATTACAGCCTTACAATTAAACTGGGCAGATGGGTGTCACAACAGGCCAGGGCTTTGGGATAGATGTGTAGTTTGCAGAAGTGTCTCTTTTTTTGACAACGTTCCCTCTTTTGCATTCTTTAATTGTGTTTTTTTGCCCTTCCTTTCTTCTTTTAACCTCCAACTTTAGACTGTGAATCCTACTGCAAGGCTTCTAAAGGCAAGCTGAAGATCAACATGAAGAAGTACTGCAAGAAAGATTACGGTGAGTGACAAAAGTGTGCACCGCGCTCCCACATTTACGCAGGTGGCTCAAATCCTTGCCCTCGACAACATCTTTATTCTTCATCCAAAGCTGAATTCCCTCGAGCCCCCTCGGCGTTGGTATATTGTAGTGATGGCTTGCTCAGGGCTTTCAAGAAGAAAGTCAAAGGATCAAACAGGAGGAAAGGCCATCAGTGAAGGGTTTAGGGGAGGCTGCGTTGATGGACAGCCCAGCAGGTATTTGAGCCCAAAGCGGATCAAGCCGTGGCGGTGTGACGGGCAGAAGGGACCGAAGTGCTCACAGATATCCTCATTAGGGGAAGAGCATGTCCCTGTCTTGCATTCCTGGGGGCAGCAGGCCCTCTCTTGTCCGTGAAAAGGAGCAGATGTGCAAGCCCTCTCCTACAGAGGTGGGGCCGTTTCATCAGTCAAGCGAGACCCCGTGGAACTTAAAGAGCTTAGCAGATTTAATAACAGCCAGAGCATTTTAACAGCTCTTTTGATTCATTTCAGAGAGCACCGATCATTTAGTGAGGGTGGATAAATTCAAATATACCCTGATATGGGTATATCTATAATTGTAATTAAAAATGAATAAAATGTGTACTAAAAAATATATAGTATAACATAAAAAACATGTCGCCTTGATCTTTGACAGAGCTATTATATGGGTCACTGAGAATTAACAGCGCCCACAAATAAAAATAGAAAAACACACATTTGACAAGAAACAAAATGTAGTATTCATATTAATGTTGGTATTAAATTATTATTATATTATTTTCAAGGTTTGAATGTAATGATCAAAAGCATCATTTTTTTGTCATATACATATGTCATATATCGTAGATTGTTAATATAGAAATATTATGTTTTGGGGAAATTGCACCAGATCACACTTTGCAAACTGAACTAACTCCTTTTTCATTAAAAAAACCCCCATCAAAACGTATGATTTTTTCTGCACAACATTTGTTTTTTTTAAGCATTTATAAACATCATAAACATCACCCAGAAATGCAAAAAACGTCTTTATGATATCAGGAAAGCTGCATCAGCCTGATCAAACTGATCAAAATGAACATGAATTCAGAAATCAAAACAATGCACATCCTAAAAGAAGAGCCACTGTACCTATGAACGGCATTGTTTAATTTTTCTTTAAAAAAGAAAAATAGATCCAGCAGCCAGAAAAAAAAAAAAAGAGCATCGTCATTGACCCATATGTACACATTTATTATTGAATTGAGCCGGATATCATTATACTACACAAATGCTTTTGTAATTAACGTACAGGCTGTAAAAATGGTATGTGATAATCGTAACAATAAAGACATGTTTTGAAGAACACTGCATATTACAGTAAGTATTTATGCTCAGGTGAAAAACTCAGAGGATCCCCGCAGTGTAGAGAGGAGGTCTGCCACACATTGCTGGCTGCATCTTACGTGATGAATACTCAATGCCGTCACCTCCTGCAGACCGCCTTTGCATGTTCTCCTTTCTACACTGCCATTACTCATTTAATACTCATTTAAGAATTTATCCAGATAATATGGTCCCCCGCTGCATTCAATTTACAGTTGTCCTCACTTACGGAGAGCCGGCCAGCTCCCTCTTTACAGAAAAGTGAACAATCTAGGATAAACTCCCACATTCTGAGCATTAAACCTAATCCCCTTTCCTTCTGCCTTCTCGAGCATCAGGGGGGCTTTATGCTACAGCAGCATGGGGGGAAATGGCTGGAAATGGTTTTGAACTTGAAGATGGAGTCATCTAAAGACTTATAGGGGAATTGGGCCCTTTGTGGCATGATATTTACAGCCTTATGCCTCACTGGCACATTACCCATAAAACACCACAGGATTCCTGACCACAGCTGTTGCAGTCACTAGATAAATGACTTCCACTTTTCCAAATGGTGACACGGACATAAAGTTATAGTTTACTCACTCTCATTTGCGATGATTTTCGGGTGAAAGGAAAAGCATTTGATTTACCGTATTCACCCTCAACGCTGTTACAATTTTATTTTATTCTTATTTAAATGACAGAATATGCAAGTTAGGCTTAAACTCAACGATGGCACAAAATAATCAAACGCTATACAATTATTGAAGTCATATGATTTTATTTGGGAAACTCATCGAAATTAGTATTATTTAACTGTATCATTTTTTTTAGTGAACATCTAAAATTTCACCTACAAAGCTACTGAATGGCATCATATCATTTATTAAGAAATCGTATTCAAGTTCACTGATTTGCTTTCAATTATATGTAAGAAAACCGCAAGGACATTTGTCAAAGATTCATCTTTTGTGGAAATGGATTTTTTTTCCATTTCCACATTCCATTTAAACAATTACCACTGATTTTAATCATTAAACATATTAAGGAATTTGCTGTTTAAACTGAATGCCATTAATTAAACACAGATGTTGCAATTTAATTGAATCAAAACACATCTGTAGCATCTTATTGTAGAACGTTGCATATCCTGGTACCGGACACAAACGAGAAGTTTTAACTCAGTCTATATATATCATATATAAACCGATTCCTGTAAATGTGAAACGGGGTACTTATAAGTGAAACTTGTGAAAAACGTGGATTCTAACAAGCAGAATGTTTGAAACCTGGGGTTAAATGTTGTATATCAGAGAAAAAAATGTGTCCGGTGATGTGCATAATCTAACACTGGCCTTTAAAATGTTGGCTAAAGTATGTAAATATAAACAGAAGCACAGATGAGCAAGCGTTAGCCTGAATGATACAGCCTCAGTCTTTAGCCAAGCGCAAAGCATTACGCAGACGAAATTAAATCTGCCTGTTTTGCTGGTCCTTTTTGTCAAAGTCACCTTACAAAGCACCTTGAAGGCTATTAATAATGAAAGGGGAACAGCATGAGTCTACAGGCAGTTTAAGCAGATTTCGAGGATTCACACTTGCAAGGAATCTCAAACTGCGACGGGGTTTGAGTTACATGCTTTATTTGAAAGCACTTTAAACTGAAGGCTGACCTGCATTTCTGAGGCGACTGAGACGATACAAACGACTTAATCAGAATTAGAGCCAGACTCTGAATATCTCTTCAATCGAGGCACACGGGTGCAGTGTGTTGCAACATTTCTGTGGTGCAGGATGTGCACATTTATTTATTCAACACTGATTTTAGGACGGAATTTACATATGGGATCGAAAAGTCTGAGACCAAACACCAAATCTGTCATGTAAAATTATATTTAAACCTGGAAACAAACAGGAAAAAAGTCAAAGGAAGAAGACAATTTTTAGCTTTTTAGATTTAGGCCACAAATCAAACCAGTTATAAAAGAGTCAGCTTTTGGAAATTGAGATTCAGAAAGCTGAATAAATATGTTTTTTCCATTGATTTATGGTTTTTTAGAATAGGACATTATTTGGTATTTGGAGATACTACTATTTGAATATCTAAAACCTTTCAAATTGGCATATGAAAATTATGACTAGTTTTGTGGTCAACAGTCAAAAAAAAAAAAAAAGTGTATATATATATATATATATATATATGATTATGACACATAAATCATAAATTAACATATATACCCTTTTTTTCTTCCATTGAAATATGTCGATTTTTTTTTGTAATTTTAAGAAGTATTCCATGTAACTTCTCAATTACTAAGAAACCTTTTTAAAATTAGAAATATATATGTTTTTTGAATAGAACGCTGTTGAAACGGCTCAAAATATAATGTCAACCATCTATATTAACAGTGGAAAAGTGTGTAATTTTCTGTTTTCTATTTTCTGCTGTAATACCAGCTGTTCAGGTCCACATCCTAAAGGCAGACAAAGCCGGCGAGTGGTGGAAGTTCACCGTCAACATCATCTCCGTCTACAAACAGGGAGAAAGCCGAATCCGCAGAGGAGATCAGTTTCTGTGGGTCAGAGCAAAGGACGTGGCCTGCAAGTGTCCAAAGATCAAGCCCGGCAAAAAGTACCTGCTGCTGGGCAATGATGAGGATTCCCCTGGACAGAGCGGGGTGGTGGCGGACAAGGGCAGTCTGGTCATTCAGTGGAGGGACACTTGGGCTCGAAGGCTCCGGAAGTTCCAGCAGCGGGAGAAGAAAGGAAAATGCAAGAAAGCATAGTGAGGGAGAAAAGAAAAGAAGTGGCTATCAAGAGCCGGACAGAGAAACATAAGGGAAAGGAAGAGAAGAAAAAGAGGGACTAAACATCGCTGCTTTGAATAAAAGCATGAAGAGAATATTAACTTTTTTTTTTCTTTTTTTTTAAATAGGAACATGTGTGAAGGAGTTCACGATGCAGTTTTCATTTTTTTTTGGTTTTCTTCAAGATTTGTTTGCTGTTTGCCAATTTTGCACCTGTGTTCAGCATAAAGAAAGGTATTTTATGTTAAATGGCTTTCAGATACATTTTGGACGGTTTCGGTCTGGTTGAGAATCAGATTAAGCCATATTTAATATTCTAAAACAACCCGGGGTCGAGGATTGGTACATTAAAAACCGGACTTTTTTTTTTTTTTTTTTTTTTAGAGCAAAATAATTAATTCAAATAAAAATAGAGCATGCCTCCTTATTACAAAAATAAAATATCTTCATTAGTAAGTTTTGCATTTAAAAATTCATATGCTCTAACTTATGCATAATGCATAACGGCATCCGAGATGACAACATTTCAGAGATTTCAAAATTCTGTTTTTTTTTAATATGATAGATATCAAAACTAATTTGTTCCTCTTCTGCCAATTAAAAATCCGAAAACAGTATTTTAAAAAGTACGACTTTGTAACAACCTCCATGCAGATCTCACAATTTTAAGTATATTTGTGCATATTATTTTTCCTGAGTATTCATTTAATTACCGTTTCAATTTTCGTTGAGCGGTTTTTCTTTGAATGCAGATGTATAAAAAAAAAAAAAAAAAAAAAAAAGGAACAACACAGAAAAGCTCTTGTACAGTGTAACATACTAATCTCTCTGGTTTTGACCCAGACCACTACAGGCTCTCAAACTGTCCCAGCGAATGCACAACAAAAGCTTTCTGTCCCTTTTTACTCTCTGTGGCCCAATTCAAAGATAAAAAAAAAAAGGTAATCTAACAATTGCTAAAAAGAAGCTTTGTACGTTTCTAAAGTAGATCCCGTTCTATTCAACAGACACGAATAGACTACATTTGGCAGAATCATCATTATTATTATTATTATTTTCCTGTTTAAGCCATATGCTGTGAATCATGCCACAACTCCTTTACAAAAAAAAAACGAAATCTGTACACATAAATTTAGGATCTATAAAAATGTAATAGCATGCTTGTACAAATTATTAGCATGCATTTACAATTATTTTTGAACTTGGAATAAAACGGCCATGTATATTTTTGTATAAGACACGATGACTCTAAATACAAACAGCATTTCTTGCTCCATTTGATGCTCTGATTCACTTGTTTATAGCCCAGACATGGACGATGACGTCCTTTTGTTAAAACAGATCTTCAGTGTGACGAGTCCGCTGTATAAACAGGCCTTTCCTCGGAAGTCCTGGAAGTGTTGGTAGAACGGTGTGTATAGTTAGCATTTTTTCTTGTGCGTAAAACAGTATTTAGAAGTGTACGAATTACCTTTAACTAGTATTCATTAACTAGTATTTAGTTTTGTAAAGCAACGGCATCTCTCCTTAAACTTGTCCATGTCCATTTAGCATCTGTGAATGTAGGAATGCATGTACAGTAATGTTTCACTACAACAGAGAATTCTCTTCACTGTGAGAAACGCTGCTCATACACACACACACACACACACACTTATTTTGTTACTTATGAGATGGACGTTCTCTAAAGTACAGCTTCTCCGCTGATCACTGAGGGTCTTTTGACATTAGTTTGTGTGGGCAGTCCCTCACAGATCAGAAAAGAAACCGCAAGAACTGATACTTTCAGCATCAAATACCAAAAAAAGAAAGAAAAACAAGTTGGATTTGATGAACGGTTTACGTGTGCAGTAAATATCATCTTTACTCAATGATTATTTCTTGTAAATGTACACAATGTATGACATACAGATATTTATACATATGCTGTATTAACCCGGTTACAATCAATATTCGTAACAGCACATGTAAATGTATTTTGTTTGGCACTCGGTATCTTAGTGCGCACTCCTTTTTATTTTAGGTATTCCAATGATGTAAATTTATGTTCGGTTTTTACTTTTCGCAGCAGTGGAAAGATGGCTCCTGTATCTGACATTACCAGCAGACCTTCCATACATTGCTTCTTGTTCATATTATGAATTGTAAATTTAGCTGTGGCAAATACAAGACGTCTGCAATATTGTTTTACAGTGCATACTAATATATTATGGTTATTATAAGAAAATATTTAATGACACAAGACATTGTGGATTTTTTATGTCTTTTTTTTTTTCTTTCTTATTTTTTTTTTATTTTATTTTTTTTACAGTTTGTGGTTGTTTAGATGGTTGTGATTAAAATCCAGAGGGAAAGATAACTACTGAACACCAACCTGGTAGAACTACATTCAGCATTCATTTGGAATAAAATCTCAAAACATTACTGGTGTGCCTTTTCATTCCTATAAATTTGATTTATTTAAAAGATTTGAGGAAAAACGACCTTTTGAGGAACGTGACAAAGCTCGTGCTAAAAAAATCCGAGACCGAAGCGACCGACTACATTTATTCGAATTTCTAACCATCGCATTTCCAGGCTAAAAGCTATTTACAGAAAAGCGTTAATGACAAAATGAAGCATTACATTTTTTCTTACTTCCAAAATAGAATCTGTAAATGTAGCTTAGTGGATAACGAAAGAGAAGTTAACGGATAATACATTTTAATTATACTGTATATACATATATTTTGTATTGCTTTGTGACTCAGACCTTGTTTACCAGATGGATACGGATCATTTTCTTCACTTCCAAACAAAGAATTTAAATAGGTTTTCCCCCCTCGGAGCATCTCGGGCTCGTGGTTATTTTCATAATACTATTCAAAGCCCTTTTCTATTTTTCTTTCCATTCCGAATCCAACTTTGATCATTATCTGAGGAGCTAAGAATTCTAGTTCTTCATAGCGGTCCATTCCTTGGCTTTATCCCAGTCACGGGTTTCGTTGCTTTCATAAATGTGAAAGGGGACAGGAAAGGCTTTTATACAGTAGACGTGCGTTTACATACACAGTATCTCTCGTTCACCTCAAAGACGGTTTTACTAATAGCGTCCGAGGTCCGTATACGTGCCGTCTCTCTTCTCTTCAGAAACTTCCTCTTCATTAAGTCATTGCCAAACAGCCACGACGATGATGGCGATGAGGAGAAGGACGATCACCACCAGCATTCCTGATTAAAAAAAACACACACACGAAACACATGAAGAACTTCACGATTCCTGAGCAGAAGATGCCCCGACAGCGAATAGAAAAAACACACGACTGATCTTTAGCACATGTGCATCCCCTACCAGCCGCACCGCAGAAACTTCAGAAATCTGTTGTTTATTCGATCCGTCTCTCGGAGAAACTACATTTTTGACTTCCTGAAACTTATCATTTAAACGGTTTATTCCCTTTATTCCATTCGTTACATGCATTTTTCAATGATCACTCATTAAAATAAACACAGTAATGACTCCTAGATGGGGCTCTTAGCCCTGTGTTTAATTCGAACTCAAGATCAACGCTAACCGATGGTGAGAATGACAAACAAAATGTGGTGAAACTTTCAGCGACGCATCTGCCTTTCATTAATCCTTCCGATAGTCAAACTTCTCATATACTCAACATCACTAGAGGAATTGGGTGAAGGTGTCGGAGAGGATGTCTCATCTCCTGTGAGTCACTGACATCAACCAGAACATTCTTACATGTGTTATAGATCGGCTTTTACAAAGCTGATAGTCCAGACTCTAAAATGAGACACGTCTGAAACTGTGAAATGCCAATAAAATCACAACTATGAGCTGTGACTGAATGTTACACATTATCCCGCTCAGTTTTGTTCATAAGGTAAGCCTAATTATATAGCTGGGCTTGTAGCAAAACCTTTACAAACATTCATCATTTATTACTAATGCAGTTCATTATATATTGAATAAGGGTATGTTTCATTAGTGCATTAATACAACTTCTAGGCTTTCTTTTTTAGGTGCTGCCAATTGCTTTTCATTACAAATTGCAAATCTAAAAAAACGAAACCCCAAAACAAAACTGCATCGTTTAAAAATATTTCTCTCTTACTAAACAGTTTGTTTCTGAATTAAAACATTCAAATACAACTTTTCCTAAGGGTATCGAATATATATATATATATATATATATATATATATATATATATATATATATATATATATATATATATATATATATATATATACACACACACACACAGAAATAAAAAAGGTTTTATTTTTTATTTTACAGATATATTACAGACAGCAATTCTGGGTTTTTTCAAAAACTATAAAATTAAATGTCAAATTAACTAAACATATTTCGTTAATATTCAAATTCTAAAATGATTTTAACATAACATTTTATTATAATTAACGTACTCAGAATTTGTTATAAAATGTTCTATAATCTGCACCTTTACTTTTCTTATTCTTATAAAAACACACACACACATACATCTACTGTAATAAAATGTGTCCTTTAAACTAGAATGACACACATACACACATACACACACACACATATATATAATTTTTTTTTTTTCACCTTTAAAATCATCCTAGAAAAGTATCACTATTTTCAGATCGCCCATATCAGTTTTTTTTCTGACTACGCTTGCCTCAAGCGTGCCTAACTTCAGTGCTTCCTTTGTTTGTCCAAACTCTCTAACACAGCAGACGCGCCATCATCTGTCACGTCTTTCAAAACATGCTTATCTCTGCTAATCAGACAGGATTTTTAAAATACGAGCTGTTCGTCATGGACACTGGCTGGTACTGTATTTGCAGCCTGATTCAGTACTTTAGTTTACATTTCTCTCATAGTTTGGCTCGGTGGCTGTGTGTTCCCGCTGGAGATCACAGCGCCAGCTGGCCTGCTCTGAGGCGCAGGGCGAAAGGAAGCTCTGCTCAACTAACTTACGCTGGTATAAAAAAAAAAAAAAAAAAAAAAAAAAAAAAACGACTTACCAAAGCCTGCGGCAGGCAGGGTGCGAGTTAGGAAATCATTTTGTCTGTGACAAAGAACAATGTCCGTTTTTTTGTGAACGGACTCCCACTGGACAATTCCACACTTATTTAAAAGAAATTTGGCAAGAGAAGCGAAATATCAAACACTAAGAAGGAAAAAAAAAAAAAAAAAGGTCTTTCGATCTCCACTGCGCTGGTAAACCCGTACAAAGGTATTTTACAAGAAGAAGGGAAAATGTTTGACTCTCCGAGTGAACAGGATCTTTTCTGCCTTAAATGCTAAACGGTGAAATGTCATTCAGATTTAAATCAGCCTAAAGAACGTTTTGTAAAACAAACCATCATTCACACTGTCAGACTTCTACGCTTTAAAGTGAGCTTCACACCCAGGCTTGTCTGTTTGCTCCTCTTTTTCACCTCTGCAAAACTGTCACAGTTCTATAAGTAATCAAATAAGCTCTGTAACCCAATCACGCTGCCCCAGTGACAACAATAATATTTGCTTGACAAATAGATTAGCGTGCACAGAGGGCAGGAGACCTGTGCGGCCACCCAGGGGGCACAACAAAGGACACACATTCTTCCCGATTGTCCTTTATTTATTTAAAATCAAAGCCGTGGGAGAAAGAGACTTGTGAGGATCTAAACTTCAACTTGTCATTCAGGGGGCTCCAAGACTCATAACATAAGCCTCGACTTCATTTTACTTAATCGGTTTCTGACCAGATCATTTCCCCCTGCCTGTCAATGTTGTTCCTAACAGTCCTTTTTATTCTTTTTCGTCTTTCCAAAGAAGACAGTTGTAAAGTATTTGGCAGTAGAACGTAAACCAATTAAAAACTAATTACGTGAATGAAATAACATCAGGCTTCATGCATTACAATACGCTGACACATTTGGCTATTATTCTGGCATCTGACTTCAGTACTACAGTCTATTTCTGACATAAAGATGAAGTCATGCGGTCTATATCTATACACTACCCTTCAAATGTTTAGGGTCAGAAAGGTTTTTGACAGTATATATATACACACACATACCAAAACACAGGAAGTTTTAACCAGCTGGGTTAATAACAAACAGGAATAAACTAAAGTAATCTTAAACAGACAATAGATAAAAATTGGTAGAAACGTACAGATAAAACAGAACAATTGATAATAAATGTAAAATATCCTCTTATAGAACATAATGCCCATGTAGTCCGAAGATAAAGAGAAATACTTTAGAAACATTGTGTGCCCAGAGGAGAGAATGATCAGATAGCTTTGAAAGTGTTGTGGCATGTTATTTTTCAACATTTTCTTTCCACAAGACAAAGACAAGTGTCAAACAAAGTTGGGAAACGTGAGGAGTGAAAAGTTGAAAGAATAGACCACCAAAAAAAAAAAAAAAAAGTAGGGTATGGACGACAAGGCATTGAGGAATTTTTCCATTCATCAACCCCTCCTTCACCCCCACCTCACTGAATACATGAATATAGTTAGGTGTTAAAAGCAGATGAGGGACGAGAAGACGAGGGCTAGAGAAATAAAGGAGCCAAACAGAGAATCAGTGCAAAACTCCGGCTCTGGGATCTGCAAACAAGCTTGAGTCTGTAGAGTCCTCTGGACAAACAAATGAAATTATGTGTGACATTAGAGGAGCAGGACAAAGTGTGCATTTATTTCCCAGGAAAAAGAAAGAGGGATCTTTATAGGATTTTATTATTCACACTCTTCTCATGCCCATTATAAAAATTAATTAATGATCAATTCCACATCTTCTACAAAGAGTCTACAAATTTAATAAATAATGTCTTGGAATAATTTGAGATTTAGAATGTTGTTGGTTTTTTTTTTTTTTTTTTTGGAAATAAAAGTTCTACTGTCTACCTTCGACTGAAATGACAAAAAGTCAACTATCCCATTCGACATTTGTAAAGTGCATAACCAGTAGCACCAAAAAGGTTTGTAATGAAAGAAAATTGGTTTAACGTCTCTTATCTCCCAAAGACACCAGCATCAGAGAGCCAGTTCACCTAAACTTGAGTATATGCCAACCATTAACTTTCTTTCTTCTGAAAATGAATGGGATCTCCAGCAGAATACTCTTTGAATGCTAAAAAAATATACACTTTTAAAATAAACATGCTTAAAAGGTTATTTACTGCAATGAGAGCCATTTTTGGTTCCACAATGAACCATTGGTCCTTACCTTTTTACAATCACAAAGAGTCCTTTAGTAAAACAGAAAGGTTCTTCAGATTTTAAAGGTTATTTTTGGAACCATTTAGACAAAAGTCATTCTATGGCAAAATGAAGCACCTTTAGCCTAAAAAAATGGATGTAGATGAAAATATATATCTATTTTTAAATATTTTAGATCTAAAGACTTAAGTAATAAAATGTTATTTTAGTTCAATATATACATGTTACGTCCAGATGCTTCTGGTTTGGCAACCCCTGATCAAGTTTCACTTTCACGGCATTGAAAATCTTAGATATTCTACTGAAATACAAACATGAGGGTGAGTAAATAACCATAAAAGTATTCCTTTAATGAAGAGCTTAATGAAGACAGATATTTGGTGTCTGCTGCTCAAGTATGCAGACATGATTGAACATTCACCACATGTGAAATGATTTAACTGGCCCAGACATGGTTGGCGTGCACAAAACTTGAAAAATCTAAGAGGCTGCAGTCATTGATCAAATCACAGAAAATGCAATTAAAGCAATGCTTCACCCATAAATGAAATTTCTGTCATAATTTCCTCTACCCCGATGTCGTTCAAAACACACACAAGAAAACAAACACTGTAATGGTCATTTTTTTCCCTGCATTTACATAATTGCAGACTAGAACTTTAAAGTTTCATATCGAAATAAATATTATAATAACTCCTCCTATGTGCAAGAAAATATTTTGTTTATATATGTCTGTACAGTGGCGTGAAAAAGTGTTGACCCCATTTCTTATTTTTATGTTTTTGTATGTTTTTCCGACACTTTAATGTTTCTGATCGTCAATTTTTTTAAATATTAATCAAAGATAAGACAAGTAAACACAAAATGCATTTTTTAAATGACGCCTGAGTTCCGTTTCACTAGCCACACCGAGGCCTGAACACTTAGCAACACCTGTTCACAATCAAAAAAAATCTATTAAATAGGACCTGCCAGATAAAATGAAGCAAACCAAAAGATCCTCAAAAGCTACACATCATGTTGAGATCCAAATAAATTCATATTCATAAAATAAGTTCATTTCTAAAGCTTTGGGATGTCAGCGAACCACAGTAAGAGCCATTATCAAATGGCTAAAATATGAAACAGTGGTGAACCTTCCCAGGAGTGGATGACTGACCAAAATTAACCCAAGAGTGCAGCTTATCCAAGAGGTCACAAAAGACCTCACAACAACCTCCAAAGAACTGCAGACTTTACTTGCCTCGGTTAAGGTCAGTGTTCAGGACTCCACCTTAAGAAAGAGACTGGGCAAAAATGACCTGCATGGCAGAGTTCTGCAGCTAAGCAAAAAGAACCTAAAGGCTCATCTCAGTTTTGCCAGAAAACATCTTGCTGATCCCCAAGACTTTTGGGAAAATACTCTGTTGACTCACAAGACAAAAGTTGGAAGGTGTGTATCCCATTACATCACACCAAGTAAAATAGTGAAGTTGGGTTCTGCAGCAGGACAATGATCTAAAACACAACAGCACGTCCACCTCTGAATGGCTGACGGAAGGCAAAATGAAGACTTTGTAGTGGCCTAGTCAAAGTCCTGACCTGAATCCTATTGAGCTGCAACAGACTCATTGCAAGTTATCAAAACACTTGATTGCAGTTGTTGTTCCTAAGAGTGGCCCAACCAGTTATTAGGTTTGGGGGCAAGCACTTTTTCCACATAGGGCTGTGTGGGTTTGGATTGTGTTTTCCCTTCCCTTTGATTAATATTAAAATGTGTTTGATGATCTGAAGCATTAAAGTGTGACAAACATGACAAAATCAGAAAGGGGGCCAACACTTTTCATACCACTGCATATGAAGTCTCCTAAAGTCATAGGTTTTTCACACTTGAACTTGTCAATTCTGGGTTATCTTGCTATCCAATCATATTTAAAAAAAATAATCTACAATGTTCATAATGATTTCTAAACCCCCTCTCAACAATCTCTTAACACTGTATATTTGCCGTGTCAGTTTCATAAATGAAGACAAATGCGGGAAACTTGTTTACATAAAGGCTCTAGCATTGCACATCCTCATATTATATACTGCTGACTGTACTATCAAGTTTTTCCTCAATGGATTTTTCTGACTATAAATATAAGGATGAAATGGTCACTTCGTCATGCCAGTTGACGCATTTTTGGCCACCTTTTGACATTTTTCCCCTCAAATACTGACTGTTTGCACAACGCACAGTATTTCCGTGACTGTACAAAGCATGTGAGGATGAGGCGTTCTAACACCGTTTTTAAATTACAAGTGTCACACCTTTTATACAGAGGGTTAAAAGTGGGATTTAGAATAATTAAAACCTGAGGTTAAGAATAGTGTGAAACACCCTTCTGAATAGGATTAGGTGGTGTATTGAGTTTCTATGACACATCAATAGATTTATGAAAATAATATAGGATGAGGCAATAAAGATTATATCAATATACAGTTTAATGTTACGAGTGCATCTAAAAACCGGGTGAACGGAAACAAATGAAGCACAAACAGACAGAGTGCAATAAAATAGGAATGCACTAATTCTGATTAAAATATTTTGCTAAAATATTTGTTAATGGACATTAAAATGTGCCATATGTAGAATTTTGAAACTTCACGTAAGTGCATTTTATGATAGAAGTAACTGTAAAGGGGTAAAGGTCTGTTCTTCCTACCTCTAACATTTAGTCTCTGCTTTTGTTATTATTTTTGTTTAATTTATTGATTTTAAAAGGCATTTTGTTTGGTTTTGAACTGTTATACTATAACCAATGTGGTTACATTAAAAAAAAAATTCATAGCTTTCAATATGCATATATTATTTAGGCAGATTTTTATATATATATTTTTTTTAACAAAAATCATAAATAATATCTGGATATATGTTGCCATTCAGCCTAAAAATACTGTATGGTTTTATTATTGTTCATATTATTTGTTCATATCTGTTTACATAAGGGTGAATAAACTGAAACTATTGCTTCTCTTATGATTCCTCCACCAAGGATACTAGGTAAAGTGTGCCAAAGTATCAAGGATGTCAAAATCTTCTGTGAATTAATTGAATAAATAACAGACGTATCAATAGATCTTGACAGAGTGAAAGAGATCGTAAAAAAAGGAGTGCATAGCATTCAAGCTGTATGGACCATTTTTATTCCGAGTTTACATTTCATCACAGCCCTCCTTTTTCATTATTTTGAGGAAAAAGATACTCATTTTTTTTTAAAAATAATTTCATTTTGTGCTCCACAGAAGAAAAGGTTTAAAGCAAGTATTAAAATCATGTTACTAAATAATGAAATGAATTGTAATTTTGGGTGATTTATCCCTTTAACAACAGACTAACAAAATGAGATCACAGAAGAAATGACCCTGATATATACAAATGTAAAGTCTCACGGAACTTTCCAGAAATCTGTGCAAATGTCTCAGCCTGATCTCACCTTTACTGCCGCTCCAATAACAAACACACAGATCACATGCAGATGGGTCTGTAAGAGCTCACAGGACTGAGACAATCTGCCATTTACAGGCAGTAGACCTGCACTAGAAAGCAGAAGGGAAAGGAAAGATGGCACTAAATCTGAATGATGACAGGCTTATTGACGCCGGGCTCTTGATGCAGAGTACATAAAACCAGAGGCAGAAAACTCACCACAGGAAGCAGACTTTGTGTCCAGCACCTTGACCCTGTGCGTCTCGTTTTTGATGCGGCCGTCCGTCTTGTCCACAAGCTGGGCAAGGTCATCGATGATCTCTGAAACACACAACGAGCTAAGTCAGTCCGCAAGATTAAAGTGAGCAAAGGATTTCAATGATCATCATTCATAATTACTTCCAAGACTTGCAAAAGCAATACAAGCATTAAAAGCAGTCTCAGTAGATGATTCGAGAGAGAAAGAGAGCAGCATGCGACATGTGAAAGTATTCTCCTGCCGTCGTTTTGTGGTGTGTGTGGGGGATTTATAGTGGCCAGAAATGTGTGGTTTGTGTGTGTTGGTAGCTGTGGCTAAACCGCACGCCATCTGAGGCCTTATTGACTGTATTAGTATGTCTATGTTTGCTGACATCTGTGCAATTACTACTAAAATATAGCCACAAGTGGCAACGACTTGTGTCCAAGTCAGGCTGGACCACAATTGGAAAATTTGAAAGAACAGACCATGTGGATGCAATTGTTGTGGATCAAGTTTTCTCATCACGGTTTTAAGGTTTCCTTAAGTTACAGCGCCCCCTAGTTCTATAAAATTGGTGCAATTTGGCATCTTGGCATCTAGGATGTTGTCAAGTTCAAGATAGCAAGTAAAATGTAAACCAAAATCTCACTTTCTCTATCAAATGCTTGCATCCTTTGTCTATTTGTAAAAAGATTTTATTATACAAGCACTCATTTAGCCATTTGCAGTCTCATCCAAAAATAAACTGTTTCTGTGAAATAATTAGAAGAATCTTTTTTTCATTACCATCTCTAGATGACACATATGAAATCAAAGGAGTCTAAGTGAGTGAGTCAAAGTGAGTCTATAATAAATAATATAAATAATAAATAAAATGCACTTAAGATCATGAGATCAATTCAACTCTTACATTCAGGGCAAAGGTTCAGAGGGGGAAAAAAAAACATTTTAATTTTAGTCCAAGTGGTATTAGAAAAGTTGCTTATTATAGTGTTCAAAGGATATACTGTATACATACAGAACACACTGTACTACTAATTTTGGGGTCTCTGCGATTGATGGTCTCTACCAAACTCAGTGCAAACAACTGATTCCAGCAGCTTTGGTGCTTGGACCTCTAACTAGCACTTACATTAAATGACTAAAATAATCAAACAGAAACGGTTTCAGATTTCCTAGAAGGAATAGGATGTAGTAGGAAAGTTTATAATCCACTTCTGAGAGGAAATGTAACAGATCTACAGAGGTATAGACACAGACTCGCTCTTTCTGATGAATGCCACAAGCCCACACTCAGTGTGTTTTTTGGAATTGTATTCAGAAGTAGAAAGAGAAATTAGATCTTTTATTGAACCCACAACTGTATCAATTAAAAACATCTGTAATCAATAACTGTAAAAATGTACGTATAATAAAAACGTATAGAATTCAGGTTCAATTATACTGCACCCATCACTAGACCTGTGCGACTGTACTTAAATAACTAACCATCTGTATCATGATTTGCAGTGTTTTTCTGTCTGTTCAGAGACCTGGAACGAATCCACTATAAGATCATTTTTATGAGGTCTGTTTTATCCTAGAAAATGTAAAACAGGAGAAACTGAACATGTAACGGTGGCGTATTTTATTCACAAAACACAATATGAAAAAGTTAGTTCGGGCGCCAGGCAGATTAAATCCACCAACAAAATAGTTTAGCTCAGAATGAGCTGACCACCGGTTACACACTGTTTACACTCCACACCCATGAACAAGCACAAGAAAAAAAGATACATATATACGTATAAATTTAGTGAAAACTGTATAATTTCAGATTTTCCCCAAAACAAGACAAATGATCACATCACTCAAGTTCTTTGAAGTAGGCTATACAGAGTTCATAAGAAGAGAGGTCACATTTCCTTTTCAATTCCCAGGACTTAATTTCCCACAACTCACAAATGGAAAGGTGGAATATATATGGAATATGAATGTAGCAATTATGAATAAAATGTGCGTTTATGTGTTTGTGTGTGAATTTGTTTGTTAACTGTGTCATCGGGGCAAATACCAGCTGTTCGAGTTTGTATAGTGGTGCCCAATGTTCAATGTGCGCTCTCCTAGGCTCCGCCTCAGCTCGCATATGATTAAAGTTCAAATAAAGCGTGTTAATAATAATATAAGTGAACGCAGAGTACCTCAATCCATTTGGAATCAGCTCACTCTTACGACATCTTACGAGCAATCCGAAGCACAGACGCCAAACACTCAGATCCAATGAACAGCACCCCAGGCGGGAACGGCCAAGCACAGACTCGACGACGATCCAACGACAGCGTCCACAACACAAGCGATATCCTCCAATCCTCCGACTGTGGAACAATCCGAAGCACAGACGCCAAACACTCCGATCCGATGAACAACACCTCAGGCGGGACTGCTCAAGCACAGATTCGGCGATCGCACCAGCAAAACTCCCGCAGCATTCACCTAGGATCGCCGGTCTCCCCAGTCTCCACAGTCATTGCATTGAAGAATCAAAATGTACAACACCAATAATCGAAATCACTCGCGACTCATGTGTCGCCTCCGCCATGACAGTTGCACTTTGACCCCCAACGCACACACGCACACACACGTTTGTGTGCCCCCCTTTTATCTGTTAGGTCCGCTTTGTATAACGTGTACGTTTCTTATTGGTCACACACACACAAATAATAATAATAATAATAATAAAAATAATAACAAAAATACTGTACGATTCATTTAATCGCTACATCCCCCTCCCTTGAAAAAAAAAAAATCTTCCTGGTTACTCAATCAGAATCCTAGAAATTCTTCTTCATCCTCTGAAGTTTCCTGAAATATTTGCAAAAGTTTTTCCTTATTTTGAATCTCTAGTTCTTCTGCCGTGGGGTAGCACGGTTTCATGTTACACACATGGGCTGTGTGGACATGATCGCCTGTAGTCTCCTGTGCCACACGGTAATTAAGTGGACCCAACTTCTGGATAATCCGGTAGGGACCTTTCCATTTGTGGCTAACTTGGCAGTAAATTTGTCTTTAGCACTCGGCTGAGGAAAGTTCCTAATCCACACACGATCTTGTTCCTTAAATGTTAGCTCCCTTCGATTTTTGTTGTAATTCCTTGTTTGTCGTACAAGAGCTCTTTTACTGTTCGCAATCGCTTTAAGCTGGAGCTGTTTGATATCATGAACCACATCATATCCAGACATATCTGGCTTAAAACTCTGGTCTCGAAGGAGTTTGTCCATTGGACTCTGCAGCTTCCTTCCTAGTTGCAGTTCCGCTGGAGTCATACCTACGGTTTCTTGGACGGCAGAATTCAGGGCGAATCTGAACTCAGGTAAATGCTGGTCCCACTTGCTGTGATTCTCATCCAGGTATGCAGCAATCATGCATTTAAGTGTGCGGTTGACTCTCTCAGTCATATTCGTCTGAGGATGGTATGCTGTGGTCAACTTGGGGTTACCTTCCATTTCTCACAAATCTCCTTAAAGACAGATGACATAAATTGTGTTCCTCGATCAGATAACACAAAATCAGGCACACCCCACCGGGTCAGAATTTCTTTCCTGAAAATTGCAGCGACTGTTTGAGCCGTGGCATTACGCATGGGGAACATCTCCACCCAGCGAGAGAAATAATCAATGAAGACCAGAAGATATTGATGTCGGCTGGAACTAGATGGCAAAGGCCCCATGATATCCACCCCAGCATTTCATTAGGGTGAGTGACCATAGTGTGTTGTAATTTTCCAGCAGCTTTTTGATTGACAGTCTTAAACTGTTGACATTTCACACATCTCTTTACCCATTTCCTTACATCACTCCACATCCCATGCCAATAGGCCACCTCTTGGATCCTTTTATAGGTCTTGTATACTCCTCCATGACCACTCAAGGGGCTGGCATGATAGTACTGAAGAATCTGGTGAATGAGGTTACTAGGAATGCATATTCGAAAATGCAACTTATCATCCAGATAAACTTTACGATAAAGTTTGTCTTCCAGTACCTCATACTGCTCTTTCAGATTGACATCACCTTTCGTCATATCCTGGAATATTTTCATGATGACCACGTCTTGATGTTGTTCTTCCCAGATCTTCTCCATAGAGATTGGAAATTCATCTGGCTCTTTTTGACTAGTGTACAGGTTGCAGTTAACACTGTGAATTCGAGAGAGTGCATCAGGTGCCACATTAAGTTTACCTTTCCTGTATTCAACAATAAAATCAAATCTCTGTAAGCGTAGAGCCCATCTGATCAGCCGACTGGAAGTCTTGGTGGAGTCCATTACCCACTGTAGTGCGGAATGGTCAGTCACAACAGTAAACAGCTTGTGTTCGAGATAATGCTGCCACTTCTCAAGGGCCCAAACAACTGCCAAACACTCCTTCTCAGTCACAGAATAATTTTCTTCCGCATGGTTTAAAGCTCTCTGCTAGCATAAGCTATAACCACCTCTTTCCCATAATCCTTCTGTGTCAGCACTGCACCCAATCCGGTTTCACTCGCGTCAGTGTAGACAATGAAAGGGTGTTGTAAATTTGGGTGTCCCAGAATGGGGGGAGTGATCAAGCAATTCTTAAGTTGTTCAAAGGCTTGTTGGCACTGTGGGGTCCATTGGAATTCCCTGCCCTTCTTTTTCAGAGAATTAAGTGGTTCAGCAATCTGGGTAAAATGAGGAACAAAACGATGGTACTAACCGGTTAAACCAAGAAACCTTTGGACTTCTTTGAGGTTTCTTGGGACTGGGTAGGATCGAATGGCTTCAACTTTGCTAGGATCAGCAGAGATGCCTTGAATGTTCACGACATGACCCAGGAATGTCAATTCCTGCAAGCAGAATTTGCTTTTCTTAAGGTTGATTGTCAGACCGGCTTTTTTCAACTTGTTGAGAACACTCTGAATGTCAAATAAGTGCTGTTCAACAGTGGGAGAATAGATGATTATATCATCTATATAGACAAAGCAATTGTGGCCACGTAATTCACCCAAAACGATTTCCATCAACCTTTGGAAAGAAGCTGGAGCATTTTTCAAACCAAACGGCATAACATTAAAATGGAATAATCCAAAAGGTGTGATGAATGCAGTTACTGCTGTACTTAAAGGGTCCATAGTCACCTGCCAGTATCCACTATTTAAGTCAATAGAAGAAAAATCGTAGCACCAGAAAGAGACTCCAAAATTCCTGCCATATTTGGTAGTGGGTAGGCATCACTTTCTGTAACTGCATTTACCTTACGGTAATCAACACAAAAACGAAGACTCCCATCCTTTTTAGGTACTAATACGACAGGTGATGCCCAGCCTGAATGTGAAGGTGATACTATGCCTGCATCCAACATTTCTTGCAGCTGTTTTTCCACAACATGTTGTTTGGTAGGAGACATGCGATATGGTCGCTGTTTTATTGGTACTTGTTGGGTGAGGTAAATACGATGTTGAAGAACATCAGTACGACCCAAACTGAGTGTACATACCTGTGAATTAGTCTCAAGAATATAACGTAACTGACCTTTACCCTCAGCGGATAAATGAGCTTCCTCTACAGCATTGTCAACGAAGTTCCGTATATCCTGGTCATCCACGCTGAACATAACTGTAGGTTGGGGAGGAGGAATTGAACTCAAAAGAGAGATAGTACGACTAGAATTCACTTGGTGCCTTCCTTTCCCAAGTCCAGTTTCCGGCACACTTGCACTGCCTGGTTGAAATAAATAATTCACATCTGGAGCAGATTTAAAGGTGTAACTCTTGTCAGTAACATTTATCAGTAACCCACTGAAAAAAATAAAATCCAAACCCAGTACGACTGCGTAAGCCAAAGCTTTGGGCGCTAGAACAGCAACTGGTATGGTGAACTCTTGATCATGGAGACGAATGGAGATGTTCACCCATCCCAGAGGAACTTCTGCTTCTCCATTGGCCAAATATAGAGGTCCAAATGTCCAAGGTTGGAGATCACTGCCTGACAAAGCAAGGGTTTTCCAGAGAGTTTCATGAACAAGTGTATAGCTTGCGCCAGTATCAACAATGGCTTTTCCTGTCCATGAACCAATGGTAACCGGGACAATTAACTGTTGAGGTACACTAACAGGATTTCCAGGGCTAGCACCCGTCCTTGGAACTGGAAAGGTGGAATCAGACTTATCTGGACCTGCTCGAGAGTTCTTTGTGGATGTAGAAGTAATGGAATTGTTTGAAGGTTGACCAGGCTGTTTAGAAGGGTGAAAGTTTCGTTTGTTACTCTGTAGTTGGTGACCTGAAGTCTGGGTAAGTTGAGGAGAAGTGAAGTAAGGACAAACACCAGGTGCATGAAATCCTTTACACCGCCAACATTGCACAGTGGCCTGGGAAGCAGCAACTCCTTTAGATGGCATTATATTGGGCTTCACAGCAATTTTCTCATCACACTGTTTCTGTTGTTCATGATCTCTCTCCAGTTGGTGACCCAGACGAACTAGCTCTTCTACAGTAGTGACATGGCTACGAAGATGACTGGCCAGATATGGTTTTATGTTTTTAAGAATCATCTTAACAATGTCTACCTCAGTTAAACTTGGTTTCCATCTTTTACAGAGGGCTCTATAAGTAAAGGCGAAATCCCTAATTGACTCCTTCTCTCCTTGGATCCTGTGACGAACACGTTCAGCTAACTCGTCTTCATAATCCTCAGCCAAAAAAGCAGCAAGAAAAACAGATTGGAACTCACTCCATGTGGTGACAGATGTCCTTGCAACTTCCCACCAATCCCGAGCAGTTCCGTATAACACGGTTCTGAACGTGGCTAAAATGTCTGTATCCACTAAAGGATGTAAAGCAAGAAAGTCTTCACAACGTGTTATATAAAGCAATGGATCTGGATCATCAGATGGTTTTCCATACGTAGGGAAGCTTATTTTGATATGATCATTTTTAACCATGGAGCAGCAACGACTGGAGAATTTAAAGAAGATGGAGGCAAAAGAGAAGGATTAACAGGAGTAGTACGTCTCATGCTTAAATCATCCATTCTTTTTTCTTGACAATGAAAGTTTTCCTCCATTTTTGATTGTAGTTCTTTCATATTTGTGGACAATCCATCAGTAACTGAAGACAATTGGTGAGTTTCATGCAGTAATTGACCACATTCATGCTGTAATTGCTGCTGAATTCCTTTCACATCCTGTTGAATTTCAGATTGGAGCTGTTGTACCATAAAACGCACCTCTGAAACCAAAGTGTTTTCCATTTCCTGGAGTTCCTTAGACATCATACATTTCATAGCTTTAATCATCTGATCAGACTCAGTTTCAGCTTGTGGTTTCTTTACAGAGAAATGTAAATCAAGTAGTTGTTGCTTAACCTCTTCAACCTTTTCATCCATCTTATTGAACCGACTCTCAGAAGTGGATTGAATGAATTTCAATTCTTTAGTGAGTTCACTTATGGCTTTTCCTTGTTTGATCATGAAATCATGCATTTGATCCCAGTTACCTTGTGCTTGAGTACTGAGTTGACCAATTCCTCTTCCAGGTGTTGGCAGGGTTATGGGTAGATCATACTGCACCCCAGAAGATGGAGACAATGTTGGTGACACAACAGGTGACACTCCAAGTGCAGACGAGCATAGCTGCATGGGTTCAGCTCCTGTTTGTTCATGTGAATGAGTTTGAACTGGAGTCCTGACACCTACTGAAGGATACTTCAAATGAACATGGCTTCGAGATTGAACAGGATGATCTGATTGAATGGCTAACTCATTGAATGCAGAAACGTGAGGTGACTGATGCTGCGCAAGTGTCCAATTTGGAGTGGACACATCTGGAACGTCCATATCAACAAAAGTTGAGGGTGAAGAAGGTTGCTCGGCCATAACTACACAAGCACTTTGATGTGGGTATTGTTTGTGTCAGTATTTGTATATACATTGAATTTGCCCTTTAACTGCAAAAATGTAACCCACAATAATTCTTACATTTCAGTGCAACATCCTGCAAAGCAATGTGTAAAATACTTAATTATTCAGTACAACCACAGTCCTATTTAGTTTTAGTCTGCTTCCCAAAACACTGAAGGAAATGTGATCATATTAAACAGGGAGCACACTTCAATATTTCACAAAGGTCAACAATGGCAAGTTCAATTTCTCATTAGTGTACTCACACTTCAGTAAGCAATTCAAAGGCACATGAAAGTTCAATTCAAGTAAAAGTTCAAAGTTAATGTTCAGGAAAACTCATGAGTTCAATTCTAGTTCGAATTCAGTCCTTTCAAGTCCGTTTGGTCCCTGTTTGGGCGCCACTTATGTAACGGTGGCGTATTTTATTCACAAAACACAATATGAAAAAGTTAGTTCGGGCGCCAGGCAGATTAAATCCACCAACAAAATAGTTTAGCTCAGAATGAGCTGACCACCGTTACACACTGTTTACACTCCACACCCATGAACAAGCACAGAAAAAAAAAGATACATATATACGTATAAATTTAGTGAAAACTGTATAATTTCAGATTTTCCCCAAAACAAGACAAATGATCACATCACTCAAGTTCTTTGAAGTAGGCTATACAGAGTTCATAAGAAGAGAGGTCACATTTCCTTTTCAATTCCCAGGGACTTAATTTCCCACAACTCACAAATGGAAAGGTGGAATATATATGGAATATGAATGTAGCAATTATGAATAAAATGTGCGTTTATGTGTTTGTGTGTGAATTTGTTTGTTAACTGTGTCATCGGGGCAAATACCAGCTGTTCGAGTTTGTATAGTGGTGCCCAATGTTCAATGTGCGCTCTCCTAGGCTCCGCCTCAGCTCGCATATGATTAAAGTTCAAATAAAGCGTGTTAATAATAATATAAGTGAACAGAGTACCTCAATCCATTTGGAATCAGCTCACTCTTACGACATCTTACGAGCAATCCGAAGCACAGACGCCAAACACTCAGATCCAATGAACAGCACCCCAGGCGGAACGGCCAAGCACAGACTCGACGACGACGATCCAACGACAGCGCCCACAACACAAGCGATATCCTCCAATCCTCCGACTGTGGAACAATCCGAAGCACAGACGCCAAACACTCCGATCCGATGAACAACACCTCAGGCGGGACTGCTCAAGCACAGATTCGGCGATCGCACCAGCAAAACTCCCGCAGCATTCACCTAGGATCGCCGGTCTCCCCAGTCTCCACAGTCATTGCATTGAAGAATCAAAATGTACAACACCAATAATCGAAATCACTCGCGACTCATGTGTCGCCTCCGCCATGACAGTTGCACTTTGACCCCCAACGCACACACACGCACACACACACCCACACACGTTTGTGTGCCCCCCTTTTATCTGTTAGGTCCGCTTTGTATAACGTGTACGTTTCTTATTGGTCACACACACACAAATAATAATAATAATAATAATAAAAATAATAACAAAAATACTGTACGATTCATTTAATCGCTACAAACATCACTGGGAAATGTGCCATTTAGAGTTTCCCAAGACAGTACGTTGCAGCCATCAGCCTCGGTCACCAAAACAACCTTTATTTCATTGTATTCCTGGAAATTCTCACTCAAGACCATTTTATTTATCATCACAGTGTGTAAAGACATGAGCATAAGTCAAATAAGTCATTATTTTATTCACAATCAAAATGTAGTTGTAATAAAAAAAACTAAAAAGAAGTCATTTCACCCGGTCATCGCTCCTCTCTAAATCAATGAGCTCAAGCTATTTTATGAACAGATAACATTTTATGAACAAATAATCACCTTCAGTTTATTTAGCATTAATAGCTATAACCTAGATGCAACATTGAACAAAATTTCCCTTGCATGTTACACATTGCTTATTGAAATTGTTCATACACACAAGAGGGGTAACATGTAAAAAAAAACAACAACAACAACAAAAAAAAAAAAAAAAATGGGCATGATGCAATGTGCTGAGTTTAGAGCTTTAGACTTTGCAGACCCATTTTAAGTGTAAATCTATTATGCGCACTGCTACATTAACTTTGTATCACACACTTGAGAAGACTACCATCTGAACAGAATCTTCATTTTCTTTAAGAAGCTGAAATGAGCAGAACGTGAACTGCAGAGCAAAAAAAAAAAAAAAAGTTGCGGCATCTTACAAAAAAAAAGTGAAAAGTTAACTTAAGCACAAAATTTCATAGATCATTACAGAATAGGTCCAATACAATATAATGTATGATTAAATAGAAAGTTAATTGGCCGTTTTGCCTTAGTGCAGATCTAGCTGTGTGGCTTCCCTCCGCCCTTCTCGAAAAACACTAACCTTGCTGAAAGGCTCTTTCCAGAGCAGAGAGAGAATGAGTGAAAGAAATGAAGCAGAGAGTGAGAAATAAAACGAAAGAATGAAACGGAAAGAAAAGAGAGATTAATGAGAAAATGGTTAAAGGCAAAAAGAAAGAGGGAGGAAAAAAAGGAGAGGGAGTGAACAGGTTGACCTGTATATGGACTTTGAGGTAGAGCAGAACACACACTTGAACAGAAACCACCGCTGTAAAAACGAGCCGCTTACTGACAGAATTTCAATACCTAGCAGCGGCGAGCTGGATGTAATTCAGTAGAAACGGGAAGTTGTACGTTTTTTCTTCTGCTTGCTGCCATCGGCCTGCCAACTCAAATAAGCCTTGCTCCACTGTGCAACAAGCTGTTTTGATGAAGCCTGATGAAGAAGAATCTCCAACACATTTCAGACTCTGATACAGAAGCCAAAACAGCCGTCACTCACAGCATTACTGTTATTGGTGGAAAGAGTGGAAGGACCAAAGGTTATATATATAATGTGTCGTGTCAGCTGATAGGTACAAAAAGATATAAATCAAGAACCAAAATGAAGCCAAAGAACACCAATGGAAACACAATACCACTAAGAACCGCAGATCAAGGCATATTTTGAAATGTATTATGGTCATTTTACCATGGGTGAATGTGCGGTCAAAGCAGACTTTGGTGTTCCATTCATTTCCATTTAAACACGTGTGAATAAAGGAGAACGGAAACACGAGCATGTGTGTAGAAGTCATATCTTTTGCAGTGCAGCAACAATACTTGTAGACTTATAAAGCAAAAAGATGTTCGAACCAGAGATTGGCTCCCTGCATAGAATAAGTGAAAGAAGATGATATGCTCTACATATTATATTTTATACAATTAAATTTTAAATGTTTTTTTTTTTTTATATCTAACTTTGAAGCTTTTCCACAAGGATGAGAGAGAACACACTGATGACCGCAGTGGTTTGGCCAGAGGCACGGTTGGATGGAGGTGCAGGTTTCCTGGCTACGATACAGACCAGGAACAGGTTCATGAGTATTAATCTGGCAGCTCTAGGAAGAGATCTGAACACATTTCTGAAGGATGAAAGCCAGTTTGGCAGCAGGGCTTTGATTACGGTCAAAATGACAGATGCAGTCAGAGGTCAAAAAGTGAATGTTTTTCACGTTTCTTTTTCAGAATATCACCCAGTTTCAAACACATGCTTCAGTTTTACTGAAATTTAACTCAACCCCTGGTTTCAGAAACAAAACTTTAACTTAGTCCTAGATTAAAACCTAAATCCGAGCCATTTCAATTGAAAGAAACTTTGTCTTAAGATGCACACCAATAATGCTTTTTTCTATTACTTGATTACTTAAATGTCCTAACTGAACTATGGCATAATCCGGGTTTAGGTTAAGCCCTGTCTAAAAAAACAGGCCTAAATTCAGTAGTAAAACTCTATTTTTATATTTCTATCTTTTATGTCCTTTCTGAAATTGTGTTTATTGCAAAAATTCTCTGCAATATCACAGAAAAAATGTGAGTTTAAAACAACATGATGGCAAAATAGATAACTGTTTGTATATAGCTTATATTAAACCCATAACATTCCTTTGAGGACTTTATTCACTGGAGCTGAGGCATAAGAGCTCAGAAGCAAAGAATTGTGTCACATCACATATGGCTTAACTTGAGGCTACACGTGGGGTAGGAGAAAATAAGCGTGTCCAAGAGCAGGTCCAGAGACTACACATGTGGACAAAGCCAAGGAAATCGTGTTGGTAATGAAGAGCATCATCTTATGGGGACATATAGCACATTAATGCAGGAGAAGAAACAATAAAAGTATTCAAGCATTTCAAAGAAAAACAGATACAACTGACAGAAGCAAGTGCCCCAAACATAAGGTAAGATTTAGCTTCAGACCCTCGTAACAATTCAGTAACTGGCAGCAGTTGACTCATGGGAAAACAGGCCTGCCTGCCGGTTCCCCTCACACAAACTTGCCATTCCAGTGACATAATTCTCAATTTCCGAACTCGGTGTTTGCACAGATATATGACAGCTGCCTTCTCTGGCTTGGGCTGCAACTATCAGCCACATAACAAAGCGGAGCCTGTTCCAAGCAAGGGCTGTTTATTTAAAATGCTATTATACTGAATAAACCTCTAAACCCACATTGTGGAGCACAGACAATGTCTATACACACATGTGCAAGAAATCAAAATTGTGAGATGTAAACTTGAAATTTTGAGAGAGAAAAAGGCAGAATTGTGAGATAAAAAGTTTTTTTTGGTTTTTATTCAGTGGCTTCCATACCCTGGAGTATACACATCTGTATTATTAACTATAGCAAAATATAAAAACAAATATTTTCTAAAGGTAAAAAGGCAATTACCTGCCATTTTTTGGAGACACACACAACTTGGCTGGTAAAGTAGCATTTTTTTAAATATATTTTTGTTCTGGACCAAAAAAAAAAAAACTAAGTTGTCAAAAAAGTAGTGAAGTAAAATGTATTCAAGCAGTGCATTTCACAATACATAGGCTCATAGTAGTTAACAAATGTTTATAATATTATAATAAATAATATATTAAAGCAATATTTTGTCTCAACCAACAAAAAACACAAAGCAACAGGGAAGGCATAATAAGAAATATATATTTAGATGACGCTCTGATAAGCACTTAACTTAAACTGCCTTTGTCTCCTAAAACAAAACTTACTAAAATATGTTCGTTTATGACTATTAGGCATTCATGAGGGACAGAAGTGTGAAATTTGGCCCAAAAACACTCCACAATTTTTGAGGATATCCTAATGTCAACACTGCACGTGATGCTGTAAAACGTGAACCCTCTGAGAGAGACACCAATCAGACACAGATGTTCTCGCATATGACCTCATGTATGCATTTTCTTTCTCACCATCCCGCCATCATCTCAAACACTCTGGGTCGCCCCACCTCCAGAGCCATTAGAGCAAGCGTCTTTCTCTAAACAACCGGTCGTGAGAAGCTTTCGTTCTTTGCCAGATGCTTTTCACAAGGACAAACCAAAACAGTTAACAGGTCCATTTCCGTACCTGCTTGTAATGTGGAATGGGACACTTCCGATTCTGGGAATAATAGAGGGGAGTGATTTGCTCTTGGACCTGAGCCGCTTTTCCAGGCGCTAACTGCCAATCGTTTGAAAAAGTCACTGCAAATCCTTCCGAGAGACGGTCTGCAAAGGAAGGGTGGATGCTGACAATCCGTGTCCTGTCCTGTCCTCTCTGCCAGTTCTCTCCCACTCTGTCTGTCTCTCTTAGCTTACAGCAAGCAATTTCTGTTGTGTTCCCGCTCTATTCCCAAACTAGAGTCTTCCAGCAGTGACTCACTGGAGAGATTCCTTTGCATTCAAACCTGTTTCCTATAAATTAGTCTCTGTTATCAGAACATGTCTCACGCTATGGGCTGATCTTGTTCCTCAAGCAGACAAGCAGAAAGCAGAGCCGTTTGCTACTATCATGAAAATATCCAAATATCTTACAGGTGTTGTTTAAACATCACAAGAAGGTGAAGTGTGCTGTGACATTTAATTAATTACCAGAAGTATATGTCTGTTACTTGCTCCAATATTTACCAGTATACACTAGGGATGTCAAAATGAATCGCTTGATTATTATGGTGGAACGAGAGCATAATTCCTTGTCATATTGGCCTAGAAAATCACGATGTACACGATGTAATTACGGAAGAGTCCAGTTTTAATTAGGAAAAAAAATCTAAACTCTCTGGTCATTTAAGAGCGAGATGCTTATGGTCTAATCAGATTCAATGAAACTGCAACTCAAAGTGCCATTGAAAGACCCAGAGATCTGCTGAATGGATTCAAAAAATGGTAAAACTCAATTGTTTAACTCGAGGGGAGCTGGAAAATGAGCCTATTTTAAACAATATATGAGTGTTCCTTAAATCCTCCTTAAATCACAGTTTAAAAAGCTGATACAAGTATCACAATAATTCCCAAGTAATCCACATCCAAACGAATGTCCTGTGAACTGAAAAGCAGTGTCTTTTCAATACACAAATCAAATGTTTTAACTCTTAACCACTCTTAACTCATTAACCATTTCTATCTATGTGTTAAATAAGAAAAGACATACAAAATGTGCAGAGCAGTGGGTCCCCAAAACTGGAGTTTGAAACCACTGCTCCATCCATAATATTGCTTTCTCCAAGTTTTTTTTGGTGTGTGATGCCGCAGCGAAGATCAATGACAAGAAAGAGAATGGCGATTGGTTATTCTGTTTCGCGAATGAGCTCACAAGAAAACACACTTTTTGTCATTCTAAAGAGGTGGTCACACTTAGTTCCACAGACTGCCATTCATGCAAATGCGTCAGACCGAAAACACAAGCTTCTGCGAAAAGTTTCACATTTTGCTGCAGTCCAAAACTCTGACCTGAGAAATCCCATCACGACCAACCATGTGACCAACAGAAGATCGATACTGTAGGATCTGTGTAATATTGTATGTATTTACATTTAAGATGTAGCCTATTATTCGTTGTGTTAAAAAGTTTTTAAAAAGCCGCTGCAGAGTGTGACATATGCCCATTGCTGCAATACATTTTGCATGCTCTAAGTTTAGAGCTGTTTGCTATTTATATCTACAGTTTTGGCTCTTCTGGTTTTCCTTTTGAATGCTGAATACAGACTACTGCCACATGCTGGGGAGGAGAGTCATGCAACTTGTTATTTGGCCGTCAAGCTGTAGTCTGTGATGAGAGACAATGAGAGACAACGTCACAGTCAGCTTTCCTCAGCGTTAGTTTTTTGTTGTGAGAGGACCACAGGGACTAAACGATAGATATAAAGAGCAACATAAGAACTCAATCTTGCAGCAGAGCAGCACTGGATCGTGAAAGGCGCTGTGAGCTAGTGTGCAAATATGCAATCTGTAATTATTTTACAATCCTTCCTACACTGACTCTCATAAATCTGTGCTAAAATCTTGGGTGAATAAATAATTCAATTACTCACAAAAAGACAATCGCTTGGTGCCACAGAATGACTTGAATTTTGGTAAATGATTTAAAAGATTCAAATCACTCTACTACTTTAGGCAGTACAACATCTGTCTCCTCACGTGACTGGGTCACAGGACAACATTTCTAAGGTGCTGGGATCTATCACAGCTCCCTGGGAGAAATTTACCCCTCTCACCCTGCATGCCCCACAGGAAGTCTGACTGGGCTCGCAGCCATGTGACTTTGCCAGGGAGCCTGTCATGAAAACTATGTCACCCTGAAAAACCCATACCCCCCTTTCCTGCAAAGCTGCTGTTGCCGTAGAAGAGCCCGCTGGTTTGCGTGGCTGTGAGGGCTCATGCGTGTATGCAGTAAAGAGATCCAGACAGCTATGCTGTCTGCACCAATGTGGATGACGTAAAAAAATAAAAAATAAAAAATCAGTTCCACATCCCAGTGCTCACTGAACACCTCCAACATAGCTTCTGAATGAAGACATGAAGTAATGGAACAAAAAGCACTTAGAAAAAGTCAAATCTATGCATGGTATTATAATGTTATACTAAAACAAAAATTAAAACTATGGAAAAAAAAAACCTTGTAGGAAAAAAATATCTTAAAGGTGCAATAGGTGCTCCGGTTTGCGTGTACAGCACACGTCATTAGCGCGTTCATGAACATTATACAGACACTGTGAGAATGGCAGGCAAACATCAACCTGATCATCCTTCCTGGTTATACTACAAAGTTCTCACACCAGAGAATGACACATGACATATAGTAGTAACGTTGTCTCTGGTTGCCTGGTCTGTGAGTGTATATGCATTCAGGGAGCGATTTACAGGGAGGGTGGGGTGTTTGCTTTCAATGCTGTCAGGCTGAAGTCAGCATTTTCCAAGATCTCCTACTGCACCTTTAAGCACGCAGAAGCTATTACAAGTTGACTCTAATCATGCTTTTCAAAGATTACTGCAGCATCTGTAATTGCAATCAAAATTAGAAACTTCATAATATTTATTTTATGCTTTTACACAAAGTTCAATGTTCAATGCAGATGCACTAAGTAAATTAAACAAAAGTAAAAAGAAGCTCAAAGTTTCTTCGTGTGCTTGAACGTTGGAGCTTCTGCAAAAACTAATGAGGTTTGTTTTTGCACATCAAGCAAGTGCACTTTTTGTTGTTGACCATTTTTTATGAGCTAAATTTAATTGTGGAATAAAGGATTAACAGATTAACAAAAGTCTTACAGATTTTGAATCCCCTCAAAAAGCCTTTCAGGTGTCTTTTTTTTTCTCCCTACCACTGACATCCACTACAATGGTGTCATCTGTGTCAACCGCTACGGTGAGAGGAATTGTTGTAGACTGGGCTACTATTCTATGGGGAACATGTTGTGAAAGAAGACTATAAATACAAGTGCGCTGTACTGTGATGAATGTATGCTTGCATGGATGTGTATTACTGCATGTGTGTGTTAGTGAAAGAGTCCTTCCCAAGGCGATGTTTCAAGTTCTGCTTGTTTTTCCTTGCTGGTTCAATCACTACTGGGGCAGCATGTTAATTTTCTGCAACTAACTGGGGTAATTTCTCCTCCTGGGGTGTGACAGTGAGCATTTGCTGCCACCACAATTCCTCACAACTGTTACCACTTGGCCCTAAAGCAGAACAGAGTTTAGGGGTCCATCTCTGCCAACAACAACATACAATATTGGCATCTCACTCTTCCCACATGGACCACACTCTCCATTTGATGATATAATGCAGGCAATTACAATATTTACAAGAAATTGTGCTTCATCGTGGAATGCCTCACATCCCGTTTCCTCACTGTTTTATCCTTGATGTAAACACTCTCTCAGAGTTAGGATTAGTTGGACTGTACTTCATGTTGAGAGTTTACGAGTTTATAAACGGACGCTAAGCCGAAAAAGGCTTGCTGAGTTTCAGCCAGTAAGAAAATACACACTTGGGTTTAGCTTGAAGGAACTAAGAAAAGATGTTTGTGTGATTTTGACACAAGCAATGAAATGATAACAAACACATTTAGATCTCCTCTGAAGGGTCATAAAACACTAAAATAAGCTTTATGTCTATGCATGTACAATCTACATGGTCATTTATAACCATAATCCAAAACATCAACATCTAACCTCTTTTTATGTGTGTCAGAGACAAATAAGAGTTTCCAAGACCAAAACAACAACAACAAAACACTTAACATGCATGTGCCAAGCTCCTATTTGTATTAATGTTGGGTTAACATGGTTCATGAGGTTTTGTAAAATTGTAGCAAAAATTTAATGGACTAAAAACTGACATTTGATAAACATGAAGTTAAAAGTAAAAACATTTTCTTTGCACTCTGAATAGATACATTAAGAGTGTACAGATTTTAATCACTTCAAGATTTTAAAAAAAATTACTTTAATAAATATTGTGTGTAATCCCAGATACAGACCAGAAAAGGTTCTCTTGTCTGGATCAGTTTTCATATGCTTAAAAGGGTTAGTTCACCCCAGAATGAAAATTCTGTTATTAATTACTCATTCTCATGCTGTCCCTTTGTTCATCTTCAGAACACGAATTAAGATATTTTTGATGATTAGAAAGACATCTGACCCTCCTTAGACAGGAATACAACTGAAATGATCTCAAGTCCAAAAATGTAGTAAATACAGTCCATTTGACATCAGTGGCTCAATTTAAGTTTTGCGATGCTAGGAGAATACTTTTTTTGCGCAGAGAAAACAAAAATAACAATTTAGTAAATTTACCATTCTACCATTCACCATTCTTCTCCCCTGACTTACGTCTTCCGCTGTTTTAGAGAGTATCACAGTGTAATGCATACGTACGCTTTAACATACTGGCAAAAGATGTAAATCAGGGGAGAAGAATGGTAAATTATGTCATTTTTGTTTTCTTTGCGCAAAAAATGTATTCTCTTAGCATTACAAAACTGAAGGTGAGCCACTGATGTCACATGGACTAATGTTTTTACTATGTTTCTGGACCTGAGATCATTTCAGTTGTATTGCTGACAATGGAGAGTCAGATGGCTCTCTGATTTCATCAAAAACATCTTAACGTGTTCTGAAGATGGGTCTTATGGGTTTGGAACGACATGAGGGTGTGTATAATTAATAACAGAATTTTCATTTTTGGGTGAACTAACCCTTCAAATACCATTATGCGGATTGTCTTCAATTATTATTATTTTTAATTGTATTACTATTTTTAGCATTTTTGTATTGAAGCCTTTTTTGTCACTGTGTAGTAAAGTATGACACTCAGCCAAGCCTGTTGATCCAAATGCGGTTTAATCTGTGATGTTGCAGATGGTATTAATAAGTGTCAAGAAGACCATTTTCATATACTACACAATCCAAGTTTTGAAGGATGTGTGAATCACAACAAAAACACTACTCATGAATCCAGCATTCTGCTCAAGAGGAGATGAATGTGGGGAAATGCTGCCTCAAGAGCAGGAAAGGAACAATGAAGCATTCACATTAAAACTTAAACGAAGGTGTTAAAGGAAGAGTCGAGAGCTGAATCAGCAGCCTAGGAGGTGTCCGCCTTTCAACACTGCATCTGGATCAACCTGCTGAGGTCTTTTTGATGAGCATTTTTGTGGATTTTCTGTCAGGGGAAAAAATGTCTGCGGAAAATATATGTGACATCAACAACCTTTAAACTGGTCAAAGCACTGTTAGGAGATTGATATAGAGCTTTTAGTCAATGAGCTTGACAAAGAGGTAGCGGTCTTCAACAGTTCTTTTTGTGTGTTCATAAATACAGCTGAATACTGAAACAATCTAAGACACGAAAGGAGAAAAGAAAGAGAAAGAGTCAGACAGACACATCGCACATGTGCACAAATTAGTCTCGCCACTGAATGGAGTTCACTTGAGCCCTCTAAATCAGGCGGGTTCACCATTCCACCTGAAGATTCATTGTTATATGGGCACCAGAGCGGACGATGGGCGGGTGATTTAGTGATTCTCAAAGGAAGAGCTCTCTTTTAAAGGTGGGACTTCAAAGTCAGATCCCAAATGGAAATCGTGTTGTCGTTTGAAGATAGTGCATTTTAGCTGTCAAATGAGCAGGAAAAACAGAACAGGTTAGTGTAGATTTACTGAAACAAAGGTCAGACATCTAGGAAACAAATCCATCAGTGAGATCTGAGCAACCAATCATTGGTCAGCCAAAGAAAAATTGGTGCGTTATGATGGTTGCTGCTAATTGAAGTTCGACAAAATGTTGTAAAATGCACAAAGGCATTCCTCAAATGTGCTGAAGTTTGATGTCTGAACTTCAAAAGCATGTGTTCCAGATTTTTGCTCAACCCAGTGAAGGGAGGTACTGGCAACGCAGTTGGACATGATCAGTATTTTGTGATGCAATAAACCCATGACTCACAAACTCATAAAACATAGGAAGAAAACAATCTCTCTTTCAAAAATCTCCTTAAAACGTTTCCCGGAAAATGAGAGCAGGATTGCTGAACCCAGAGCTCGAGGTACCAAGGCAGAAGAAGCCAGAGTTTCCTCTACACACACAAACACACACACACATCACACTAAGCGGCTCTCGTTTGTACCAAAGCAGGATGTTGCGGTTGCCAGGTTCAGCTCAAAGCCTGAACGCCAGGTAACACCGAACAATGAGAGCATAATTAGAATGAGGGTACCAGCTGCGCAAAACAAGAACGTGAATGAATATAAGCACACCATGACGGGATCTGGCAACCAGTGGCGAGTGTTGACATCCACACGGGCTTAATGCAAAACAGGGAACTTATATTTAAACATTTTCATGACAACTCCAGTGATTTGCAGGTTAAATGACTGACACCTTGGTGTACCTCAGTGTTATTCAATGCTTCACTTGTACCTGTGTTCTAAGTGAAACCGATTTATAATAATGACCACAGGATTTTAATTAGTGTGAATGTGAAACCAGGTGAACCACAAGTCCAGGGCTAGCTCGCCAACAGAAACGCTGACTTCAAGACTACCTAAATTGAACAGTTCTTTTATGTACTGCTCCTATAGGGAAAGCTCAGTTCATATCTGTAAAAGATTCCTTCTTTCCTTTTTGCTTTCACAGGTGCACATGCATTTTTTTGCAGCTGCAGGGCTCTTCATTCAAAGTGACCAAAGAAATATAAGCACATATGCACTTGTATGACTACATTCTATGCAGTATAATAGCTTTAAGGAATTGCTTGTGATTTACCACACAGATGTCTTTCAAGGTACAAACTGTGCAATTATTCATTGACATTCACGTGCTTGAGCAATACTGACAAATTAAAGCAGCTTCATTCACCAGCACCAACATCTGAGGTGCTACACAGTGGTCCACTCTACTGCCCACTGGTGGTTGGGAACTTCTTCACACTCTCTTAAACACTGTTAATGGAGTTTAGAGAGAACCTATGGGGTCCATAATGTCCAAATTTTCCAAATGCAATGAGTCATGCAAAAAGGCAGATGAATCTGAGCCATGGGTTTTTTCATTGCGCTTGGTGTCTGATGAGAGTCTGCATGGATCCAAACTCAGCTGCAAGGTTTCAAGTCAGATGAAAGGACACTTTAGCTGGGGAGGGGCTAAAATATTAATTTATTGAATTAAATTGATTTTGAATAGATATTGATTCTTAAATCCCAAGACCGATCAATGCTGTGTTCAGTTGACACGTGAACAAAGCTTAATGAAACATTATTTGTACAGTGCCTCCCTTACAAGAAATCGGCAAAAAAAGCACTGTGTGTTAATTTTCATACGAAACAAGGTTTCAGCTTTTAAATGAGGGCTGCACGACAAATCACATGCAACATTTAATGCGCATATCGTCCGTAAAACTAGTTGTATACTCACTTTTACATTAAGCAGCACTGCAAGGATTCTAATTCTTAATTTTTTCCTTTTTAAATATATAAATAGATACAGTATCATACGTGTACGGTATGGGATAAAATAATTTTTCTTTACTGCCCTCTTTTATGCACACACTCTCAGATTCCAGATATTCTAAACAGATGAATCACTGCCAAATATTGTCCTATCCCAACAAACCATACTTCGATGTAAAGCACATTTATTCAGCTTAATTTATTTAATTTATTCATGTATAAATAAACTTTCCATAAAAATTACACTTATGACTGGTTTTGTGGTCCACCAAATATATGATTGATTTATGCACTGTGCTTACTGATTTAAAATTCAGAAATTTGTTAAATTAATTGAGAGCCTTACTCTCTACAATTATTAATAGATGCTAAATACCTGATGAATAAAAAAATAATAATAAAGCAAAATATAAATTTGAAACTGTCTGTCCAAAACAGCAGTCTCTACAGAGCTACATGAAATATACAAGTGTGTTACAGGAGATTTAAAAAGTGTAAGGTAACAAAATGGCACTAAGCTAACAGCCAAAGAAACACAATGCAAAAGTTCAAAAGCAATAATGTTAAGCCTTTGTGTGGTTTAGGACACTGATCAAAGGCTGAGCTTTTAAATCCGAGGGTCCTCCTTTCTGACTCAGCGTTCCTGTGTTTCACATGCTAATGACGCAGAGGCTCATTTGTGAAGGTAAAATGTGAAGCTTTCTCCTCTGTTATCATTGCCATTGAATCTCATCAGCCTGATCTGTTTACCTTGCTGATTACTGAAACCATGGGCCGATTGATGATACATCAAACAGCTATCTCAGACAAAAGCTTTCCTTTCTGAATCTCTTCAAAAGCCGCCCTGTGAAAACCACGCACGATGTGATCGCGAGCAACCCACGGTCTCTCAAAAGAGGGCTGTGGTTATGAGGTCCCTCTACAGCTGCCCTCGGCGATGACAGTGTCAGGTGGGTTACGGTGTTTCCGTTGGCAAGAGTAGCCGGTTTGAACAGCTGTGCTAACAGAACGCAGTGTCAGCCAAAGATGGAGGTACTATAAAAGGAGGATAAAAGACAACATTGTTTCCTTTGTGCTGTTCGGACATCATAAAGTGTAAAATCAATTCCTATACCTACATAATTAGTAAGGTGGGACTGTCCCACAAAGAGCCGATGTAACATGTTGCAAACTGTCCATAAGCTAGATGCAAGCTACTGTAAGGAAGTAAGTTAGCCATAACATCTGCACCTTGGATATCATCTAAAATGACAGAGCTTGCATGTAATAAGGTGGGAAATATAATAGAGTGGTAGTCATAAACTGTGGCTGGTTTTGGAAAAGAACTAAGGGGAACTGAGCATTGGTTCAGGATTGATTTCGCGCTGCACATAGCTCATTTCTAGTATCTTTTAATTCAAATCCACTAGTGCAAGCTGCAGAGTTGTTAATTATACTGCTTGCAGAGCTTCAGCACAAATCATAATACCCATGTTTCACAATTCTCCGCCTTGGTACAACAACAGGCTGCTGACAAATGTTCGATGTTTGTCAAGAGTATAAACGATGTACACACACACACACACACACACACACACACACACAAAAAACTGGTTGTACAACTATCATCAGATGCTCTCTGGCAATAACAAATTAAATCGAGTCATATGTATTCACTCAAAACTTTTGTGAAGCACATAAGGAGAAAATTAGCAGAATGTTCATAATGCGCTTTACCAGGCAAAGTAAACGTGTGTGCACACCGTCAAGCTGTAGCTTCATAACATTATGGTTGCACCACTGATGTCAAATGGAATATTTTAATAATGTCCTTACTACCTTTCTGGGCCTTGTTAGTTGCGTTGCTGTCTATATACAGGGTCAGAAAACCCTCATAATTCATCAAAATATCTTAATTTGTGCTCAGAAGATTAATTAAGGTCTTAAAGGTTTGGAACAAAATGAGGGTGAGTAATTGACAATTTTAATTAGTTTGAACTAGGTCGAGTGAACTTCCCCTTAAAAAAAATGACAACAAAGCATCATTAAGGGATCATAAAAGTTGTTCATATCACATTCCAAGTACAGGTATCGGGAACAGACAGAAATCCACTCATTACAGTAAAGGATTGAAAAATAAATACAATGTCAGGTTTGACATCAATATTCTTTACAATATCATATGTAAAATATAGCCTCCAGCAAATGGTCCTGTAAATGTTCAGAGCCATGGAATTCTATCACATGATGACAAATGCATGGTAGCAAACTGAGGTTGTGTCCTGACCAAACACCTTCAATGGATAATGATACTACCTCCTGCACAGGTCATGGCTCTCTTTTGTAAACTACAATGGTGTCACTTCACTCATGATTATGCTACATATACGTCATAATGTGACAAAAAGCTTCGGCTCAAGTAATGTTAACCTACATCTTTAATGGCTTCTGGATTAGTATATTAACATCAATTTCTTATTTTTAAGTGATCTATGTTTCTATAGAATTTCAACGATGACTAGTTATTGCTTTTATATGCTGCTAAATCCACACAGATATTATCCCTCTATGTCTTCTACTTTCTCTCATTTTGGTTTGAGAAATACTTCTCTCAGTCTGCTTTCTGTATGGAAACAGGGGGAAAAGATCATCTTCAGATCAGCCTCGAGACCACGAACACCTCACACACGCAGTTATGAAGAAACTGCCAGCAAATCACCTACTCAATCATTTATAAATGAAGTAATTTTTGTTTAAGACAACACTGAGACTGGAGTGTATTGGATTAAAGTGCTTTCGTGGGGTTGGCAATCATAAACTGGCCTTTGTTTCTGAGTCATTCTGTTTTCTGGATGTCTACCATAATGTTATTTAAAACAACACTATTACTTTTAATAACGCATTTCAGGGGGAAATAAATACGCAGGTAAATGACATTATGTTTTTTTGGTAGAAAAACATTAAAATGTAATGTCATCAGCTATAAGGGTCAAATTTTTCACATTTAGATTTAGACATTATCTGAAAGCTGCATAAATAAACTTTCCATTGATGTATGCTTTTGGATAGGAAAATATTTGGTCAAGATAGGGGTGCAAAAAAATCAAAATTTTGAGGAGTTAGCTTTTAAATTTTCCAGATGAAGTCCTCAGCTTTGCATATTATTAATCAATGATTAATGTTTGATACATTTACGATGGGAAATATCCAAAATGTCTTCATGGAACATGATCTTTACTTAATATCCTAATGATTTTTGGCATAAAAGACCCATACAATGTTGTACTGGCTATTGTTACAAATATACCCATGAAAATTAGGAGTCATTATGTAGTCTAGGGTCACATATTCAATTATTTGAAAACAGATATTCTATGTTTTTAATTTGTGAATTAAAACTAATTTTGCCATTATTGTGGGACACAGTGTGTTGAAAAAAGGCATAAAGCTTTTTCAACGTTTTGTAATTGCCGTTAAGCCTTGTCCTGTTTCTCTTCCAGAAACTTGAATACTATTCCTGCTCGATCTTGATCTTTACATGGTTACTAAAGTTATCTGACCCCAAATACAGACCCCAGAGTACCTCATCGTTTTTAACAAGAAAGGAAGGAAAGCTCTGTTTTGCTATATCCTAAGGTGCAACATCCCATAAAACCTTTACCAAAAGATTCCCTAGACAGCCCGAAAACTACTATAACAAGAGCCTGAAATCAGAGTGTGTTTAAAGTGTGGATGAACTAAGGATCTTCTAAACCTCCAAGCTTCCCCTGGCTCTGAATGGGAACCACATGCTGCTGCATAGTACGTTTGTTACCTACTCACTCTATGGACTGCCCTGGGGCATAAGTTAACCTTCCCTCTTTTTAGTCCAGCACCACAGATACATCTTCCAAACCCATGTGGTTAAGAAGTTAGCAATTAGCCCTGCACTAATAGAGCTCTAATTTGCTCTTGCCATCACTCACAATGACAATCATGCCAGACTGGTGTGTTCAGAAAGAAAATATGATAGGAGGGAATCCTTTCACCCTTAAAAACAGGTAGGGAGGGAGGCTGCCAGCTGAAATTGCAGCCTCCTCACCACATGGCAAACTCACTTTCCCCATAATGTGGACAGAGCTCCAGGGAAATATTACTGCCTGCATGAAGACGTTAAGAGAAGTTTACAGGCAGACCATACACATTCCTGCAGGCTTAGGCAACACCGCTTTAAAAGTAATACTGAAGGTTTGAGAATGTGTGTGTGAAGGAGTGATATTTTCACCCTTTTAAGAGCTCTACCACTAAAAGTCCTGAAAACATGGCAGGTGGGTCAACACATCCCGGGCAAGGGAGACCATTAAATAATCCCCTAAAAAGGTTCGCTCTAAAATTAGAATCTATATCTAATTTCCGTATAGACCTCATTGACTGCAAGGAGTTCCGTAGATTCAAGGACAAGCCTGATACTCATACAATGCTCCACATCTGCACATTCCACTGGGTTTGATTTGTTTTGTACACTAATATTGCAAAAAAAAAAAGAAAAAAAAAAAAAGTAGATGAACTTCTTTCATCTTACATATTTTATTATTTAATTAAATATCTCATTAGTTTGCATTTTTCCCTTGCCAAAATCTACAAATGATTGTAAGCAACAAAACCTGGCAATGCCAGACAATCTGGTTGTCATTGTTTGAGCATAGACTCTCCATCAGAATGGAATCAGCGTGGACATCTGGATGCGATCTGAAGTTACGAGGGGGGGGACTCCCATAACCTGATAGCATCTAATCCACAGGAAAGGTAAGGAGGTAAGGCAGAAGATTATATTTCTTCACTTTCATACCAACTATTTAGCTTTTCACACTACTGTTAAACAAGGGCCAACCTAACCTTGGGCAAACATAATCCTAGACTGTTCATGCATTATCAAGGATTAAGGTGTGGTCATTTTAGTGAGATTTTGTGGGTCCGCTATCCATTGTTAATAGTAAAGCAGTACATGAAGCACAGTTCATACCAAAGTCATTTTCAAACCAAGCTTTCTGTTGGTCAGCACACTGAATTGACATGACCAACGTCAACCAGTTGGATGTTTCACTTTTACGTGAAACTCGAAATGTGTGTTATCCTACTAAAATGACTGTATTTCACCTACAAAGACTAAATACACCATTCAGTTAATGTTCTCATTTGCATATTTAACAGGTCCACATCTTTGATTGGACGAATACGGATCGCAACAGACGCGCAATTCATTTCAATAACAGCTTGTCCATCTGCGAAAACGTCGACATGCAGCAAAAAACAAATAACAAGTCTCTTCTTTATTCGAGTTTGCACATGCCATCACTGTTTGACATTTTTAATGTCGCCACAGATGTTAAAACTAAACATTGCATGTGAGCGTTTCTGTGATTGTACACAGAACATGAATATTTAATGAGCCAAGGACTGTTTATTTTATGATTAGTTGTCAGTTGCTAAAAAAAGTGCTGTAGCATTCTCCTAGCACTGAACTTTAGCGTTAAGACTGTTACCAAGTTTATAACCAAAGCTTAAAAGTGATGCTAACCTTGTACAAAAAGGAGGTTTTGCTTAAAAATGGGTTAAAAATATTTGCGGTCAACAACCAAGAACCCATTCATATATATATATATATATATATATATATATATATATATATATATATATATATATATATATATATATATATATATATATATATATATATATATATATATATATATATATATATATACAAAAACTCTACTTGATTAGTAAAGTTTTACTAGTTTTTACACTTTATCTGTGTCAAAATCAAAAGACAGGTAGCAATCTGATCCTGGATCCACATTGGCTGTGAAATTAACCAATCTTATAAAAAAGAGATCTGTATACAGTGGCTGAAATTGAACAAAGAAAAAAAAACACAAAGTTCTACCCTAAAACTCTTTAAAACAGCTAAACGACTCAATTACAGTTTCACTCGTATGAAGAGTGTACATTCTCTTCCAGCTAATGAGACTTTACTGATAGATAATGTGCTTTTTGAACGCTCTGGACTACTATTAAAGTTTCATTACATGGCATCACAATTTTAATGCGCTAAATTCCTCCGTGTTGTGAAAACACCATGTGCTCAATCTGTCGTCTCCTCCGATACGCTGCAGAAAATTATCGAGGTCTGCGTCTCGCCATCATTCATAACACATGAGTGCACTGACATCAATTCACGTCTGTAAATGCAACTTCCTTCCTTTTCAAAACAAAGACATTTGTTCAGACCCAAAGCATATTTTTCTCAAAACAAATCTGTCTCATGTCTTGACATGCGAAAAGTATCTAGAATGCTGCAAGAGGTGTAAAACGTTCACCGCTCATCTTGGTCACACAGTTCGCAGAGCTCTAGATCACTTCTTCCTGTCGTCTGGGAATTCCTGCCACCGATGTTTAATGTGGGGCCATGTAGCTAACGACTGTCACAAGCACACATTCATTCCAGATGTATCACGCCATATCAAAGCCAAGATCCACTAAGCAGCACTGGCGGCCTGGGCGACGGGAATACCGATTAGATGCTTTATGGCGTCTATAAAAAAACAAAAGAAGAAATCTGAAATCTGAAAGCAGCGCCCTCGGCCTCTTAAATAGGCCTTTCAGCTTCTACTATGATCTTGTGGCTTTATTTTGAAGGTATCTGTGAGGGTTTCTCTGCTCAAAGAAAATATTTGCTATGCTTTGTCCATGAAAGTGAGATCAACTCTCCATATGCTGTCCAAGTGGAAGGTTTTATGGTGGTGGAACACATGTATAATGTGTTGAGTGATAAAGAATGAAGAATTTGTAAAGTTGTGAAAGGGTGAGATTCACTTCACTGACTGATTTTGGCATGCAGTTTTTTAACTTTTTGTCAAAGACCCCCTAATCATTTATGATCTCCTGACAAGAAAAAAATAAAGGCAGCTATATAAATTTTCATGTATGAACCCACTTTTTACAAGGTTTGTGAAAAAATATATATAAAACCATGTTGCTTGTAAAAATAAAACACCAGCAGTTTACATAAAATTACAGTTATTGTGGTAAAGCCAAAGCAAATTGGTAAAATCACACTTTGTCATCATTTAGGCCTACTCACTCATGTCGTTCTAAACCTGTATCTTTCCTATGTTGAACACAAAAGGCAATATTTTAAAGAATGCTGGTAATCGAACGGTTGATGTTTCCCATTGACTTTCATAGTATTTTATTCCCTACTATGTAAGTCAATTGTGACCAACAACTGTTTGGTTCTATAATTGTAAATTATTCACAATATCTTTTTTTTTGTAAGAAAGAAACTTATACAGGTTTGGAACTATTTGAAGGTTTATATATAAACACATACACACACACACATTATTTCTTTTTATAATTATTATTTATTTCTTTTTAATAATATTATATATTTTTTCCCCACAACATGTAAAATTTACATATAGCTGCCTTTATTTTTTCTGGTGGATTGGTGGTGAGGAAGAAAGGAAACCGCATGTCAAAGTCAGTCAATGAAGTGAATCTCACCCTTCCACAACTTTATAAATTCTTCATTCTTTATCGCTTAACAAATTATGTATGTGTTCCTCCACCATAAAACCTTCCCCTTGGAAAGCATGTGGAGTTGATCTCACTTTCATGGACAAAGCACACGAAATATTTTCTTTGAGCAGAGAAACCCTCACAGTTTTTTTATGGTGAACTATCCCTCTAACAATTTATTTTCTTTTTTTTTTTTTTTTTTTTTTTTTTGCAGATCTCCTAGATCCCTCTTGAAACCAACATGTTTGAAAACTCCAGCCATTTGGAAACCAGTGCACCACACAAATGCAAAGTGCACAATAAATATGACACGAAAAGTATAACAATTTAATGAGGATTAATATAAATATAACAAATTCATATGTGATAAATTACGTTTTTTAAATACTTATTTTAAAACGCATTGGATCCATACTTCACCATACTGGATTAATTAATTACAATGCTTTATAAAATTGCATGCTCTGTGAAGGATAAGGGTTAGAGTTGCTTTCGTATTCACACCACAGCTCCATTGCAACCGAAATCAGACCACTTCCTTCAGGTGGTCTCAGGTTCAGGGACCCTGTTTCGAAATAAACTGCTGGTGTAAAAGCCCCTTAAGCTGGAAATAAATCTACAGTTGGAACCATTTAGAAGAGCAGTGTCTAAGGGAGAAGTTCACTAAGTTTTGGAAAACAGATAATGCTCTCACACGTCATCCCCACTATCATGAGCATCCAAACTCTACTAAATGGCAAAACAAACTTATAACGTCAAGCTCAACCTCATAAGGAAACACTTAACAAGCGATTTTAGCGTACGGCTTCCCCATATAACCACAAGTGGCAGCACCTATGAGTCCTGACCCTCAGCATCTCATGAAACTACATGTCTTGTGGGTTAAGACACACCACCATGACAAACATTTCCAGATCCATACTTCCAACCAAAACGGCACTGGGTAATCAGCATTGACAATTATAATAAATCTAGAACATTTCATTTGAATTCAGGTTGCAGCCAGTTCGTGCCTCCAGGATTATTCAGTCTCATGTCAGGACGACGAGACTTAATTTTAACAATAATTTTAACTACATGCGATTATAATTTCCTTGTGGGTTTTGCTTCAACAAAAACTTGCTGTATTGTTTCACGTGGGATAGCCATAGAAAAAAAAGAGCTGTGATTGATGATGCTACCTTTACACAAGTCATCAAACATGCTCTATTCATGGGTCTCTGCTGGGAGGCCTGGCTCAGGCCCCCTAATCTTATTCTAAGTTGCTCTGTACGGGCTCACACTGAGGCCAAGCAGAGGAGTGAGAAAGTAGGGATAAAGAGAGAATGAGATGAGACATGATGGATAGAGGCCTGCCCCAGAAATGCAGATGGAGAAACCTTCCCACTGCCTCATCTCGGTTTCTTTATCACTCCATCAAGTCAGAATGACAACAGAAGCCAACAACGACAACATCTTTCGACTTTTTACAGTTCTTCAGCTCTGAAACTCACAATCTGATAAGTTGCCCTTTGTGCAGATGTCGGATCTGTCAGAGCTGGAAAAAGTGATATTGTCTTTAATAGGAAAGTTAAAAAAGGTTGTAAAACAGAACACAGGGATGATATGAAGCCTTTAAATATTAAAACAGAAAATTAGGAATTCAAAAGCCTGAATTCAATAAAATACAGCTGCAAAATATTGGAGTTCCTGTCTGTTTTGTTTCTGTTACCAAGTTACAAAGCACAAGACTGGTTAGTTACTGCACCATGCCTTTATATAAACTTTACAGTCCTTCAAAAACTACTGACAGTATTTGTGCAGTGTAAAAGATATCAGACAAGTACAGGCCTCCTGATGCTGGGAATATAACTGAGGCCATTTCCCACTTGCCCAAGCATCACAGCTGTGTGAGATGAAGCATCCTTGCTGCAAGGAAACACCCAAAGATATATGGATATATTCCAATAAAAAAAAAGAAAGTCATTTGTTTTGTTTTAAACGATGAATGTTACTGTGTTTACTGGTTCCAAAAGAAAAAGAGATTTATTATGATTTTGTTCTATGTTTCTTTCATTACTGTGATAAAATTGTTTGTGGTAATAAATGGTTTTGAAAATAAAAAGGTGACACTACTTTGGTTGTGTTAGTTTATGCTTTACCAAATTAGATTTTTTTAAATGAATATCTACACCTTTTTTTGTTTGTTTTCTGAAAAATAAGTACTTCTATTAATGCATTAAATTGATCAAAAATGGCAGGAAAGGTTATTATGTAAATTAAATAAATAGTTTGACACTTTATCAAATATTCCTGATAAAAAATTTTTTTTGACTGTTTCCAAACAATATTATGCAGCAACAGACTTAATGACTGCTCAAGAAACATGTGACACTGAAGTCTGAAGTAATGGCTGCTGAAATAATTATCTGCAGCCTTGGCAAGCTTATCCAAGGAATAAAATAATATAAAATAAATAAATAACAGTGCCACCCCAAATTTGGAATGGTAGTGTACTCTTAAATTAATCTTTTGCATTTCAGGGAATAACCTCAAAAGAGTGTGAAATGACATGGCATTACAACGATACGTCTGTCTAGGTCATTTGCACAAATCCCTGAAATTCGAATCAAAGCATATGCTACAATTGCGCCGCCCTTATACTGTTTTGTACTATTTTATCTCCGTCGTAATTTGGGCTTCGTGTAGCTCAGTCTGTAGAGCACTGCGTTATACGATGGGATGAGCATCAGTTTGAACCCCGAAAAACGTATATGCTCCCAAAACGTGTGCTATTTTTGTAACGGGTAGGTTTAGGTGTGGAGTAGGTGATCGTGAGGTCGGTAAATAAAACAATCCACACACCGCATTTAAATGTTCTATATTCTCCGTTCCTGGACCTTCAGCTCAGTATACATGACTGTTTATATCTCTCTCTATGTAAAACTTCTACCATTAGATTTGCCATGCAAGCCCGTCTGCTTCCTCTATGGATCTATTCGAGTATAAATGTGACATCTATCAGCACAAAGACTCTTCATTACACATGAAGCACAGAGGAAAAGTCCTTCGTAACCTCATGTTGTTGCATTTGGTTCCTCAACGCAAACAACATGTCACAATGGTTTCATCTGAAGGACTCATCGTAGTCTTTACAGTGGATCATCACAACATGAGGGTTTTGGAGAGCCTAAACTGTCTCAACCGAAGTGCTGTTTCTTTCCTAGATAAGTACTTGCAAAATAGAGTCCATTCAGAAGTAAAACCGAGATGAGGGTTATTAGCTAAATGAGAAAAAGCCAGTCAGTGTGAGGACCATCTGAGAAATATTTAGCACATGACTGCATTTTCTTCAGATGGGTATATTTATAAAATATGTGGAGAGGTTAAGGTGGCTAACAAACCAAACAGAAGCGAGTAATTCGTTTGAGGGCCTTATAGAAAGACACACACAGATCACTATAAGGATTGAACTGCCATATTTAGATAATGTTGATAAAACAACAATATAAATGAAGTTGCCCAGGTTAAAAACAACCACTCCAGGCAAAAAGGCAGAGCGAAATGCCAAGTATGCCCTCCCAAAGACCAATGAATGTTTAAACAGCAAATAACAGAAACTTTTGGCATGCCACTATGAACCTTGTATTGCCAGTAACACCAGACACCTTGTACTGACCCAGCAAACCTCAACTTCATTTGCCCTCTAAGAAAAAAGGTTCTTTTGCAGTGCACAGTCATCACAAATAACCGCACTAATTCACCCGCCAATGACACGCGCTGATGTCATAGTTCCAGGCCAAATATCTGAGAAACATCCACACCAATAAACTCAAACGATGTTGACTTTCAACACAAAAAAGTAACACTCTGTTGATATAGGACTTTTTTGTAATACACAGAGGAATAATTGCTGCCATGTTGTATTTGGAAGTTAAATTGAGTCTGTTTTCTTGGGGTTTTGCAGTTAGACAGTATAGTTTAAAACACATATAGAGTTCATTCAATAAAGCTTTTTTTTCCTGTTACCATAAAGGGTGATTGGCTCATCTGCCAATCATCTGCTCATCAAGTGGACATACAGTGCAGCCCAAAAATGTAAGACCACTAGTGCAAATTTTATTTCCACATTATTTTCCCACATATATTACACTACTATAATTTAAAATTTCATTTTTTTTTTTCAATCTGAATGAGCTGGTGATTCATACTGGTATCCAGTAAAACTTTCCAAAGTGAATCTTGAATGTTTCCATGGAAGCAAGGACATTTTTTTTATACAACATTTTTTTTTGTACAAATGTAATTCATTAAAGGGACAGTCACCCAAAAATTAAAAATGATATAATTAATTATTCTCAAGTCATTCCAAACCCATTAAACACAGAAGGTAGAAAGGTTATAAAATAGTCCAAGTAACACTAGTGGTTCAACCTTAATTTTTATTAAACTACAAGAGTATTTTTTTGTGCCCAAAGAAAACAAAAATAACAATTTTATTCAATAATTTCTTCTCTACCATGTCAGACCTCAACGCACATTTAAGAGAGTACCACAATGCATGTGTAGAGCTTTCGGATCTTAATTTGTGTTCCAAAGAAGAACAAAGGTTCAGAACAATGTGAACAATTACATCTCTTTAATTATTGGCATAAAAAGAAGTTTTCAGATTTTAAATCTTAATTTTGAACCCTTTAACCTTAGGAATAAAAACAAGCATAATTTGCTCATTTATTGCTCCAAACTTGTCCCCTTTATTTATATATCTCTTTTAACAATACAGATTTTGTCAAAGCACTATCAGATATAAGAGTGTCATTAATGTATGATGACATGATTCGACTTTTAACTAAACAATTTTCAACATTTCATTATTGAATTCAGAGACATCATTGTCCACATCGGTTTAGTTTAAATAGTATCTCTAATCAAATCAACAATAATTGCTGGATATTTTCCAACGATAGGTCTAAGACTTTCTCCCATCTTCAGAACACAAATGAATAGTTGGAGTGGTTTAGAACTCTGTCCGGGCTTATTTGTGTTAAAAAAAATGTCTGATGTGATTGAAACAGCATGAAGGTGAGTAAATGACAGAATTTTTATATAGCTCAGTACCAGTCAAATGAACAAGACATGTTAATTCCCTTTTAAATGGTCAGCACCAGGATATCAGGATGTCTGAAGTATGTTGACAGTACTCAAGAGTCAGCAGGAAGCTTCAGAGTCATGTTAACTACTGACCACCCTCCACAGCCCTGGCCTTAAAAGGAGATCACTGCTGCCTCACACTTCCTAAATCCAGTTTTTAATCTATTTACTGTAAAACACTTACTGTTTTTAGGAAGTAAAAAAATGAATTCAAAAAAAAAAAAAAAAAAAAAAAAAAGGAAAATGCAAGAGGACAAGAAGGTTATACGGCAACAGGAAGAAGCTTTTTTTCTTGTCCTTTTTTGCAAAAGCGATCCATTTTCTGCCGTCTCTTTTAGGGCATTAAACTATCTTATTACTTTTTACATTGTCGATTATGTCACATAATACAAGACTGTAATGGAGCGGCTAAAACACGCTGTTGGAACAGTGATGCCTAATTCTGGATATATAGTCATGTTCAGACGATCACTCTCAAATAATGCACACCAAAAAACACTATCGTCTTTCTATTGAAACGTAGCTGTGGGTTTTTATAGGCGCTAGCTCGTGTAGTTAAAAGAGAAAAAGTGTATACGTTTTACAAGTCCTGATCTGAGGAAACTAGAGATTTAACACAAATAATCCCATACAATTACATTTTCTAATAAAGACCTTGGGTTCCTCCTCTACAGCTAGACAGCGCCATTAGTGATGGGCTGACCTTCTGAACTCTTAATAACAGAAACTGACCTGTTCACTACCGTAACTTCACTTGTCACTGTGTTATCTGAGGTCTTGACTGCAATTTAAGAATGTGTGTGTGTGTGTGTGTGCATGCGTGACAGTAATAGCCAAAAGGCGTCATTAATAGCAAAGGAAGCATAAAGCCACACATGCAGTGGCTACAAGTCACTTGTTATGCTAGAGGTCAAATATTATTTTTTATATATTAATATCACATCTAATATGGTATGTATTCACCTTATCTGACTGCGTTCTGCTCACATACAAATAACACATTTCTTAAAAGCAGTCAGAAATAAAACTTATTGACTTGTTAATATTTTCGTTCTCAACCTGTGGAAGAGCTGCTTGAGATGAGCTTTCACTCATGTCACTTTCTCATCAGTGTTGGTTTTTGGTGGTTCTCACAACACAATGGTTTAAAAACACAGAAGTACTACAATAGGTTGGTATGTTAACATTATATCAGCTAATTAAATACATTTTTAACTGTGAAACCTACCACATTTTATTAGGTTAAGTTCTGGAAGCTGATGGTCCATCACAACATTAGCTCATGGATCATCAGCTCTTCTGTCTTTATTCCTGTTTATTCCTGTCAGTTGTTGTTCTCGAGAGCTGCTTTTCATTTGCATAAACTGAGGCCGGGCTGGAAAAATATCACGATCCCCTAAAGCAAAAATATATTTTCATCTATAGAGTGTCATTTGTATGTGGAAATATTGAAAATATTTTAAGATGTTTTCTTAAGAAAATGTTTTCAAAAATACAGTTTGGAGTTTAAAAATCCTTCATTTAGCTCTGTTACAAAGTCAAATTACAACATTTTAATTGGAATAATTTTATGATTCATCTTTAATTATGCTTGTCAATCTGTCAAGGCAGGATTCACACAATGTTCAGCATACCAGCTGCACTAATATTTAATTGCTGGTCTACAAACACATGCGTATGACAGATGTTTTTGTGTTCCACACCACGAGCACTTCAGTTTAAAAGGCACTCAAAGTTTAAAAGCAGTCAAAAAACAACTCTGAATAACCTAGTTTCATTGAGTTAGATCTATGGAACAGCTCACAATCGAAAAAAGCTCAGATCCTGTAATTTCTGTAGACTATGGTACCACCTGAAGAGCGAAATTTCTTGAGGAATAAACATCCCACAGAAGGTTATGAAAATACTAGAAGGAAGAAACCAAACATTACTAAGATCATGTCATCTACCAGATCGACTAATCAAGGACAGAAGGTCATTTGCAAGAGAAATGATCAGAAAGGCCTGCTACAAATGAAGACTTCTTTGGATGAAATGGGAAAAACTTTGTAGACCTCAACAATTCTTTCGACACTTCACTGATTCTGCCTCTCTTCAAGAGAATTGCTTCAGGAACGCCAACTTTAAAAAAGGCCGACATTACATCACGACTCAAGTTTGCTAGAAGCCACGTGACGAAACTTTTAAGCCACTCCAAACCTTCTGGAAAAATGTTGTGGTCTGATTAGTCCAGGGTCGAGTCAATTCACCTAAAGCAAAGGAGACTGTTTGGAGCAAACCAAATATGGCCCAAGACCAAAGCATCACCATCTCTTCCATCAAGTATGGTAGTGGCAGCATCATTCTCTTTTCAGCAGGAGCAACTTGAAACCTTGTTGGCACCAAGACCAACAAGGATTGAGCCAAATACAGGTAAATACTTGGACAGAAGCTGTTTCAGTCACTCAGAAATCTGCATTTAGAGTAGATTAATTTTCCAGAGCAAAAAAATCAAATGCACACAGCTAAACTATAAAGGGATGGCTTGGAAAAAAAAAAAAAAAAAAAAAAGAAGTTAGCAGTTCTGGAATGACCCGGTCAGGGGCAAGACTTCAATCCAAACTTCAGCATGATCAGGAAAATGTATTGTGCAAATGCTCATTTGGAAGAGTTTAAAATTCCAATACATACAGCTCATATAATTATTCTAATTTACTGTTTTCTTAAATATAGAACAACCATGAAGTACCCAAGACTCAACCTTTATTGCCTACGAAAGAACTAATTGTGACTGCGCCTTAGCACTAGAATGGACTCAGGAAGTGAAAAACAAATGCTGCATTACTTGTACTAATCAAACGCATTAATCAAAGTTAATCAAATGTTTCTGAATTTATGAATTTACTGTTTCTTGAGTTAATAATAAGGTTAATAATTTGAACAAAAAAGTAACAACATGAATGCTTTCTGTAAACTTCAAATATGCTGCATAAAATGTTCAGAAGCGCAAAAGTTACAGCAGTTTGGAATAAAATCCCTTCCGCTGAGATATAGGACTCTGCTCAAGACCTTCTGTGACAGATTTTCATAAGTTTGGTTTCCTGAAGAAAGCAGGATTTTAAGGCGCACATGGGATATATCATGGGTTATATCTGCAAGACTATAACAGATGAAATTCAGGGGAAGTTTGTTGGACCGTAGAGCAGAACAGAACCGTAACTCTATCAGCTCTCAAAATGAAACAAGAGACCATACAATCTCATTACTGCCTTAAACCTCCTGTTCTAAGAAGCAATGACGCTGCACGCTTTAGAAAAAGAAGGGAGAAAAATCGAGTTCCCATTCAAATAATTTGTTCTCACTCCTGTGTTTAGTTGGGGGAGGCAAGAAGCAGACTAAATCAATCACGCTGAGCCCTGAATAGACTGAGACGGGGCAGAGACGGTGAACAGCAGCCAAGTGCCTGCAATTCCCAGCATTAGTCTCCACTAGAAGGTCATCATAATGATGAACCTGAGATTTGTTTAGACTATGTGAAACCATATTATATAACTAATCCTTGGACTTAAATACCAAATAGTACATTTTTTATGCAAATTTCACTGATCATCTCTATTTACTAAAATGCTCAAATGTGACCTTTTAAACATTTAGAAACATAGGACTTTTTTCAAGAAGCCGTTTCCTGAAGCAGACAGGCAAGAGTAGTGACACTGGAAGCGGTCCATAGTAATTACGCTGCCCCCTGAAAAGTATTGTGGGTAACCTTCACCGTGCCAACAACAGCAACAAGGAGGAGGTGAACTTGCATCAGGATTTCTTTTTTTAGACAAGTTGCATTGACGCAGAATTGACTTCAACTGAGATGTTTGTCCATTGGGTTACAGTGCATTTTTACACTTAAAATTGTGGACCTCTAATACAGATATACAACACTTATCTGATTGACCAAATGTTCTAACAGACAATGATATGCTAATCTCTTTTATATGTTCTACTACTCAAAAGTTTGAGTCAGAGGGTTTTTTTTTAAGAATTGCAAAAGACTACTAATTCAAAATAAAGCTGTTCTTCTGAAATTTTAATTCCCGTGTGACATTGCAGTTTAAATGTTATTTCTGTGATGTCTTCCCAAGTTACAGATAACTGGTTATCTCTATTTCAGGGTCTGCAAGGTCAAAAACTTGTATTTGCTTGTCAGTAACACCTGTTGGACTCTGTCAGAGAAAGTTAAACAGAAAAGAACAGAGCTTTAACAAAGACAAAGATTATAATTATAAAATAAATTCCACTCAATTCTTCACCTTCAAAAGTTTTGGTACTACTACTATTCAAAAGTATTCTATTACAATAGAAGTGTTTAATTGTGCTATATTAAGTAATATTTACTACAGTATTTATTACAGTAACAGTATTACAGTATTATTGTATTTTTGATGAAATATACACAGCTTTGGCCGTTTAAATTGCTGTAACCCTGACAAGTCATCCCTAGTGAATTTTTGTATCGCTGATCATTTTGAGAAAGTATTGTATTTCAGCAAAATGATCTTGGTGGATAGAATATCTCACTTCAGAAATAGATAATTATATATCTCTAACTGTCTTCCCCAGTCTTTAATGTCTCATTTTACCAGCTTGGCTAGACGGATTGAAGAACAGTGTGGGAAAAGTCAAAATCAGCTGCAACCTTCAGATGAGGTCACAGACTCTAATAGAGTCACCAAGATGATGTGATGTCTCTATGCAAAGGACACAGATCTCATGTTTAGAAAATATGTTTGACAGATTGCATCAGGAAGGAGTTAAAAACACGATAGACCAGGTGACAGTGGGTTTCCAAGTAGCCTGTTCCAAATTTTCCACTTTAATCCCAGCCTCAGCTCATTTTCGAGCCAATTACATCATATGTAGTGTAGTGAGAGAGCGGTGTGACAAAGTAAAACCAAGCTGACCGCAAATTAGACGTTATTCACAGAAAACATCTGAATGTTCAGCCAGAGCTGTCACATACAGGCTACTGCGCTTTTTTCTTACCGTTCTGTTCTTCTAGTTCATTGCCGATCTCCTGACCCATCTGTTTTTGTCTACTTATGACTGCAGCCAGAGCATCCAGGCCAGCATCCTGAGCTAAAGAGAAAGACACATGGGAATAGAGACGCATTTAGACATAACTGTACAAAATAAAGACAAAAAGAGAACTTATGCATGTTAAACCATAATTTTCAGATAAATATTTTACGTTCCTGTGGTTAACATGATGTAGATTGTCAAGCTTTGAAGGACAACCTAAACGCTCAGCTCATGTCGGTCAGAAAACCAATTGAAAAGTACATAAATTCCATCTAAATGAGCCTCATAGAGAGGGAAAAAATCATTAGCAGCAGGGTGTTGGCATCTGTGACATTTAAATGACATATAGTACGATCTGATGTCACTTTTGACAGAGGCAGCTGCTACAGTGAAGTAACACAAGGTACTTTAGCGGTAACCTTGAAGCTAAAAGTATAACTTGGGTAGACAAAACGGCTCCTGCTTTTTCTCAAAACTCCTACCAGTTGCTATTCTCAAATGAGTAGCAGATCTCATAAATGGGAAGTCAATTCAAAAAAGGGAGTCTTATAATGTCTCATCCCATCAGGAGATAGATGATTATCTTGACAGCAGAAAGAGGTGGCCAGACAATTGTCAGCTAGAAACAATGTCAATACCACATCAGTTATAAGACTGAAAGACTAGCACACATTTGCAATATACCTTCGATAATGTGCTGCTGCTGGTGTTTGATTTCTCCAAAACTGAGTCCTCTGGTCTCCTCAGACTCATTAACCAGCCACGGGTTCACGGCAGGCCCCGAGCCATTTCCACCTGTCATCAGACTTGACCTGGAGATGGTGATTGACACAAAAATACCCATTGTATCAGGTCAGTTCATTACACAGACTCTTCTAAATTCCTCAGTTTGAAATTTTAAATAAATGTATATGAAAGTATCATATTGTGTACTAACTTTTATGAGACTATGCACCACACTTGTTATGGGAAAAACAAAACCGTATAATAAAAACTATTGACTTTTAGCCTTTGGTTACAAGCATAAGTGCTAGATACACAGTTCCCTTCAAAAATTTGGGGTTAGTAAGATTTTTGTAAGAAGTCTCTTATAAGCTTAATTTATTTGATTCAAAGGCATCATGCAATTTAATTATAATATTTTTAAATTAATATTTTTATTTTAATATACTAAAATAGAAATTTTTATATATATATATATATATATATATATATATATATATATATATATATATATTTTTTTTTTTTTTACTAAAAGCAACAGAAACCGAGCGCACTTTCCAGAAGTAATATCACTGTAACAAATAGCCTCTTTTAGCTTATTGTTTTAATAAAAAACACAAAAACGTATGTACATGCCTTTATGAATTCAGCAGTCATCACTGTAATACACAAAGTCAACTTTCTCATTACATACACACACAGTAACTAGATTACATACACAGTGCAATATTATAGTTATTCCACATGCACTGTCAATCAACAGCTACGTGCACACATCAAATGGACACACATCATCTACTTTACAAACGTAAATAAACTTTGAAGCATGTCCGTGAGTCGTTCAAGAGCCACAGGCTCTTTTACCAAACTCACATCTGTAGCACTCATGTGCCTTCAGAATAAATAACCTTTCTATTTTTTACTTCTAAAATAGCAAACAACATCCCCTACTTTGGACCTTGTAAGATCAGAGAACCTCTGTTTATTTGTTCACATGGGTTCCACTTTGTTGGGGCTGGAGAGTGAGTTTTCATGCCCTAAGTTACAAGGACACAAAGCATATGAACCGCCTCTGGCTTTTATACAAGCTTTCAAAGTGCCATGCCAAACCGAGAAAGTGGCCTGTTATCCTGTGGAGACACTGCGTTGTGCTTTTGCACTTTTCTTTGATTAATGTATGAAACCTGTTCCCCCTGAGGCTCCTGGACAGCTCGCAGAGAGAGAAGTGAAGTTTAAAGGCTCTTCTGGAAAAGCTATCAGCGCTCAGCATCGAGCAGAGAGTTATGAGCCAGTCACTAGCTCGCACGGGTGTCCTGCTTCCTGTAGGTTCAGAGCCTATATCTATAGTACCAATACCCATGAAAACAGATCCATCCATGGAGCGGATTACAAATTAATTCGTTGTTTTGTTTCGTGTCTGGGTGGTACAGGTGTCATCATATAGTGAACAAAAAAATCTTGCTTAAAAATAGATCCATATTAAGTACTTCGGGCCAAATCTTGATATTTAAAGACACCTAACTGCTTAGTTCATTTACGAAAAATAAAATTCCAAGCTACATTGCGCAGGCATTTATTTATTAATAATTTATATTTCTATGAAACACATTTTAACATAAAAAATATACAAAAGAAAATTTGCAGATCACAGGTTTGTAAACTGTCATATGATGCAAGATATTTATGAATTAATAATTAATTATATTTGTATAAAACACATTTTTGAACTTAATTTTAAAATCTACACTTAAAGATTAAAAACATAGCTTATGAAGTTTAGTAAATGTCTCCCTAAATGTCTTGCTTTTATTATTATAATTTATTTTTGTAGCAAATAAATTGAAACTTCTGAAAATACCATATGAATCCAACACACCGACAAAGAACATATTGCTAAAAACTTAGCACATGTGTTTTAAACTAGGTTTTATCATGCGCTCTCATATATGTCAATGTCCCATATCAAAGATTTATAACCGTTTTTATACTTTGGCTCTTTTTATGTTTCCTTTCAGGAATACGCAGTTGTTCGTGCAGGTTAAGGTGAAACTGCGTGTCAAAAAAAGGTATTTGAGTCCAACCCAAATGACTTCCTCCCACTATAAGCGCCAGTTTCTGACAATGGGCCTTCTCTTCAACTTAGTTCAGCATCAGCGGATCTTCATTGGGGTTCAGAGAGGTCGCTAACCTCTGAAGAGTCTTCGGCTGAATCTGTTCCTCTCGTTCTCGTCTTCCTCGCACGGAGGAAGTATACTTCTCGCATGCCTATTGAGCTAGACCTCTTTCTTCTCAATCTCTCCAAACTTCCTCCAGCTTTCTGATCTACGAAAGCACCGAAGCATTCGCACGGTGCCTTTTGGAGCACCGTCTCTATCCAAGCCCGAGCTGATATTAATCCTCTGGCCAGCGAGACAAGTGGTCAGCGGCGGATCCTAATCTTTCTGACATGTTTGGCAACTCATAGCTTGTGCCTGCCCCTTTCCACTTCCTCCGCTCCATCTCAGCGGCGTGAGGATTAACGCTTATCCAATTAACCTCCCGCAGAGTCCGCAGACTTAATCAGACGAGGCATCACACTGGAGCGAGACCTGGAGACAGACCCCGTCTCTTAGAGGCCCTATTTAACTAATTACAACTTTGTGCATTACGATCAAATATAAAAGAGAGGAAACGGGAGGAGGAGGGTCGGGGCACTCTGGTCGGGAACTCGGGATCTTCAAATGAGCGGCATGTCATTTTGTGCTTGATTAGAGGTTAATCTTCCACAAAGGTATTGTTTCACGAATGCCATAAGCCTGGTCTTAGCCCTATGGAAAAAAGTGTAATGCTATTTCGGCTTATTGAAGCAAAGCTAACGCCCCCACTGGCAGACAAAGACCACACAGTGAGATGAATCCGGGCCCTAAAAATCCTGCCAGGCTAGCATCCTCATAAAAATTCTTTCGTATTTGAAAAACCTGATCAAATACTGTAATTTGTTAGTGCTATTTAGTTGAATGCGTGCGGAGCGCAACAGAGTGATCTGAACGGGAGAGATAAAGATAAAACTCAGTGTTAAGGAATTAGAGGATTAAGTCCACAAAGAGGGCTAGAAAAAAGCCTATAAATTAGTATAGTCTGTTCATTTTATTCATTAAAGACAGCAACTAGATGCCTCTTCTCAGGCTTTACCACCCACTGAATCAAAAAGGACCAATCTATCAATCCTTAAAAAAAAAAAAACATGCTAGTGAAAATATAGCATAGCACTATTATTTTGCAAATGATATGTATTTACAAGGATATTTTTTTTTTAGTTTTAGTTACTTAAACTTACAATAACAATAGGAAAGAAGAGCGATCCAGGCAGAGGGAGCTGGTTGTTTTGCCTTCCTATCCTAGTACGTGCAACCTGGATCGAGAAGGTCAAATCAGAATAATGACCGTTTCATTTCTCTGAGGAAGTTCAGCTCCAGAGCTGTCGTTTCGATTGAGAGTCAGAAGCACACAGGAGATTGGCGGTGACACATTAAGTCTCTGATTGGTGTATTTTGGAGAGAGGATGTGAGCGCAGTGGAGAGTAGGGAAGTGTAAACAGTCCGGATGGTAGAAGTTCAACACTCAGCTCTGATCAGCAGAGCAGTAAAGCCGAACTGGAGCCCTTAGAGAGTGCTCGCAGACTTCCGTTTGAGCACAGGTCGCACCATTTCTGGCATGAAGTTACTCAACACTGGGACGCTACCGCAAGGCCAAGGAGGAAACATGGCGAGCAAAGGCCTCTACGGTCTGGTAGACTAACTGGGGCACAGGGTTCATGGTTTCTCTGCTGTTGTTCAGCGAAACCTCCAAGCGAAGGTGAATATCAATCTTTGCGGCTTCAATAAGGATGGCCTGTTTTGAGCCAGCTGTCTGAGTCATTTGGAACAGTCACTTCCTCTTTGAGGCCACTGCTGTGTTGACACTGAAACTTCTGCATTCATTAAACTCGTACATCCGAAATACCTTGCAACCATAAACATTTGATTTATTATCGCAAAACCAGCTGATTTGTCACCAAAATAGTACCGCTTTATGAAAACAACACCTATTTTTTTGCATTAAACGTTAGAAGTAATAGTAAAGCGCTATTTTCAACATTGACCTGTAGAATCATGAGGCGCTGAAGACTACCGGAAATGCGGCTTTACTATTAGAGGAATAATTAAAATGCAGTAAAACAAAACAGCTATTCTAAATTGCAATAATGCACGATAAAATAATTTTACTGCATTTTTATCCAGTCAATAAAGCCAAGGTGAGGATAAGAGACTTTCAAAAACAACAACAAAGCATCACATACCTAAATAAACCCTTACATTTTCATTTACAAACCACTTATTATTGGTTATCAATATAGTATGTTTTCTGTAAAGATGACAAGATAAGCAAGCTTAGCATTTAAAGAAAAATCTAAATATTTCTGGCAAAAACTGAAAACGGATTGTTCTGTGTGGTAAGAACATCAACAGGGAAAACACTGAAAACATACAAATAAATAAATCCATAAATAAACAAACAAATATAAATAAGTACATACTCTTCAACCATGATGTTACAAAATCACTTAAAAATTTAGTTTTTCACTTCTAAGCAATGACTGATATTTCTAAAACGTTGTTGCTAATAATGTTGATATAATGCCAACATATAATCAGCATTCAAATTATACTATATAAAACGTATGTATTAATTAAATTAATGCCAAATAAAATGTATACTGCTTCGTGTTGCATTTATTTACCAAATAAATAAATGTTGTAAATATAACGCATAATGAACCCCACGGTATATTTTATTCATGATGGATGTACCTTGATGGCTCAGCTTCTGAGAAGTCTCCTTTGAAAGAGGCGTTGAGTCTCGTTTCTCTGGTAGCCAGGTCGTCAACAAGGTTCTGTCTTCTGTCTGCTTCAGCTTGCATTCTAACATTATTCATTAAGGCTTTTAAAATGACCCGTTTATGAATCATCATAAACATCTGGGACTTACGTAACATTACAGTAATATTATCACTTTTATTTATTACAGTGGTTTAAGGGCACTAAAACACCACTTCAGGCCATGGGGTTATTGGTTTGTTATTATACACCGCCACCTACAGGTGCTCGTAAGAAATCGCATTTATCCTCATCATACAAGCTCAGGATAATCAGCAAATAATACATTCAGCCTCTCGGTTACTCTATTTATTATATGACTTCTTAAGACTTCTTAAAATAGCAAATTGTGCTGCTGTTTGTTTGTTTTCTAGAAAGGATACATACGCCGTTGAGCAGAAGCACGACTCAATGTCTCCCTGAGCTGTGCTATATTCTGTTTGAGCTTCTGTAACGACGCTCTCAGGGTCATGTTGAGCTACGAATACAAACGAACCCAAAAGTGATTTAAAAGCATGAAGACCACCGACACGTACGGCTTCGTTTTATTGTTTGAAAAATAATAATAAGGCTGTTAGTACCTTGGCTGGATTTCCTCCAGTCCTCTGCTGTCTATTTCTTTCATGGATGTTTTCTGCAATTTCTTGAGCCAGCCGACAAACTGCATCATAATTCTGTAACCTAAACAATAAAATACAAAACAAACATTGGTAAAACTTTTACACGTGCTACGGCTTCCACCGGTTATCAAGAAATTTAAATCACAAGATTGTCATCAACAAAACCATGTGACAGACCTCAGCAAACCGGCCTGACAACATTTATATCAGCCTTTTACCGAGTAAAAATACACATATGTATTTTTATATATTATATAGGGTGTGACGATCAGTAAAGACAATTTATACAGAGCTGAATTCAATTTGACTGAAGTGGTTAAATACAGATACACTGAACCAAAGGGCAAATTAAGTTTGCTGAACTCTACGATGCAGAACTATAGTCCTCACGTGTTTATAAACAATACGACTGTAAAATGCATACCACAAATCCTGTGACATATCGCGGCACTTTCGTTTGAGTTCTGAAAAGCGTTTCTGTAGAAACTCGGAGCGAAATCACCAGCAACATAAACTGCGCAGCGCAACTTCCTGTTTGGGCCTGACGTCATACGGTGGCCTAGCACAGACACGCTGGAAGGAAGGCCGCATGCTCGGGTAATTGAGCATTACGTTCGCGAGACATAAACGCGTGTTACAAAAATGTACGCTTAACTAAGAATAATGGTCAAATTTATAACTGTTTATATTTTAAAATGACGTATGCAGACTACAAATGCGATCTCCGAAGGGTGCAGCCTTCCGTTTGAGAAACGTCAAAGTAAAGTAAAAATCGTATGTACACTCAAACACTGCACTGTAATAAATAAGCATAATATACTGTGTGGCAATCATGAAAACATATTATACATACATTATCTGGCTAGATTAATTCTGCTAATATATATATATATATATATATATATATATATATATATATATATATATATATATATATATATATATATATATATATATACATAGGCTATGTATTATCACTTTATCAGCTTAGATGAAGAAGTTTAAAGGGCGACTATTTATAAAACGAATCTTTAATGTGTTAATTCAGCTCATCTAGTCTATTCCCTTCTTTCTCTCACACTGTAAAAATAAGTTTACTGTTGCTCACAAACAACATATCCACCAAAATATATGCAACCATGCCCCTTTGATGAGCAAGTATTTGCCACAGAGTGGTAGTGTGTGGACCTAGCTTCAGAACAGTGGTGGGTAACCATGAAGAGCCCACAAAGGACCACCTGTTACGGATCCAGCTGCTGCACCCGTTTCTGCAGGGTCTAAAAAGAAACAGCCTCTTCCTGCCAGGTCCTCAAAAGGTAGAACCCATTCTCACTGGATCCCAACTGAAAGAACCCGGGCCTCCGAGGTGGCACCTGTTCCAACTACGTATCAAAAGGAAGAATCTGCACAGAAACACACATAGGAGAAAACAGCCTTGACACTTGACCTTTTTATTATAGGGAGTTTTTTTGAATGGATCAAAATAAACTGTCATGTTTCTAAATGGTAAACGTATTTATATCTAGATGCTTTATATCTATTTTTTTTTTTCATTTGATTTGATTAATGTAGAGTGATGAAACTGTACAATCTCACATAACACGAAGCTGCACAATGTTTACAAAATGAACCTTAACCCAATTGCGTGAACATGTAGCATTCTAACAAAAAGAACAGGTTTAGCCCTCATTTCGAGCCTGGCCGTTTTGTTTCACGTTCAAACATATATGTGTTTGAATAAATAGCGATGTGTTGAAAACAGAACTGACTTTTGGAATTTCCTGGAAAAACAGGCATTAAAATGTGTCTGGTGTAAACATTCTCGGACACTTCAAGAAGGCAGAATTTCTAAACAGTAGAGGTGTTATAACAGCTTTAAGAACTGTCCGATTCTTTCAATGCATTTATTTATGTTTTTGTATTAAAAATACATGCAGATGTATTTCTGATATGTTACAAATGTATTCTCTAATATTTCCAACCATACCTTTTGTCATGCATGGGTGCATTTGATCTTGAGACAGTGGTGTTATGCTTATGTTGTGCTTTTGGCTTTTATAAGAAGTATGATAATTGTTCCCACTGTGTACAGTAGTACGCACAACAGCCACATGGACGGGTCACGTGACTGTCTTCATCTGAACAAAACCCAGGTGTCTCAGGGAACCACAAAGAGAGCAACCGACCTACCGTATGCCTAACTTTACAATGCTTCAGGTTACTTCACATGTTGCACACTTTGGCTCTACAAATGTGAATGTCCGGAACGTGGAAGATGGCAATAATTATGCGGAGCGGATAAACCGTGACAGACCCTGTTACCGATCTCTTTACGGCTCTGAGGACACAAAACACAAAACGGGAGAGACTGACAAGGACGGAAGCAACATAAGACCTCGTTCGAGATCATTTTATGTTTGTGACACGGACGATGCAGGAACGGGTGACTTTAGCAGATGCAGTCCTATCAGAGCGAGAGCGAGATCGCTGCACAGCGAGGATGGGGAAAGAAACACTGGAGGGACCGGTATCGCTGCAAAGCCTCCGCTCAAAAGAACTAAAGCAAACTCCAGCAAACGGGCCAGCAAGGACCTTACAGGTATGTCGGCGAGATCTTTTTACCTTCGAAACAATGAATAAGAAATGCTTGCGTAACATCACTAAAGTATCACATTGAAACAAAATCATAATTAGTTCATTTATGAATAATTTATACCATGAAAATGTAAATACATAACTAAGGTCGAGACACTGCAGGGTAAAAAAAAACCAAAAACTTAAGATCAATTTTACTTAAGATTAATTTAAGAGCAGGTGCATGAAACAACTGTGTTCGTCTTATTAGCAGGTTGATTGATTACACTGATAATTGCAAAAAAAAACATTGCATTTCAAGTATCTAAAATGAGCATTTTTAATAAAATATGTGCTAATTTGCATACATTTCCAGCACAAAAATCTAAACACCGGATGAATTCAGTTTCAGAATTCTTCTACACATTTTTTGACATTAGATTCAGAGAAGTACGCTTTTTGCTCTCCATAACATAATTTCACAATGTCGGGAGGAATAAAATGTTGTATATAATAAAGGTAATTATATATAAATCCCTCTGTAAAAACCTTCTGGATAAAGATTGGAATAAAAACGTAAAGTTTGCTGTGCTGGTGTGGAGAAGTATGGCTCAGTGTAAGAGAAAAAACTCGTTTTAAGAAAACAGCCTTTAAAAATATGGATCGTAATTGAAAACTATTGACACAAATAGAACAAGTGCTAGAAAAGAGACACTCGACAGTGTCTTTAAAACTAAAACTTTAGCTTGAGGTCTTTAGGTTTTCTTTTCACTAGTCCAAAAAAAACAAAAGCAATCTTGACAGGTGCATTGAAAAACTTTTGCCTACAAGTGTCTCCCCTTATTGTTACTGTATTTTAAGAACTGGAAATTTAAAAGAATCATTACATTAATAACTACTATGCATTCTAGTTCACAGATTTGTTTTAATAGTTTATTTTTATAGTATTTATAATTCTAAATATAAATGTTGATCATATTAATGTAATATGCATTACAGACATATTGCAGAAGTCAACATTTTTTCTATTAGGTTTTATTCCAAAGTTGTCTTTAGTGTAAATTAAATGAAGCAGAAATTAGTACAAAATGTGCAATTATACATTCAATATCAGATAACACTTACCAAACAAAATATGAGCGCATTTTTTTTCTTGGTGTGAAGAACATTTTAATAAACCAAGGAACCTTTTTCACTATAAAGAGCTTGTAATGCAATTACCACAAATGCCAATAAAGAACATTTCTTTTTATTAGTTTAGCTCTTAAAATTCTGTACTGTCCATCTCATTTCTGCATAAAACATACATTTTTGTTCATTTTTACTGCTGCTTAAACATGCAATTTAAAACATACACACCACTATGTATTTTTAATTCTAAAAATATAATTGATATAATTAATATATTTGTATCAGTGCATTTTTATTGTTTTCTCAATAAGCGATTTAGATTTTTAGACCCCTTAACCGACACCCAAACCTAGCCATTTTTATTAAATATAAAATGATACAAAACGTAATTGTTCATGTCTGGTGCAGAGCAGAATTTATGTTGTTAATTACTGAAAATATTAAGATGCTGAAGATTTTGGTAGATTCAGATTACAGGACATGATTAAAATAGTTTAATTTTGTAGCGTTCTTCTAGTTCTATTGTCTGTCACATGTCTAAGAAAACGCTATTTGTGACCCGTGGCACGTAAATAACAAGTAAAGCTTAAACTAATGCAGAATTGTTATTTATTTTAAGGGTTTAGTGTAAGTATAAAGGCCTATTTTTTGGAAACGAGCTGGCAGCAGAAATGAATAACAGAACACAGAACAGAATGAAATATTATAATCTAATATTATGGAAACAGTTTAATAATGCTGTTGCAAACAAGGTCATTGATACAACAACTAATAACAACAAAAATAATCCAATTAATGCAGCGATTTCAACATTCATTAGAATCCGTTTTTAGTCAACATGTCATTTTTGTACGTTTAAATGCTGAAAATACAGTAAAAGAACAACATTTTGCGTAAAATGTATACAAATTATAATGAGATCATTAAACATTTTTATTAAAAAAAAATTATAAATATATTTTGAATTTGTGGTTAAACTTTCTTTAGGGTTGGGAACACAAAGTTATAATATTATTGTCATTTAAAGTCATGCTGCGGTTTTTTTGACTTTTGAGCAATACAACATTTTAACAGGAAATAAAGGAAGTTTAAAGGGCGTACCCATGATGACCATTTCGGAGGTGGATAACTGGGAGATAAGCTCTTCTTCTGGGATGAAATACGGTCAGTATGTCGACTGGGAAAAGATTGCCCCAGACGCAGCCGTCCGCTATCGGAAGATCCTCTCAAGTGATCATTACGTGCTCAAAGCAATGGGCCGTACAGGATTCTGGTCCATGCCTCATACTCTCAGAGCCAAGGCTTACCAGCACATCATCCACAGCATCGAGAGCACATCCAGCACCGCTGATCTGGACGCTTACCAAGGCTTGGTTAGAAAGCTTTTTGGGGAACTGCAAACAAGCACGCATCCTTTCCCAAAGTTTATGGAGGATGGAGAAATTCCCAGATACTGCCTAAATAAAGCGGGTCTGAATTCGGTGAAAAAAATTCTCATTTGTATAAACCACCATTTTCCCGATGTCAGCTTCTGTCCCATTCTGTCCGCTCTGGTGTCTCTTCTCTTGCACTTCAGTGGGGATGAAGCCCAGTGTTTCCACAGTATCTGTTCCCTGGTGTCCTACACAGACGTTAAAAAGCGCTACATTGACCGGACTTTCCTCACTTCGCATGCCTCGTGCATGACCTTTGGTGACCTTGCCAATAAATACTGCAAGGGAATCCGGAAGCTTATAGCCAGCTCTCACCAGAACCTGTTTGAGTTCTACTCTGACTGGATCATGTGGATCTTCGCCGATCTGCCCTTCACGTACGCTATCAGAGTGCTGGACGTCTATCTAATGGAGGGCTACAAAGTTTTATACCGTGTAGCTCTTGCTCTGCTCAGCTTTTACAAGGTCTCTGTGGCTTCTCGAGTGGCCCACGTCGATGACTTCAGACAGGACATGAAGAGTTTTGTGCAGAATGTGGGACGGCACAGTACTGTCGACGCTCTGCTTCAGAGGGCTTTTGATATACAGCTGCCCACGCGTAAGGAACTGACTTACCTCTTCAATGCCAATAAGGAGGCACTGCTTCATAAGGACATCCACAGTAAGAGGTGAGGGGTTTGTGAAGTCCTTTTTGGTCTTCTGCGTAACTCCTTGACGTTGACAATTCAACTGCAACAAATATTTCTCTTTTTCAAGCTCATACCAATCTATGGATTTCCGGGCCTTCAGCTCCTCTGTAGTGACTGAAACGGAGATGAGGGTGGTCTGGGCCTGGATTCCAGAGAGATTTGCTCTGTTCAGTCCCGTGCAGCTATTCAGTACAAATATTCACGGCAGAAGTCTCTCCTTGTAAGTCACGGTTCACACTCGCATGAGCTACACTATCAATATACAGTAGCCTTATAATTTGCGAATGTAATTTAATGTTAATAACACTTATCATTATGAATCATTTTCAGTGCAACATGATCCTTCAGAAATCACTCTAAATCATTTCTGATGATCATCACATCTTATATCAGTTGTAATGGTAGTATTTTTGTGACACTTTTGTTTTCTGCATTCTTTGACAAATATAACGTAAAAAAATAGTGATATTTTTTAATGTAAAATATCAGCATGCATACTTGTTCAGCAAACGTATGAATTTCTTTTATTTCTTTTTTACATATTTAAAATGATGTGCTTTATTTATTGATTAATAGGTTTTACTCTAAAGTTGAGGGGCACGATCCAACTGTTTTACTCTTGAAAACCGAAGATGAGGAGGTATGCATGCAGTTTTTTTTTAATAAATACAGTATTTTGTCAAATTCTGATTTGCTTTTGCTCGGCCTCGTGGCAACACAGATCTGCGGGGCTTTCCTGTCCTCTGATTGGGCTCAGAAGAACTGTGATGAAAAGGGGCTTAAGTTCTTTGGCACAGGAGAGTGTTTTGTTTTCACTGTGAGTAAGTCTACATTTGCCATCTGCTTCAATTAACTTACTGCGCTTCAAAGCGCGTGTTGCATTGTATGCGCAAGAATGCGATTTTAATCAAATCGACTTTTCAGCTAAGACCGGGAATGGAGCTGTACCAGCGTACAGTGCTGCAGATCTCTGGGACGTCTGACAAATGTAATTCCTCCCATCAGAAGCAAACTCTCTCCACCAGCTCTCTGATGAGCACTCATGTGGACGGACCCGATGGAGCCTCTCTGAATCAAACATACGAGTCCGCATTATTCTGCACAATGTCAACGTTTAAATTCATGGCAGGAAATAATGAGACGCTTTTAATTGGTGAGCTTTTACCGTTAACGATAAGAAAGGTTTCAGTGTGTAATTCAGGCTCAGTTAACCCCTATCTAATTGTTTGCATGCCCTGATTGAGCATTTCACCTGCAAACGTGCTGCTGCATTGCCTATGTGTCAACATTACTGGGAAAATCGGCTCGTTCTTAATTTAGAATAACTGTTGTGTACACACTCAATGTGTGGTCTCCGTCCTGCAGGTGGTGATGGTGGCCATGCGCTGAACCTGCAGGCTGATCTGACAGCCGGATCTTCTGAACACTGCCATACGTTTGAGAGCCCACCTCTCTGCAGGGGATGCTTCAAGATCCAGTCTCTAGAGGTGTGGGGTATCCAGCACTCTTTGTCTGTTCCACCACTGCTGTCGGAGTGAAGACTGGAGTTTCTTTGCTTGCCCACACGTCACACTTCAACATGTCATCAGGCTATTAAAGCAATTATTTGACTGCAATGTAGGACTACGTGTGCGTTATTGTGCTGTTGCTGTATGAACAGTAAAAAAAATTATAAATATAATGTAAATGTAAGATTCAAATATCCAGAATAATATTTATTTGCATTAAAAAAATCACTATGTTATTTGTTAAATGATTTTATTATATTTGTTGTCCCATTGTTCACTTTATTTCTGGAATACGTTTGTCAAGACTTTTGAATAGAAGTTGTAAAGTATTAAGTTTATTGAATATTAATAAACAACGTTAAAAACTAAATCATTAAATAAAAAAGAGAGCTTTACATCAGATGCAGGTGAAATTAAAAATGTCTGTGGTATATAAAGTGGACCTTAAAAAAACGTGTAAAGGTGAGTAAACTACTTAGTAGTATTAAGCTGGTTACAGCTTATATTTTCCCATATATTTTGCAGTATTCCCACATAGGCTATTTTTGGCTGTCCTCTCAAAAACATTATTTAGGATAATTACACTATAAAGTAAAGTATAGCAGCTGAAAAGCTGTACTAAAACTCCTGGAAGACATTTATAGTTTAAAACTTACAGAAACAAAACGCTAAATTGAATTCGCTTTCTCAATAACCAAAAACAGAAAGTGGGTGTATGAACAGTTCAAATGAATCGACTCGCTGAAACGAACTCTCCCACGCTACTAAGCAACGAGTCTAAACACAGCGTGCTGCTGTTGCCTGGATACGCGTGTTTGGCTCTTTTCTAAATGTATTCGGAAGCTTAGCGTTGTATCGCAATGGCAGAAGACGCGCAAGAAGTCCCTCAGATCGCATTAGAGGCTGTTATTGGTTTTAATGGTAAGATAAACTGGGAACCTTATCACGTTTAATAGTTCGCGGCATGTGCTAAAATGGAGGTAATTTCAGCGAGACTAATATACAAAACGTTGCATCGTTTATACAGGTCACGTGATTTCTGGACTCAAAGTGCATCCAGACAAAGAGCATCTCATTTATCCTCTTGGCTGCACTGTTATTATCAAAAGTTTGAGAAGTGGGAAACAAACTTTCCTCCATGGCCACACAAACAACGTCTCTTGCATTTCTGTGTCCAAAAGCGGACGCTATATTGCATCCGGACAGGTTACTTTCATGGGCTTTAAGGTGAGCTGGTGCAATAAAAGAGGAAAAACCCTTTTTTTTACACAAGGCTTAATAACATCACAGATGTTCCTTACTTTGCTGATTCCTTAATAATGGCGACTTCTCACTGCAGGCTGATGTTATTATCTGGGACTATGAGAAGAAGGAGATTTATGCCCGTCTTGTGCTTCATAAAGCCAGAGTTGAAGATCTAAGCTTCTCCCCAAATGATAAGTATATGGTATCCTTGGGCGGACAGGATGATGGCAGGTAAACTGATCCTGAATTGATATTTCCCATATTTTACTGTTTCTTAGCTCTAGCCTCTTCTATATCTATATCTACATCTACATTACGTTTTACCTATATTACATTAATCATCTGAGTAGAAATGATTTTCTTAGCATGTTTGCTTGCTGGTTTTAGCATCGTAGTGTGGAACATCGAGAGCAAGGAGGCTATATGTGGCAGTCCTGCTTCAGCACAGAGCGCTGGACACTGCCTCACCATTAAGTACACCAATCTGAATGATGAAATCTTCGTCTCTGCTGGAAAGTAAGTTCACTTTTATGGTAATTATTCATGCAAGTTCACAGTATAATGATGCACACAGAGCTGAATTTTCAACAAATGTCAGAGTCACACGATCCTTCAGAAATCATTCTAATAATCCGATTTGTTGCTCAGTAATGATAATATTATATAAGCAGTCACGGGCAAAAATCTCAGCACCCAGAAAACCCTTCTGTAGCTCCTACCACGTTCTTTGGATGGTGACAGATGGTGCGAGGTGTACCCTGTGTCTGCAAATCAGCTCGAATTTGTTCAGAAGTTAATCAGGGTTCTTTATCCACCACTCAAACAATCCCTCGTTGGAATTGTTCATTAATTTAGCTCTTCCATCCACTTTCTCTGTTTTAACTGGTTGTGATTACTATATTGTCCACACCTGTCACTTGCCACAGGTTTGCCTAAATACAAATGACAGGAGCATCACATGCTTGAAAAGCAATTATTTCTTATCATTTTGACGAGGTGCTGATCATTTTGTCCCGTCTATTTTTGAGTTCTGTGTGACATTTTTTCAAATTTGAGTTTTCTGCAGTTTTTTTTTTTGTGTGTGTTGTTGCAAAGCAATAAGCACGTAAATACCAAAACAATTTGAGCAATTTTCTGAGAGAAGTGTTGCATTTTCTGACAATATTTCAAGGATGCCAGTATTTTTGGTCATGACTGTCAATAATAATAATAATAATAAAAATTGTAATGAAATATTATAACAAGTGTAACATGAGTACACAAGTAACTATATATTATAATAAATATATTTTTGCAAAATGCATATAGAGAAATATCTACTAGAAAGAGGTGTAGTGTCTTTAAAATAAAGTGCTTATCTCTTATTGCAAGTGTTAATTTAGTGTGTTTTCGTGGTGTTTTTATGTTTAGTGGAACTCTGCGTGTGTGGGAGCTAGATTTGCTCAACAGAAAGATCCGGCCCACAGAATGCCAGACTGGACAGCTCAAAAGAATTGTCAAATGTCTAGAGGTGAGTCAGAATCACCGATGCTGCCGCTTCTGGTTCCTTCTTTTTTGTTACCATGAATTTTCAGAGTGCATTTATGTCCAAAACCGCTAAATACTAAAGAACATAAGTGTTTTGGCTGTTCTGCAGATCCCAGATGATGATAATTATTTCTACTGTGGAACTACTAGCGGAGATATTCTGAAAGTGAACCTGAAGACGAGGTTGCTCAACAGCTGCGGTCCTGTTAAACAAAAATTCAGCAAGGCGAGTCTCCGACTTTGATTTAACACGATGAATCTCTTTTCTTGAAGTTGCATTTATATCATTTGCATGATTTTTGAGAAGATGCACTGGTAGAGATCTTTGCCACATTTGCGTTTCATATAATTGGACTCTTATTTATTGCCCGACGCCGTCGAAAGAACATGAGAAAGTCAAAACAGTAAGTCCGTACACATCTCAAGTGCTTTTTCTTGTCGCCGCAGGGAGTGAACACTCTTAAAGTCCTGAAGACTGGTGATATTTTAGTTGGATCGGGGGACGGGATGTTGTCGTTGTGTTCAGGAGGGAATTTCAAAACCATTAAGTATGTAACAACCCTTGTTTCCTCTTCGTACTTCGCTCTTTGATTTCCTGCTTTCCTGTTTATTCATTATTTCTTCCTTCATCCCGTTCAACCCTATGATTATGGTTCAGGAGTGTTCAGTTGGAGGGAGGGGTGACATCGGTGACCCTGCGTGGAGACGGCCATCAGTTTTATGTCGGGACAGAAGCTGCACAGATCTACAGTTTAGGCTACATTGACTTCAAGCCGGAACTCATTGCAACAAATCATAACAGCGCCGTAAAGGACGTGGCCTTTCCCTTGTGAGTGATATACTCCCTTCCTGCCACTCGAGGGAGCTATAAGATTTACGTTGGAAACCGAAGAAGAAAGCTTTGGCTCTCCATATATTTCTTCCTTCAACTCTCTTTTATTCTCAACAGTGGGACGTCAGAGCTGTTTGCCACTTGTTCACAGAACGATATACGAGTGTGGCATACGGAGTCCTCTAAGGAGCTTCTGCGTATCATGGTTCCTAACATAACGTGCAACGCGTTGGGCTTCATGCAGGACGGCAGGAGCATCTTCAGTGGTCAGGATGTTCTATTGATCTGTGCATTAAAAACATGCATGTGTACAGTATGTATATGTAAATATAATGTAATTACAAAAACAATTGTACAAAATTAATATGTAGACAGAAGTCAATTTTTTTTTATTTACTATTTAATTCAGTAAATAATTGCACAAGTAAATAATTCCAAGTAAAAAAATATATATATATACAATAATTTATGTTTAAATTATGCACCAACGTCTTAAGTGATCAACTTTTTTAGAACATTTGGAGTACAATACAATTCTATTGCAGCTCGCTTTAACTGATAACTTTTTTCCAGCTTGGAATGATGGGAAGATTCGCGTGTTCACTCCAGAGAGTGGGAAGCTGAAGCTGATCATTCATAATGCCCACAGCATGGGAGTTACTGCCATAGCAGCGACCAATGACTGCAAGAGGATCGTCAGTGGAGGGGGAGAAGGACAGGTACAGCACGGCAAACATTCACTTTTAGGAACTCTGCTCTGGTTTCACTGTACGCTGTTGTACATAATCAGACATATATAGTTATGCCAAAATTATTTTTTTTATTTTTATAGTTTGGAGAGAGAGAGAAAAGCGTTAAAAGTGATATAAGAAACTAACTCAACTACATTAATGTTCAAATGTCCGTAATTTTTCTTTCTTTTTTTTTTTAGAAATGCGTTGAAAACTGGAGTCATTGAAAATTCTGCTTTGCCGTCACGGAAATAAACTGCATTTTAAAATGAATACATTAAAAATATATAATATAAAATAGTTGTTTTAAATTGTTATAATATGTCATGTATTACTATTTTTCTGTATTTTGAATTAAAAAAATGCATGAATGCATAAAATACTTCTTTATATAACACTCAAAAAGTATTTCCGACTTCGAATATCTAAATAGTAAAACTCAATTTAGTCCACAGAATGGCACAGTTGGCCAGTCAGAATCGAATTGAGTTTTTTTTGCAGAATACAGAATAAATGTATTCTTTGACATCTTTTTGTAATAAAGGTGAGAGTCTGGGAGATATTCCAAAACTCATATCGTCTCATTGAGACCATGAAGGAGCACAAAGCCACGGTTAACTGCATCAAGATCAAGAGTAACGACAAGGAGTGTGTGACAGCCAGCTCCGATGGAGCCTGCATCATCTGGGACCTAGTGTAAGTTTGAAGAGCCTCAAATCATAGACATTTAATGTAGACCTACTGAGAGAAAAGTCATGCCCTTAAGTTATCTCTCTGGGCACAAGCCTGTTAAAAAGTTAAATCAACCTTTCATGTAAAAAAGCATTCAGTGCTGATTTGCAATCTGTTTGATGTAACCTTTAACCATATCCGTCTGTGTTCTTCTCGTCTCCCATCCAGGAGGTTCGTGAGGAATCAAATGGTCTTGTCCAACACCCTGTTCAGCGTTGTATGTTACCACCCCGAGGAATTCCAGATCATCACCAGTGGCACTGACAGAAAGGTACGGGGCTTGATTGATCCAGACCGATGTTTGAGAGAAATGTGGCCAGAAAGAGAGAGTGACAGAAAGAAAAAACAGAAATAGATACAGTGTGTGCACAACAACAAGCTGACAGAAAGCTCTCCCAGTCTCCTGTGGATGTAGCAGGATCTGCTCATTCTCCTCTGTGCCAAACAGTCCATCTGCTAGTCTCAGGGCACAGCATCCGTGTCCATTTAAAGACCGCAGTTTATTAGCATACGCGTGTGCGGCTGCGTATTAAACATACAGTATGTCCATCACGCAGAAATATAAGAAAGAACGATACCCACAGTGCATTAGAAACATTCATATTAATGTTCAAAAAAAGAGTAAAGAATTTAGAGACCCTATATTTTAGAAAAATACCACTATTTATTGTCAGTCGTATGACGTGTATTGTATAAAAGGAAAGCGTGTAACATTTTGATTAAGGATTTGCTGCAGTTGGACAAAGAACAAAACAGTTTGGTTTAAATGTACCATCTAATAGCAGTAATTAATAATATTCCAGACTGTAGCCAAACAAACACAAACGAGAGTCTATTGTTGTCCAGGAAAGGCAGCCAAATCCAGCACAGTAGGTACAGTACTTGAAAGGACACAATGCTGGGGTCATGCCGGATGCCCAGTGCTGGGACAGAGCCATCTCAATGAGGCGTACCAGACCCACTCTGTCTGCAGCTTCAGCAGTGCTCACAGCTTTTAAAACTTGAAGGAATTATTCTCTCGTAAATCGTTCTTTTTTTATATTATTGTTTTATTTGTTTTCACCCCGGTATGAGCTTTGTTTCGTTCCGACGGTGTATTTTAACGAATTAAAAGCATTCAAAATGAAACAATGTCTTTATTTTTTAAGTGAGTAATATGTAAAAGGATTTCCATTACTGCTGAAATGCAATCAGCGGCCTACAGGAATTAGATTTATGTTTTTTTGTATACAAGTTCAGATGCAATAGCCCAAAGAACAACCAAAGTTGCACTATCACTATAACAAATCACGTCTTGATATTTCTGTCGCAGTTAAATGAGCTCTTTGATCCAACGATCTTAGTGCATGCTGAAAAATGGTCTTTATCTGTTTTTCATGATGATAATTGTTGCTGTCTTACCCTTCACCTTTCATCCGTTCGTTCGTTCATTCATTCACCGTTAAAACTAGTCTGCAATCCTTCCCGTTGAACAGATTGGCTACTGGGAGGTGTATGACGGTTCTGCAATCAGAGAACTCGAGGGCTCCTTGTCTGGAGCTATAAACGGCATGCACATTTCTGATGAGGGAAAATATTTTGTGACTGGTAGGCACCTTCAGTATCTTTTCACTCGAGTCATTTTTCTGTCATATGGAGGCTGTAATAATAACAACAGGTGGCGCAATAAACAATATAAGTATTCATAACGCTGCCGAAAAGCATAATTCGCAAAACAGTTGGATAAATGTCTGCTCACCAGGGTCTAAATAAACACTTGCGGAATTCAAATTGATACCAGCAGTTATTTTTAAATGAGTTTCACAGTTTGAGCTGATGAGGTGCTAATCTAACATTTCTGTTTTTAGTGCATGTTCATGCCGCTTTCTGCAGCCATAACGCTCAACATCGAATCTCTTGTTCAGGTGGAGATGACAAATTACTGAAGCTCTGGCACTATTCTGACGGCGAAGTGACCCATGTTGGCGTGGGGCACAGCGGAAGCATCACAAACGTGAGGATCTGTCCCAACAGCAGATGCATTGTGAGCACCAGTGCCGACGGAGCCATCCTAAGGTGGAGATACCCACGAACCCTAAACAGTGAATAAGATCACCTAATGCAGTTCGGGTGTACATCGCGTTGCATTACTTCTTCTTGCAAATGACTGTATTGCAAATTAGGTTATGAATTCTTACGAGATTTAAACAGTACCGTTAAACAGTCGTTTTATTGAAATAAAGCAGCCTAGAGCCCCAGTTTCGGAGGACTTTTTGTGAACTGCACTGTCAGCTAATATATCACCAGTGAGTCTCCAGAGAGCTGGCGGAGGAGGTTTGGAGAAGAACAGCACGACGTGAACCCAGCATCTGGATGTGCCTGTCCCAAATTTCCACCCTCAGTAACGAGTATCTTAACCCCTGACTGTAAGGATTTTCGGTCACATGCATTTTCACCAAAGGGTTGCTCTGCTTATTTTGATTTGGTATGGCCACGGATAACACAGATCCGATGACCTCGTTTGTACTAATACTAAGACGTATAATTGCAAAGTCAGTAGGCCATCCGATCAAAATTCAGCTCGGTAGCCATATATCTGTCTTGAAGGTAAGGTGTGAAAAAGGTAAGAAGGTAAAAAATAGGTAAAGGTTAAAAATAAAAAGATACCTAGAGGATAAAGCTGTACAGGGCATCTGATAAAACAAGAAACATAGGAGAGTTTGTAAATTAATGTTGGTATTATACAGGTTACAATTTTGTGCTGAGCTTACTCTTTATTATTATTATTTATTTATTATTGATTATTCTGTATCTGGTCTCATTCTTCTTTGTTAAATGTGTGCATAATGGGTCCACGGTTATGAAAATACACGAGTATGATTCTAGTCATGGAAAACTTTTAAAAGGAAGCTCACAAGGAAACAGCAGGGGGCTCCTAATGCTTTGCAAAAAGACAGACCACAACTGTGAAATAATTGTTCATGAACCTGAGAATAGTTCTCATCATCTCTGCTTACACTAACCCTCACTGTCCACTACAACAATGGGACGTCTTTTTCCAGTCGTTTAAACTTACGGGAAATAAACAGACAAATAAATACTAATAATAATATTTTACTCACAATTTCTACCAGGCACTTTTATTCATTTAATTTGGCTTTTTCAAGACAACAAGAAGATTTTAAGTTGCTGAAAAGGTTAATCAAAAGAAACGTCTGGATTTTTTGCATTTAATGCTGGCATTTTTAACATAATTTCAAGTTAATCGTGAATGCCGTGACTGATTTGATTAAAATAACGTCTTAATGGTCCGCGAGGGCGACTTTATTCAGATCACGTGGTTATGCCGTGACGGGAATATTCCAGTAGCTTGTAAAATCTTTAAAACGTGGACTGCAATCACAAAATAGCGATGATTAAATAGGCTGCATAAAATAACGTGCGTTTATGTCTGGAGGGAAAACACAGGTAAATACAGGTGTCGATAAACTTCCGTCTCCATTCACCTCTCAACGCAAGTTCAAAGTAAACGAGGCTAATAAGATTCATGGTGGGAGGGTAAAAAGCCGTGTATCTGCCGTTCAGACGTGTTTACTCCAACCACAGAGCTCGCGACAGACAGCCAGTAATGGCCATCCGCACGTAGGTGTGGTGTAAAGAACCAGAGTTGTGTCTGAAGCATGGAGTTAAGCCTGGTGTAATTCCAGGTGCGTACGAGAGCGTCATGGATAAAGCGAAACCGGCGCAGCTGAGATCAGTGATAGGGAATGTCGGGGACGCGTTAGTCATCACGAGCCTCGGCGCAGACACCGGTGCCTTCACAGCCTGCTTCTCGTCGTCGTGATGCTTCAGTGATGTAGGTTTACTAGCCGCACAGGTGGGAGCACCTCGTTTCTCTTTCTGGTTTGGGCGAAACGACGGACTAAACATGGATACGCCGAGGGAAACCAGGAAACAAACAATCAAAGCCAAATCTTCCAAGCGCAAGAATAAGACGCACAAGTCCCAGAAGCTGTTCAGAAGGAAATCGCTGAAATCGCTTGGAAATTTCATGAGCAGGATCGTCAAAACTTTGGGCACTTTGGCACACTTGGGGGACGCGGACCAGCCGGACGCGGCGGAGGATGACGACGGGGGCTTCGGAGACACTCTGAGCGCCCACAGCTCCGGGAACCACCGGGAGAGCTCGGCGAGGAAGACCGCTGCGCCCTCGTCTTCTTACGGGTCTGTCAAAGAAAGACTGTCCTGGTGTTACGGCGAGAAAACCCCGGGAGTTCAGGGTCTGAAGAACCACGGAAACACCTGTTTCATGAACGCCGTGGTGCAGTGCTTGAGCAACACGGAACTTCTGGCGGAGTATTTGGGTCTGGAGCAGTATAAATGTGAATTGGATGAGCGGAGGATCAACGGGATGTTGAAGAATGAGGAGGTCAGGGGGGAGGTGACGGAGAAGCTGGCGTCGCTGGTGAGGGCGCTCTGGACGCTCGATTACACGCCTCAGCTCTCAGTGGACTTCAAGGTGAGTTTCGAGCAGCTTACTGAAGGAATCAGCGTAAATATCTTCTCTAAATGGTGATTGGGTTGTTTTCCACCGTAGAGTGGAATCGTTATATGTGACTTAAACTTAAAATAAGATCAACAGGTAGATCTGCCAGACACCGATTCACACAGATTTAGAGAATCATATAAAGGATTGATTGCTATTTGGAGTCGGATCTCGACGAATCCGTTTATCGAATCGGACTGAATCCTTGAACCCACAAGCGTTTTTTTCGGACACGCGTCCGATTGCCGTTGAAGCGGGTTCACACACAGACTAGCCCGTTCACGGAAATGACTACACTTCCTCATCACTAATTCAAAAGTCCCGTGTGTTTGGTGGAAGTGGGAGGGGCTTAGAATAGGAAGCGACAGGTGAATCACCTGTAAACAATTTGACCAACTTGTTTTGCAAGAAAGTAGAATAGTTTTTTTTATTATTATTGTAAAAAACATGTTACAACAACAGTCATTTGTTTTATTTGTTTTTTCCTTTTTTTTTGCAACAATGTTGCGTAACTGACAATAACACTTTAATAATAACAGACATTATGCTTTTAAAAACAGATGGGCAGGAGGAGAATTTTTCATCCACCGTCCACATACATTGCTCACAGCTATTTAGCTTTGTGCATATGCCTTGAAGGCACAGTATCTACACAGTCTTGTAACTCAATGCTTGTCCGGAGAGAGAGAGAGAGAGAGAGAGAGAGAGAGAGAGAGAGAGAGAGAGAGAGAGGAGAGAGAGAGAGAGAGAGAGAGAGAGAGAGAGAGAGAGAGAGAGAGAGAGAGAGAGAGAGAGAGAGAGAGAGAGAGAGAGAGAGAGAGAGAGAGAGAGAGAGAGAGAGAGAGAGAGAGAGAGAGAGAGAGAGAGAGAGAGAGAGAGAGAGAGAGAGAGAGAGAGAGAGAGAGAGAGAGAGAGAGAGAGAGAGAGAGAGAGAGAGAGAGAGAGAGAGAGAGAGAGAGAGAGACAGAGAGAGAGAGAGAGAGAGAGAGAGAGAAAGAGGGAGAGAGAGAGAGAGAGAGAGAGAGAGAAAGAGGGAGAGAGGGTAAAAGAGAGAGCTGCACATTAGTCCACATTGTTAACAGACTTTGCCCGTGGTGTTCCTATTCATTCAGTCCTACCCTGTTCAGTTTTTATACTGTGGACAGTTTCTGCTCTGTCTATAGACCTCATTAGCTTACAGGATCAAGTGTATCAAAGTGTACTTTTTGTTAAAGCTAGCCTTCTCTGAATTACTTACTTCTGAAGCAATTCCTGAGTAACATTAACATTTTTTTTTTTCTGATGTATGCTTACAGTACATTTGTTTTTCGTGAACAAAAAACAAGTCTTTCTAACAAAACCCTCTCAAATATGTTTTATGGCAGATTTAAAATCTTAAAGATTCTAAAATTATTTTAAGCATGATTTATATAATTTAAATGTGTATGTTAACAAGATGTTAACAAGATATATATATATATATATATATATATATATATATATATATATATATATATATATATATATATATATATAATAATAAAAAAAAACATTTCTCTAGGGGTGGGTTTAGGTTCAGTGGATGGGAAATTTTGTTAGATCAGTATGAAAATAAAATATGTCTATGGCAAGTCCCTCAAAGATAGCTGTACATGTGTGTGTGTGTGTGTGTATGTGTGTGTGTGTGTGTGTGTGTGTGTGTGTGTGTGTGTGTGTGTGTGTGTGTGTGTGTGTGTTTGGACTGTTTGAATATTTCTGCGTCATCTTGGTTACCCAGCAAGGTGCAATACTGATACACACACACCACCTTGAGCACAGCTTGTGCTCTCCTCAGACATCATCCCAAGATGCATATTTCTGATATCTGTCCCATTTCCATGCATTCCTCTTTACTTCTCAACAACACCTTTTCCGACTTACGTTACAACCAATATCATTTTTGTTATTTTGTCAAAATATATGGCACTTCCATAGGAACAGATTGCATTATGATATAATATTAACCGTTGCGTTACTAATATTTAATCCAATTCGGTTTTGTGCTTTTCTTGTGTACAGGGTTTAGTTTAGTACTGATTACAGTAAAGACATGAAACTCTGTGGTAGGCCACAGCGGATATTTATTTAGTCTGTGAAGTGAGGGGATAAATGATGAGGGCGAGGAGGAAGGGCATCCCTGATGGTCAGCGTCTGGAGTTCAGCAGAAATGAATGACTGTCCTCCATCTGGGGAAACAAGACAGACTTGATGACTTTTATCTGTCTCTCTGTGTTTTCCTTCCTTCCTGTCTGCTTCTAAATCATGGCTGTCAGTCTCACACTCTCTCGGCAATTCGTAACTATTTTGCATTTTGGAGAATGGATAGCTAATTAGTATGAATTTGCGCATTTCATTTGTACATTTTTGTAAGATATGCTTTCGCCCCACTGGCAGTTAGATGGCTTTTTTCTGTATTCAAAACAGGTTACGTTTGAGACATCGACCCCTTTAGATCTGGTTAATTAATATTACTGTTATATGAACCAATACTAATTATTTCAAAGATAAAGATTGCAAAAATAGTCTTTTAATAAATCCACGGAGAGCAATCCAACATGAAGAGGAATAGCAAAACACGCATAATGTTGACAAGACCGGGCAAACTCAACAGAATCCATCTTTGTAAGGGGAAAGGAATTGATGATAATTAACAAACGCACCTAAACCAAATGAAGAATCAGACAGTGACAGAAACTAGAGCTCACACAGAGAACAGAAATGTCCAGAACTCTTACAATGCTGAGGTAAATCTAATGGAAACGTATTTACTAATTTCATTCTAGATTACATGCAGGGCCTACTTAAAGGAACAGTTCACTTTAAAAAAAAAAAAATATATATAGGCTCATTCTCCCAAGTCCCCCAGAGTTAAAAAATCGAGTTTCTGAATCGACTGAACATTTTTTGATCGTTCAGTCGATATACGGTTCTGGCGATAGCATTTTTAGCATAGCTCAGTATAGATCATTGAGTCTGATTAGACCAAGCATCTCATTTAGAGTTTTCATATTTTTCCTATTTATCTATTTTTCCTATGTATAAATAAAAGTGTGTTTCCATTAACAAAAGTCAATCTATCCCAGTGTACTATAGGCCTGTTCAAATAAAAATTCAATGTGTCAAATAAAAAAAACTAAGAAAACAATACGCTTTTTTTGTTCTCTTTTCTTCGTGATTTTCATTTACATTTTTATTTTCCAGTCGTAGGATTCCTGAGTGAGTTGTATTCAGCCCACTGGCCATGTCTTTGACACTAAATGGAAAACTAGCCGATTCTAAAATGAAAAGAAGAATGTAGTAAAGGCACATTCCTGTCTGCTAAGCTTAAGAATAGAAGAGAAACTCTGCAAGCAGCTCTGAAGCTGAGGTTATGTAATGCCGTCATTCATCACGTTGCTTAGCGAATTGCCAATGGAACCAAGACAGGTCATGTTAACCTGCTAGACTTGTTTGTCATTCTTGTGTAAGAGAAAGGGAGAGGTTTGTCCTTCCTTGTCTAGGAAGTGAATGGAGACCAGTAATTTATGTCTGAACTACTTCTCGCACAAATTATACTGGCTGCTGCTTGACCACTGGACCTTGATATTCTGAGAGAAGGCTGATTTAAAAAAAAATTATTTAATAAAATATATTTTTTACAATTCATATGCATAGCGGCTTCTGTAAGTTCAAACAGTCTGCTGTGGTATGAAAGGGTCGACTGTTGAGACAAGTCGTAAGGAAGATAGTCGAACCTTGTCGTTTATATCAAATCGACTGAGAGATGGGTTTTATTTAAACTTGCTTTTCAAATTATACTTATCCCCAGGGTATGCACCTGTTAACCTACAGAGGCCGTATTAAATATAATGCCGCCTAAAGTTGTGTACAGTCTGTCCGCATTTTAGTTCAGCAGAAGTATCCGTTTACAGCCCCTAGTCCCAGTTAAACAAATATTCATAGGTGTACATGTCATAAAGCTGCTGTACGAGGACATGTCTGGAACTTTGGACTTGTTTTACTCATGCAGACTTCATTTGAATTGATAAAGGTTACCTGTGCGGCAGGCATGCTGTTGAGACTGAAATAACATTTAGTATGGAACAGCGTGAATGGCCTTAAAGGAACAATACACTCAAAAATACAATTTACAGTCACGTCACTCCAAAACATGTATGACTGATTTTCTTCTGTGGATATTTTAAGTGTTTTTGATTGGCATATAATGGTAACTAAAACTCTTTGGCTATCAACATTGTTCAAATATCGTAGAATACCGAAGAAATAAACGCATACAGGTTTGGAAGAACATAAGGGTGAGTAAATAGTGTCAAAATATTGTTTTAGTGTGTGAACTGTCTCATTTAAGTCACTGAGCTGAAGTTGAGAACCAGAACAGACAGATTTGTAAATGAATCATTCAAACCAGGTTGTAACTTCACTGAGATGATTTAAGAAGGACCTTTTCACAAATCAGACAACACTACAGTGTTACAGTCGGTTTCTCAAGCAAGGTTTTGTATGGCTTTAGAAGACTTGGAATAGGGCGCAAGTTGCATAAACCACTTTTAATTTAGCATCAGTTTCCATTCATTAAAATAGCATTATAAAAAAAAGAGCAACCATCGTTAAAGCTTGACATGAGGGTGAATAAAAGAATACTGAATTTCCTTTGATACAGTTGAGCAAGCAGCATAACAGTGATAAATGCTGTTCATCTGGCAAATAAACATCTCTTACTGGTTAATGGGATACTGAAACCATATGAAATGACAAATAAATGTTATATTTTCTTTGAGGAGCATAATATATGAGGAATTTAGTTTTTGTTAAGAGAAGTGCGGTGCAATGAGAACAGCAGAGTAGAATTTATATTACTGACTAACCCATATATTTCTAGTCTTACTGAAGCTTTGTGATTCCCAAAATCTGCTAAAATCCCAGATCAATCCAAATATGATAAGCAGATAAGGAGATTATTATGATCTGATTATGACATTGTGCTAATGTGCTCAGAATCCTTTTCATACGTTTAACCTGCTCTTGATGTCTGTCTTTGTTTAAAAGTCACACAGGACATTTGGTAAATATTAGTTTTTAGGCTTCAATTCAATTCAGTGACTATACAAATCAAGTTTAAACTGTTTTTAAGGCTTTACGTTTGCACAGAGGAAAGTGGAAAACTTATCTTCATTTACGCTGTTTGTCCTGGGCAACCTCGCAGCTTAAAATGTCATTTTTAAAGTACACTAACGGCACCTTTAACCAAACTTTAAATTAAATAACACCTCGCCTCATATTTTTTTAGAATATTGGCGATATTTATTATTTATACAAGAGTTAAGGGCTGTCCCTGCAGAAGTGATGACTATAAGGCTCTGTTTACTCCTGGTATTAGAATGTGTTTATGATCACAAGTGCGTGATGCTGAGTATAAAGCTTATGAGCCTGTCGATTTTTTCCACCGCTTCCAGAGATAGCTGAAAACACATTCGGTTGGGAACGATTTAGTAGTGTGAGAGAATGCGTTTAAAAAGCAACAAAATGCGTATTTGCCGTCGACCGAACACGTGAGCATTATGGGAAGTGTTTTCGGAAGTCATCCGAAACAATGAAATCTGTTTTCACCGTGTTATGCCAGAACACACCGATTATAACCAAAACCTTTTCATCTGTTTAGTTTCCTGCTCACACATAAGCAGTGGAATGGCTTCATTCATTCAGTTTTATTTATGTGCTACAGTCTAGATGAAATCCAAACACAAGACAAATTAAAACGCACGTTAAGGCCAGGTGTAAACATTACCGCTTCTTGGCTTACCATTTATATTTACATCACTGAAAAGCCTAGTGCTTGAAGCTTAGTAGTGTTCCAAGAGAGTGTGACGAAACAGCTGGGAATCCTCCAAAGTATCTGGGGACGTGAGGAGAAAAATGACATTTGTACGAATAAAGTTATAACGCAATTAGGTTTAAAACTGTATCCCTATCAATATTTATCTGACACAATCTCCCACTCCTTCCCTAGAGTGTTGTGTCCAAGTATGGCTCTCAGTTCAAGGGAAACGCTCAACATGACGCTTTGGAGTTCCTGCTGTGGCTTCTGGACCGCGTACACGAAGACGCCAACCTCTCCGCCAACAACAACCACAGCAGCAAAACCAAATCATCCGGCAAGGTATCACACCCACAATGCGCTCTTCTAAATGCACTTTTTCCAAAATCAGCTATTTGATTGGACGGCGCAGTGACCGAAAACTCCGTACACAGTGGTCTTTGCTGTTCACACTGACATAACATACAGTATGTGAAAAGCAGTATGTCTGAATTCATAAGATGACTTACTGCTTCCGCTAAGATTCTGACGTGTACGTTCAGCGGTCACTTTGTTATTATTTCATGTAGCTGTGGGAGATGAGATGTGAATGGCAGTAATTTGACACAGCTGTCACTGGTAGGTCACATTATAGTGACACGGCCGATGTATCCTGTTGATAAAATATATATATATATATATATATATATATATATATATATATATATATATATATATATATATATATATATGCTAGTTAGGTAGTTTTGAAGCATGGCAGCTGGATGAAGCTGTTCCTGAGCAGGGGCTAGTCGCTCACGCTCCAGCTCATGTCCAGCTAAGAACTAACTAAACACCAGCTCAAACCAGCTACCACTCATCAAAACATAGACTACCTATCCAGCGCATGCTAGATTTTATGTTTCAACAGGGTAGCACGCTAACGTTTAACTCATTCTTTTCATATAACTCCTTCACAGAACACACTTTTTTTAACATTCACAATGAGTGTCGAATGAAATAAACGTGCCTTCTTGACAGTATGTGATTGTAGAAACAGCAGTAAGCAAATATCTCCATAAGCTAGTGGAACGCATCTAGTTTGTCGTCATGACTCATCCTTACTTAGGAGTATTTTTCTCAGCACACAGTATGAAATATTATATGAAAATATAATTTTGTTTATGTCAAAGCTGTATTGTTGTACTTCAGGTTCAGATTGACCTGACAGAAAAACAAGGAAATTTGCTGCAGCCGTCCTCCATAGTCCCCAGCTTGCAAGAACGTCTCCCTGTGCAAGGTTGGGAACCACTGCTGTATATTACCATAAATTATTGAGTTCCACAAAAGTTGTCTACAATACAAAACTGCAAATTACTAATAAAAATAAATAAATAAATAAATATATACACTGCTAAATAAAATTGAAAATGCAATCATCTGCAACTGTTATTAGTTAGATTTCTTTTTTTTTTATCTTAAACAGCTACTTGATTTTAATATAAAAATGTTTTTGCTATGTATTTAAGTTCATTCATTATTTTTAAACAATATTTTTTGACTTTGATAAAAACGTATAGATATTTAGATATCACATTTTTTTTTCCCCTGTCCAGCTCTGTAGCTGTGATTAAAAAAAAATTTTGTTTACCAAAAAAGCTTATTCGTGCACTTATACGATGCATTTACAGGCATTTTAAAACCGATTTGGTTCTTGCTTCATGTCACTGCACGCAATATGTTGCATATGATGCACCCCTCATACATGTAGTGTCTTTTCAATGGAACTAGTCACGCAGTTAAGTCTCTTGTTGTGTCTCTCCACATGCCGTTTCTACCGAGTTAAAGGCCTCAAACGCCATTAAGCTAATGAGAAGGAAGTTGCAGCCTAACACAAGACTCCCCCCTGTGTATGATACATTGGCTGACTAGTTTTCCTGTTTCATTTGTTAACTTTTGTGCTGGAGAGAGGCTGTAGGAGGAAAAAGTGAGTGGGTGGATCGGTGTGGGGGTGTTGCGAATGTGTTGTAACGTTCGGTATGTTTCACTGAGACCTTATTGTAAGTGCTTGTTCTCTTTAGAAATCAATGAGGAATTTAGGAGCGTAATGTGCTTAATAAAATTCACTGAAGTGTTTAAAAGAAGGTGCAGGTTTGATAATCACATGATCACCTTCTCAGGGTTTGCAGTGGACTGTACGGGGTGTCAGACAGCAGCAGGTCAGCTGAAGTCTGTGTTTTGGCAGTGAACACACTTCTGCCTTTGTCTGCTCTAGTGGCAGGGAAATGAAGATGCCAAGCCTGCATGGTAATGTGGCAGCTCCATCAAGAGCCATTTTTAGACTTATCACAGAACGGGTCCGTATCTCTGGCCCCTCACATCACACTCTGATCTCGTCCAAACGGAGGCACGGTTATTAACAGCTGAATGACAGCTAGACACTTTCAGACCCCGTTACTGCTTAGAATTTTGACATACGAATCTTTAAACCGTGTCTGGGATTGTTGATTATAATGGGAATTTTTATATTTATGTTTATGCCGTTCGCTTGCGGCTGTATTGCGAGTGAGCGGTGCGATATGAAGCGAATTTAGCACAAGTTAGGCTAATTTCCAGGCTGACATCTGATTAATGATTGTTTTTGCACGCAGCAAACATGCCTGTGGTTGCTTGCAGTGGTAGAAAAATGTTAAACTCGTGCAAACTTTTAATATGTGACATTAGAAGTAACGCGTGCTACAATCCTGATTATTTATTTGAAGATATTTCACGCTTCACTGTGCATCAGTCAGTTCCAATTAGCTGTGTTAACCATAAATGACCACTTAGTTGTTTGATAGATATTTCATTTTCCAAAAAAACTTTTTTATTGTACTATTTTATTTGTTCATGTATTATAACTTTTTTGTTAGCAAATGAAAGCTATTAAAATAAGTTATTACTAACAAAAAAGTTGTAATAAATACATACATAAATACAAAATATAAATGTTCTTTTGTTCTATTTTGTTTTAGAACACATTGGAATCTAAATTACGTCAAAATATAAAACAAACTAAATATAAAGCGAAGGTTTTCTTTTATATTTTATTTAAAATTTTGTATGTTTTCAATTCTCTGCCCTAATATTTTTTGCAATATTGCGACAGGCTATAACCAGAGATAAAAAAGGGGAAACAGAAAATACTGTTGAGGATATTTTAAACAGAAGTGAGTACAGACATACCTCTGTAAACACACTGAGTGTTTCTGAGTATTTTCAGAGAAGCTCTCAGCGGGCACACATTTATTAAGGAAAAAATATGTCCTGTATTTCATGACACTGCTTAATTATTCACCTTGTCTTATAAGCTGCATAACTGTCAGTGGTCGGTAGACTGTGGGAAGACCCTGATGACCTTAAACCCATTAAAAAACAACAACAACATGTTGTTATAGTCTACAAGTAACTTTCCATAGACCTGTAGCAGAGTCAAGACCGTGACTAGAGGGTCCGTGCCCATAAAAATGTACAAAACTTTTTAAAAAAAAGAGTACTTATTAATGTATACTTCAAAATAATATTGAATACTAAAGCTTTTCTGACACTTGCATGTTATTTGTATGTATTGTTATTTGTAATGCGTTATTGTATTACTATGCTTCCAATTGCAAAACAAAATATGCTTTAATATTTTCTTCTATTGAAACTTTTGTCATGTCGTTAAATATATTTGTAATTGTTGCAGTTTAATAAATCTGCAATTACATAAAAAAATCACCTCAAATGTAATGCTAGAAAACAATAGTTTAATTATATATATTATCATGTATTTTGCATGTGTATTTGTATGTACATTAAAACTAATTTTTAAAAACCTTGTGTGCCATTTTAAAAGTGTGTCGTTAAAGTATACTCTCTTTAACTTCACATGGCCTATTATAATTAATATTAATAACATTATCTTGAGGTACAGCATTTATTTTGAAATACTATTTGAAGCGTACATTTTAATTCAATTAAATTCATTTCTTTTTCACAAGGGTTAAAGGTTAAACCTGAGTGGAGAGCGTGGTCAAGGGAGTCCAGTCTGGTGTACAACACTGACACTTACAATGTAAACATGTCAAAGTTTTTAAAGATAGTTTGAATGGTTTTCAGACAGAGAGCAAAAGAAAGAGTAACGAGAGAGGGGGAAGGTTAAGTGTTTTTTCTTGGGCTGTTTGTCAAAGAATGTCAGAATGATTTGCCGTGAAAGTGTTCACTTCAGTGATTAACTTCAAAGGATTGAGAGTTTTGGAGATTACAACTCACTCAGTCGGTCTTGGCCGTAGCCTGCTATACTGGGCCTACGTGGATGTATTTGTGCTTGCATGATGAGTATGTACAGATGTATAGTCACTATACCAGTCATAATCCCACTTTAATATTTAAACAACTAAATGGAACGGTCTCTGAAGGAAATATTTCTCATATATATGCCTCCACTGCCTCAAAGCCCGGCTGTCCACCTGTAATTTGCTTTTGTCCATTTAAGTGACTATCAAAGTTCAGGAAAGCAAAAGAGGTCAAATTAGCGCTTTTCTCCACTGAGCTCTTACAGTCATTTCTGAAATGGTCAGTTTTGCAATCGACGAACAAAGCTGCACTTTAACTGTTAGAAAGAATCACAGGTACACTTGTACACTGAATCCAGATGTGTTCATGAGTCCCCGTGAGATCTCTTGATGACCTTGACGTAGCGCTTCTATAAATCCAAGGACGTTGTGTTCACCTCAGGTTGACTTACTGGTCATTCATTTGATAATAAGTGTGTGGGTTATTTTGTCATTCGAGCAAATACTTACTTAAATTTGTTCTTAATCCTCAAATGTGAGAGACTTAATCCTCTTAATAAATCGAGCTTAATAAACAAGACCAATTATTTATTTTTTTGCAAACAAATGCTATTATGATTGTACTGTTTCAACCAAAGATTGGCTATTTGCAGATTGTTTTGACCATACTGCTGTCTGAAATCAACTGCTGTCTGAAATCGGCGATTCCAAGCCTACTGGCTGGTGTATGGGTACTAAGGCTTGTGAAAGGGATGTGGGAGGAGAATCTCAACAAATTCTGATCACAAATGGTCACAGGACAGTGCATGTTAATAACCAAGAGAATAAAATAATGTATCTCAGCGGACTACTTTTGATCAGAGCACTGAAAATGAATCTTGATGCCATCAGGTAAAAACACATGCGTCATGTGTATCTTAATCTGTGGCAATGGTTGACTGATTAAACCGAGTTTGCTGCTTTTATATTGTATTTATAAGCAGGAATGAACAAATGAAACAAAGCCGGTTTAAGTTTGTGTTAAATTGTATTAAATAATAAACCACTCTATTTAGTTTCTATAGCAGTTATGTTTGTGTAACTCTATACAAAAATATTTCTTATATAATATTTCTTATATAACTCTATTTTGACAGTGTCTATTTATATTGGTGCAAGCAGTATATAGTGTATGTGAAGTGCATCCTGCTTGAGGAGCGGGTGCTTGACAGAAACATGTTTTCTTGTGTTGGAAAGTCTAAACTATAAAACCCATGCATAAAATTACAATGTCATTTTCATTAAAACTTATTTTAAATTTTATTTTGAATTAGATTTAGTTTACAGTTAAGTCACAGCACTATGTGATTTTTGGTTTCGTATCATTTTTGCCGCACTGTGTCCTGGGCTATTACTATTATATTATGGTATACTTGGTTGTCCCCAAATACCATATATGTATTTATTATTTAAAAAAAAAAAAATCTATAGTTGGTCTCTTTCCACATGGATCAGATGGCTTCTCCCAGTGGTGGCTTGTCTAATCTGCAGCACTTGGAATGTAAAGCCAAGACTGTTCTCTTGAAGTGAAGAGACTCTGGTGAGACTGCTGTCCTAATCTGATCCCAGCTGTCTGGACTTTCCTGCAGATTCGCGTTGGCTCTGAAGCCTAAGAGTAAAACAAATATGATTCTGAGTTAAGAACAGGACAGGTAGAGACCCAGACTTTTGGATGAGCTCATTTAAGTTCATTTGATTTAATTTAATTTCGGATTGATGGACTGATTTATGGATGAATGGAAGATTCTGTGATTCTGTTATGCCTTCTGTTATAACTATTCAGGTTTAAAGAGTTTTGGCAGCATGAATGATAAAAGGAATAGTCAACCCTTATGCTATGTATTCCTAACCCATATGACTTCTTTTGTGGAACAGAGCAGGTGAATTTCTGAAGAATATTATTGCCACTATTTTTCATTTTATAAAGGAATGATTCAGTACTGCATGCTTCAACCGTCTCTGAGAAATTATGGCTCTGCATTTCCCCTCTTTAATGCACCAATGCTACACTGCATTCACTATTACATTTCTACACAGCTGTACTTCCAATCATCTATTCTAAGCACTATTTCCTTTATTATTCCATTCGCTTTTTTGTAGTAACAGCAGCAACAACAATCACTTCTTTATCAGTCAAAATATATAATAAATCATGGTCCCACTTTATATTAAGTGGCCTTAACTACTGTGTACTTACATTTAAATTAATAATTTGATACAATGCGCTTATTGTGTACATACATGTTTTTACATTTGTAATTATATTTTTAAAAATACCCATGTAGTTAAATCTTACCTCCTTAATAGCAGCAGAAATCTTTTGCAATACAGTATAAGCGCAATAAGTACATTGTAGTTAATAAGTACATAGCAGTTAAGGCCACCTAATATAAAGTGTAACCTATATCATTAGTCTGTAACATCTCTTGCAGTATCATAATAGGCTTTCTTAGGCTCCGTCTAGCTTTGGACTGCCAGAATGTGCTCTATGTAAAAACCCCTTCATTTCAATATTTTTGTGGGTGAATTGATTCATTTTGTTTCATTTTTGCAGATATCACCAATCTTGATTATTTTTTTTTGGATTGTCTTTCATGTACATTTTGATAAACGTTACCATTACTTTGTTAACTTTTGTTAACATTCGATCAAGGTCTAGTCAGCGGAAACTCCCCATCCTTTACACAACCCACTAACTATTCGATAAACTAGTTCAAATGGAGAACACAAAATTCTCAAATCTCCAACGCATTCAGCCTACTTGCATAGCCACCAACAATGCTTCAACCAGGTGACCCCCATTGATAAAATCACTGGCGTTCTGGCTTTAATGTGTATGTTGGTCTCGCCCCCAAAGAGTTGCCAACTATTTCTGTTCCGCTATGAATTCAGACATTGTTCCAAGAACATCTGTTGTAAAACAATAGTGGAGTGATGGCTACCTAGTTATTTCAGTAGGGGCCCTTTAGGTCAAGCACACAATGAAGAGAGCTCTTCAGAAGCAGTGAACTCTGTCACACTGGATCACTTTTGGACAAGCCTCTCTAAACACAGCTCTGAGATTGAGGCATTATGAATATTTAACGAGTTCAACCTAGAGAGAGAGAGAGAGAGAGAGAGAGAGAGAGAACAAGAGTAGAAGTCATAGAGAGAGTGAGGCATATGCCACAAAAGAGAGAAACATTAGCCTGGGAATTGATCGGCTGAGAGGGCAGAATGCACATCCGGCTCGCCATCACCCGCTCCTGAAACCTCAGGGGTACTTTAAAGCCGCACCATACACTGCTTAATGGCATCCTACCCTTTTTATGAATCCTTTAGAGCTGAATAGGTGTATTTTAAGCACTTTTAAACATAATAGACTTTTAATGACCCCCTTGCGAGATGTTTAGCTTTTTTTCCTCCCTTGGTTCTTCCATCATGTTATGTTGCTTTTACTAGGTACTACAGATACATTCTTTTGTGACATTTTTAGTTAAGAAAAAAAACGTGCATTTATCTTAATTGCAGATTAAAAATGGCTGATAACTTTTTTGTTTTAGCGTGTTGTACTTTTTGCATAGTGCAAAAACTATGGGGAAAAATCCATAATATATTTATACTGTGAAAACGCATGGTGAATAAAACTGCATAAATTTGTAATAAAGTGTATGTCTGTGATCTGAACTGTTCATAATAATGTCTCTCTCCTGTGATTATGTGCCACCGGTGTCCATTTAAACCCTCAGCCAGCAGGTACCCACCTGACACCCATACATGTTCCCCAGATACTATTAAAGGGCCTGTAATGGATTTCACTGTTGCTTGAAATATTTAACACTTTTTTTTAAGGAAAATTTGATTAAACCGATGAATATTTCAGATAAACTCTCTAAATAGTGCAGAGAACAACTAAAATATTCAGAGGCATCTAAACTTTTGTCTATTCTTTGACGTGAGGCGCAAGCAGCAGAGTGTGTGTTGCTGACGGAGGTGTGTGTGCTTGGTGGAGGTGTGGGCTGATTTTGTGTGTGTGTGTGTGTGTGTGTGTGAGTGTGTGTGTGCATGTTTGAGGCTCTTCTGGTCTGGATATGTATCCTAAATCAGTTAAATCAGTTCTCAAGTAAAGATTTTCAGTCAGCTATGGCTATTTAGTCATTAATTAATAAGATCACACACAATAGCTTGAGCTAAGCAATTGCTGAATATGATTAGATTTAATAAATTTGAAAAAAAATAACTTTTTTGTATTTTTCAGAAGTTTTCGTGTTTAACTTGAGGAAAAAAAAACATTAGTAAGTTCATTTAAGCCAGTGAGCTGTTTTTTAGGTAAACGTGAGGTCCTCGTGAGGGAGATGTCACCTCGGTTATCCCTTCCTGAAGCTAAAGATTGTCTCCGTAAAGCACAGTATAGCTCATGCTGTGAGTGGGTGTATATTTTGGATGTATATGTGTGTGTGTGTGTGTGTGTTGTGAATCGCATCTAATCTCAGCTGGATTACATTCTCTGTGGGGGTGTATATGATGGTGGGCTGGCAGAGAGGTCTAGAGATTACTCGCCTAGCAGGGGTTTGAATCCTTACTGTGTGTGCCTGTATGCGTGCTCACTCCCAGGTGCTTTTTGGAATTCTGCTGGATTTTTTTCAGTCGTCTCAGCTCTATGCTCTATTTATCATCTGAATGACTGACTGATCAGCACCCAGCTGCTCTTCTTCCATGGGTTTGGCAGTATCATCTATATATTATATGGCATTTATGGTCACAGACACTCAAGCATTGAAAATAATTTGGTGGCAGTATTTCTGCTAGAGTTCTGCTTTTTGTATTGCATTCCTCTGCAGACCTGTAAATCTATTCTTTAGGAGTAAAGTGGAAATGTTATCTCCTCTGATCTCTCATATTTTATTTTACCATGGAACAGCCTGCACTGTTCCTTTTCCTGTACAACATTAGCTCTTTAAAAGCTTTTTGACTGGTACAGTGTAGGCATTGTACAGAAGATCTATCTATCTATCTATCTATCTATCTATCTATCTATCTATCTATCTATCTATCTATCTATCTATCTATCTATCTATCTATCAACCTTTTGCATCAATTACAGCAGCACATTTCTCTGGCATAGTGTCAATATATATTTCCTGAGAACTTAAACAGTATTGTTATCCCATGCCTTCTGCAATTTAAGCCAAAGGGTTTCCTTTGTATATACAGTATAAAATATATCCAGTTTATTTTCTGACTCACCCCAAATTTGCCCGATGGGGTTGAGGTCCGGACTTCCCAGAGGGGATCAGTCCATCATTATTTTTTATGTTTCAGCAGATTCATTCCATCGCAGGTAGTTCTGGCAATAGTTAGCTTTTAGAGTATTTCAAGTTCAACAAAACCAACTGAAACCTCTTAAATATATCAAGTGTTCTAACAATTTTGGCCACCACTGTACTACCATTTAAAAGTCCATCAACAAGAAGGCAGAAATGGACAGTTCGGTCTTTTGAACTTTCTGTTCATCAGAGCGATTTGAGTAACACTTTACAATAAGGTATAATTTGTTAACATTAGTCAATGCACTGTGAACTAACACAAACTGTGATTTTAATAATGCATTTAAAGAGTGATTTCTGTAGGATCTTGCAGCACTTTGTACAATTTTAAAATCTGCTTTGCCGTCTCATAAATAAGAAAAATTTCACAAAAAAATAGTGAAAAGATTACACACAATTACAGTTTTTACTGTATTTACAAACAATCAAATAAATGCAGCCTTGCTGAATATGTGTCTTCTTTCTGACAGTTTAAAATAATCTTACCAACCCTAAACTTTTGCAGTGTTCAGAAAGTATATTTTAAGGATTGAGCATGTTCTGCATTTGTTTTCCACCCCCCCACACCATGCAGGTCATTCTGCAGTCCTTGATGACAATAATGAGTTGCAACCTTTGCTCACTGTCATAGATATCATGGACAAGAAAAAAGAGGATTGCTGCTGATGCTTGTGCCCTTCTAAAGCTTTATCATTCTTTATCATTCTTCTTCTTTACTTTAGGCCATTAGGCCATCTGGCCCGACCACAAACTCCATGTTGCTTTACTAAAGCTTTGCCATTACTTTAAAGCTCTTTCACTCAGGTCGAATTACATTACGCATTCTGGTTTCAACCACACGATTTGTAGTTATTTCAAGTATATAATTCTCAATGCAGTAGTATTAATAAAATATTCTCTTTAACCTTATGCAAGAATTATTATTTAATGTTGTATAGTTAATACTGAACACTTAACACAGTCCCAATCTAGGAGTGCTCGCCAATGTTTTGTTACTCCAACTTTGCTCCAACTTTTGGCAGAGGATGGTGATACGGTAGATGGGAAATGTGCATTTGATGCATGGTTATGTCGTAGCATGAGCATCAACATATCATCTTATCTCATGTATGCACGTTTGATCGTAGCATGAATGTATATGGATGGATAAGACATCATATCGATGCACCTAAACTGTGCAATGCCATTTAAATCATCATGAGGGACGAAAAAATTCTTCCCAGTCTGGATTTGTCCTGTGAGTCTCTAGTAGGCCTAGCCTACTATAAAGCATCTTCCTTAGATGGCTTTGGTATGTAAGCTGATATTTTACAGTACTGTGAGCAACTTTTAATACCCTGTAAAAGTTACTTGGAATCAAGTTCGACTACTGCAGAATTTGTTTAGCAATTAGGCTTCCTCCTAGTTTCTATTCACAGGAATATCAGAAGCGAGTGATTGGTTAACGCTGCGCATTGATACTGATTTTTCAATTTGATTTCAGGTTATCAATTTCTCAATTTGATTCTGATTTAGTTAAATCACATTTCAGTTGGATAGTTTGTTTGAATATCAAAGCAGTATTCTACAACTAAAAGTTATAAAGGGCAGACTGCTTCAAAGAATTAATTTATCATTTCAAACCATCCTTTAGAAGGACCTGCTCATGATAGACATTATTTTGGGAATCAGTCCTCATTGGCCACACTGTATGTTTTCGTTTTAATTTAAATGCCTGACTGATGTACTCCATATTTCACCACATTTTTACCTGAATATTGTCTATTAACAAGGTCTATTAAAGTGATATCCTATTTCTCCTCTATTTGTTAACGCATGTTATCTTAATTTGAATGATTCATCCAGACCCGTTAAATTTTTTTTCACAGGGCTCTTAATATCATTGTTACATATCTTCATATACACAAACTAATTGCCCAGATATGGATTGTGAATAGTGTTATACAAGTAAACTTCCTTTACAAAACAGGCTTCAAAACCGTGCTTTCTTTCGCCGTTGTACTGGATTTCAAGTAGTTGCATTATAACTCCCTGCTGCAGAAAAGACATATATATTTTAAAAATAACAGCAGGGTCTCTAAAACCACGCAGCTGAGTTAGTTAGCTCAACAAATGCTACGGCATTGGGAAGCGCTCTACAAATACAAATAAAATGTTTTACGCAGACCATGAAAATAGAGACAGAGCAAATGATTGTTCCTGAGATTTTAAGAATGTTCTATTACTCATTCATAGGCAGAGTGAGCAAAGGCAAGAAGATCCTGCTCTACTCTGCTCTTTGACTCAAGACACGCAAGACAGGTAATGTAATAAAAGTCCCGGAACATTCTCCAGCAGCTGTGCTTCTGGATGAAAAGAGGTGCGTGACCTCTCTCAATGAATAACAAATCACTAAAAACCCAGCAGATCAGAACCTCTGAGGAGCCCTTAGAGTGAGTGCAGAGAGTGAGGCGAGTGTGTGAACGTCTAATTGAAATGCAGAAAGAGAAAAATTGAGAGCTGGGTAAAGTGACATATGGATAAACAAATACAGAGATAGAGGGTTGTTAGAGTGAAACGCCTGTCAGGGTTTTTCCTCTCCTGTGAGTGCCAGTGTTTGCTGTGATACCGTAAGCCCCGACTGAATAGCCTGAATTAGCAGCTGCTATGTGTGTCTGAAAGAATAGCTGTGAGTCAGCCCCTTTCCTGCAAGACTAGCATTTCATCCCCCTTTACATGCCTCTCTGTCTGTTCCTCCATTCCCGCTGACCTCCCACCTTTTCTTTTTCACATGACCGTTGGTGCTGTCCAACTGATGCTAGAATAAAAGGATCTTGGATTGATTTCTGGTAAAGAAAGAGCACAACTACACAGTTGAGCTCAAATCCCTGTATAGTTCTTAAATGCCTTAAATGGACACCAATTAACTGCCCTTGCTGGACGGTTAATGGAAGTGGACAAACAAGAGGCCATTCTACTGTAGGATTTCTTGCTGTCTGATCAGACATAGAATATTTCTTCCAGGAGGTTGTTTTTTAAAAAAAATACTTAATCTAAAAAGGAAAATTCTGTCATCATTTACTCATTTTCAAGTAGTTCCAAAATTGTACAAATTTCTTTGTTCTGAAAGGATGATATTTTTGGGTCAACATTGACCTCCATAGTATTTTTTTTTCCTACTACGCGTCACGTACCTGGACTGTTTGTTGTTGTTTTTCCATGCCCCATGTGCTCTGTGTGTGCCCTACTTTCTGTCTTCAGTTAACTGCGTATTTGGTTCAGGTGTGTCGTGTTAATTATCCTCATTAGCTCCCCTTTAAGTTCGTTCAGTTCCATTTGTCACGGCCCGGTCTACTTTGTCTTCCATAGATGTTATGTGTGTATGCTACTGTTCTGTGTGGATTATCTTCATTTGGGTTTATTAAAAGACAAATTTTTGTACTAATTCTCCCTGTGCATTCTCTGCTACACCTAGTCAACTACTTGAGTGTGAGTAAATGATGACAGAATATATTAATATATTAAATGTTATGGTCCACAAACAATTTTGGACACACAAGGCGCTAAAAATATATGATTCTGACTTTAGATTAGGAAACCCATTATAATTAATAATAAATAAATTACATTTTGCCTAATTTGCATATTAGTAAGCATGGTAATTATATTCAATATAGTTGTTTTTTAAGTCTTTAGCTATGTTTCCATTCAGAGTTACAAATTACATTTATAATTACATTAATATCACTTAAAACATATCCGAATGAAGCAGGTTCCAACTAGTGAGTTGAAGTGAACAAATCATCACTTCCACTTGCGCTAAATATCACAAAGAAAAATTACATTTGCTGTAGCAGTAAAAGGCACTGTGTATAATTTTCTGTATACAGTAAATTACAAGCTTCAGAGCACACAGACAAAACACAGTCATGTTATTTTCAGAGCCTGCTGTTTGGGAACACAGTTCAAATAGTTCATTATAACGAAGCACTGTACGAGATTTTGCTCAATCATTTTAGAAAGAGAAAGCTAGCATTTCAGATGCCGTGCAATGGGATTGTTCCATTGCCCCATTTTAAAGTCACATAGTTGAGCGCATATGATTATATTACAATTTTTAGACTTTGTGAATCTTGGCCTTTCCATGCAGAATTTTTTTTCAGCAACATCCTAAAACCTACATTTAAAAAAAGTGGATAGAAACTGAGAAAAGTGCGAAAGTGAGGGAATATCATCAGCATTTTTTGCTGTTCGTGCCCAAGCTATTTTCACTGATGAAACAGGAATACCCCAGTACTCAAGGTGGCGCTGCACAACGTCCCACAAAAGAAGGAAGCCAGAACACTTTTCAAAACCATTCACGCACAACTGGCAAATATTTCAAGCATGAGCTCCAACTTTTTATTTTCAGAAACAAACGAGACCAACAGCTCTAACTTCCTTTTGCCTCAGTGCATCTTCTTCGTCTACTTCTATGTGCTCAGCAAGACCGTTTTGTGCTTGAGCACCACCAAACTGCTTCAGCAGCTCCAAGCACATGAACAAAAGAAGCAATCTCATTTTTTGGCCAGTTTTTAACATGACTCTTCAAATCAAATAAATGAGGCCAAGGCATTTTTTTTTTTTTAATTGATGCTTTTAGTGTGTACTGAAGTGTGCATTAAACTAAACTTTGTTTAGTCACTAGGTGTTAAATGTCGGTGTGTATGAGCCTCAAGTTGAGAATTCAACATGGCTACTCTAGTATGGTAACACTTTAGTATACGGACCAGTTGTCACTGTTAAAGGGTTAGTTCAACCGAAAATGAAAAATCTAATTACTCACCTTCATGTTGTTCCAAAAGACCTAGGTTCATCTTCGGACCACAAATTAAGTATTTTTTTTTATGGAATCTAGGAGATCTCTAACCCTCCATAGATGGCAAGGATGTAACAACAATGAAGGCACAGAAACGTAGGACATCGTTAAAATAGTCCATGTGACATCAGGGTTTCACACGTAAAGATACAGGAATATTTTTTGTGTGCAATTTATTTAACAATTCTTCTCGTTGAGTTACCGTCTTCCGCCATTTTGGAGAGAACCCCAGAACGTAATCAATGTATGTCATGTACGTTCTAGGGTACTTTTCAGGCTTGGATATGATTTGCATTCTTGTGAAATTTATTCTACATTTCTTAAAAATAAATTGCTATTTTTATTTTGATATTTGTTTTGCAATTCGTGCATTTGATTTAATTTAAGTGCACACCTTGGGGCCACTGTGTATTCGTAACGGTGGCTTACTTGCATTTCTATTTTGTGATTTCACTGGAACAACAAGCATTTAGATGAAAGATGGAACTGTACTCGTATGTCTGACAGCTGTGTTTGGGACAAGGTTCTGTGCCAAACACTTCTGCCTGATGTTTAGTCAGTCTTTGTTCTTATTGTGAGAGACAGAAAAAGCAGGATGGAGAAAGCCCATGGTGACCCATAGCACTAACAAAGGATGAAGTTTTAAAAGCGGGTTTATACTTTTCAAAGCCTCAAAGCCCCTTTGGTATTCACATGCTGTACACACAGTTCTTTTGTTGACCAATAAGTCTATATGAATGATTCATATAGACACTTCTCTGATAGAAGGTGAAACACTTGATGTGTTTCTGATTTGCTTGTTGTGAAAATGTATCAGCTGTTTTCTTATTACAGGAAGAATATAGAGGAAAAGAGATGTAAGGCAAGTAGCAGATATCTGTCAACCTCAGTGGATTTCCTTACAAACATCCAGCTCTACAGGCAGGAGGGTACTCATACTGTCCTCTGTGGGCAGACAGATGGATGCAGTGGATAAAAAGGATTTGTAGATTCGGTGAAATTTTCATCACAGCTTTCCGCTTATTTCCTCCTACTTCTTCCTTCACTTCTTTATAACCCCTCTCTTTCCTCCCAGCTCCCCGTCACACAATTTTTTCCACACTTCCTCACAACTCCTCCCTCACTTCCAGCTCTTACCTTTTCTCGTCAAAGCTCTTCTTTCTCATCCTCACAGATTTTTTTTCCCCCTCATAACACTTCCTCACCTTCTCTTCCTCACTCCTCCTTCCTCTCTTCCTCATGTCTCGGCCTTAATGTTTTCAAACTCTTCCCAATTTCCTCACTGCGTTTCTCACATTTTCTCGCTTCTCTTACCTAACCTTCCCCTTTTTTTTCTTCCTCTGACTCTAGTTCTTCGCTCATTCTTCATTGTTTATTTGTCTCTTCTTTATAACTCTCTTTCCCCACTCGTGCCCACACTCTGTTAACACTTCCTCATGGGCGTAGCCTAAACTCATTAAAGCTCTCCCCTTTATTCTTCACACCTCTGCCCTTAATTCCTCATAACTTTTGCTTCACTTTATCACTACCCTAGATCCTCGCAATTCTTCTCCAGCTTTCTTACTACTTTCACACAACTTTTCAGAGAGACAGCCCTTTCTTACAGCTCTTCCCTTTCCACAACTCTGCCCAACTCCCCCACAATCTTTGCTTTTCTCTTTCACAACTCTTCACACAAATCCCCATCCTTTACTTCCTTCTATTTCTCCCTGCAGTTCCCTGTAGCCTACCCACTCACCCTTTTTTACAGTTCTTCCTTATCTTCATCGCATCTCTTCCTCACAGTTCCTCCCTTTACAACTTTTCCTTATTTTCTCTGTGCCCATTTTCTCACATCTTTCCCCTTTCCACAGAGTCCAGTATCTGCTTCCTTATGTCCTTTTCCCCATTTCACAGCTCTTCGCTGACATTAATAATTTTTTTTTACCAAGCAACATTTACTTCCAGAATCCTTGACACCGATACCATCAAAGAATGTAACAACAGCTGTCTTTTGTATGAAAGACTTGTACTTATCAAATCCTACCTGAATCAGAAATGATGTTCAGTGATGTTCAATAGACACTGATGTTGTTTTATGCACATCCTCAGTGAATCCGCAGTGAATAATTCAGAGGACAGTCATTGTTAACAACAGCAGTTCCTCTGCAAGGGCGAGTCCTTGGGCTGGAGTCTGCTGAAAGAAACATTCTGATATCTTATACCCATGAGTATCTGTGTAGTCTAGCGCTTTCTATTGTTTTGCTGATGCTGGGGATTGGTCCCTGTTTGACCTCGTATCTCTTTAAAGGCAATAACTCATTCAGACCTCATCCCAAGTTCTGTGATGAGTCAAAAGAGTAGATACATTGACATGAGCTGCATCTTTATATTATACATCTCTGCAGATGTTGGCGTTCTGTCCTGAAATTTGGAAACATTTCAACATTACTTTTAATTATATATTCGATAAGAGAGTAAGTCTTTATCCATCGTGATTTTAAAGAATTTTGCAGTGTTTGCTGTCATGGAAAGATATTTCGATTATTTTACTGTTTGTAGAAATGTTCTCCAGACATCATCCGTTGACTTCTGCGTGTTATACGGTATTTCTGCTTTAGCAGTAAAGGTTTTGTGCTACACTATTAGTAAGTCTGTGCTATTTTAGATCCTCGCTATCTGCACCTAAAGCAACATTATCAGGCTATAGCAAGCATATTTCTGCATTTGTTTAAAGCGTTTTAAGAGAGAGAGAGAGAGAGAAATGCTGGCCAGTCTTGTTCACTGAGGCATCTATTCTTTGTTCTAAAGTCCAGCTAAGTGGCTTTTGACCCAGTTTTGAGAAGGTGCTTCTTCAAGTGTGCATTGAAAGCTTGACAATTCATCTGATATGAATACGGAAAGAGACCAATGCCAGATTAAGAGTTATGCTCCATCTCTCGCTCTCTCTCTCTCTCTCTCTCTCTCTCTCTCTGTCACTCTCTTTCTTTCTTTCTTACTGTATTTAGTTCTTTTCACAAACAATCTTTCCTGTTTCACTCTTGATTTATAGCAGCACTGGGAAAGGGTTGTTATGTGCCTTAGTCTCAATGTGAATATGGCATTGTTAGTTCTTTTCAGCCTCTTGGTTCCAGAAAGGTACTAGTTTCTTTTGTGTTTTAAGGTATGAATCCATCTCCTTCTCTTCTGCCGTGGTAAGATTTTATGTAAGGACAGGTTTAATTCTGCAGTTTCAGGATTTGCATTTAGGAATCAGATGACTTTTATTATGGTTACTGACTGTTTCATTTTTCTCCTCCCACCGCACAGACTAAAATTTCATTTTCTCTGACTGCTCCCCATAATTCCCTGAATGTCTTAGACCCATTTGGAGGACTAATTCCTGAGAAGGTTATGTAAATTTGTCTTAGAAATACGTATTTGACATCATTTTAATCCCATCTGAATCGAACTTGTCTTTTTTTATCCCCACATAATGTAAATATTAGGAAGCAAATTATCAGTTGATTTTTTTTTTTTTTGTGTGTGATATTTCAAGGGTCTGTTTCTAATCTCATTAAAATTAGTTTGAATGCAGTATATTTTTATTTTATTTATTTTAAACTAAGGTTTTTCTGATTTTTTTTTTTTTGAACCGTCATTGAATTTTTTCAAGTATTACTTTTATCTCATCCAATATTAAAAAAAAGAGAATTAAATAAGTTTTATCAAAAAATGCTAAGCATAGCTTTTGTATTATCTCTCTTCACATAAAACACATTTCACTTTTTAATATGCCGGGAAAACCATCAGAACCTGGACACTTATAATTGTGGAACTGGAACTTATGGCTGAACGAGTAGATACCATTGAGATTATGTGCAGGAGGTTTGTATTCTCCAGCTCCCGTGAGATCATTGAGACCATTCAGCTGTAAATTTAGCATTTTATTTCAGTGAGTGGGCATATAAGTTACAAAAAATTTAACTGTTACTTCCGTGTAAAATATCTAAAAACAACTTAAACAACTAACTAAACAACAAAATAAAGCAAGATGCATTTGTTTGAGAAACAGTAGAGACCTGTAGCGGAACTACTAGTGGCTGATATATTATTTTTCTAAGGCCTATTGTCAAGCTTGAAAAGAAAAGGACATTCTCCGAAACTGAATGTCATGTTATGTTCACAGGAATGTAATAGATATACAAATAGTTCTATAGTTATAAACCTGTTATATAAAGGGGGAGTTACGGACTTTTACCAAGTTGATTTTTATATATTGATTTTGTTAAGCAAGCTTTTAAAGGTATTATTCAGTTTACTCTTTCCAAATAATTGTTCTGATGAAATCAGCTGACAGGATGAAGTCATAAACTGAAAGGACAACATTTTTACATTTTCACGACCCCTGAACTTTCAGCCAGTTTCTCTCTCTTACTTATTTAGTATGTCCTTTATATACTTCCAATAATTGAATGAGAAATACTGTTTTGCATGCTGTCTTTTTTTCAACTTCTCTGCATTTGCTGGTGTTATGCCTTGGACAAAGTGCCTTGAGAGGCAGTCAAAAGTGATAAAAACACGAACAGCATAATTTAGGGCTGAAATTTACACACAAGAGGAGAAATGAAAAGTTTAGATACTAACTCCAAAGAAATCTAGGCCAAAAAGTCTGAAGTCAAGTATAATTCAAATGAATTTTATGAATGTCAGTGTGTTTTGTGTCAATATTTTCACCGTATAGTGATGGTGTTTCTATGAATATGAAAGAAGTGTATTTTGACAGTAGCTGTTTCTGTCTCAGAAATGATTTCACGGCCCGTATTTTTCTAAATAAATTTGGTTGTATTATTATAACATTTTTCTGCAGTCAATCCCAGCGCTTTTAATGTTTAATCTGTTTTCCCTATGGAAACCGTAGTTGTACATCCCAAAACCACTGTGAAAAGCGGCTAAATCTATTTTTCTTTTCCTCTCAGGGTCCTGTGGGATCGGAGGAGAGTTCATGCCCCGGCCCAGCAAACTCACAGCAGCCTGGAACTCGACACAGTTTCGTACAGGAGCACTTCCAAGCCCAATACAGGTCAGACCCCCCTTAGTCTTTGATTTAAGATCAAGCCTGCTCTTTATCCCTCTGCCTGAGCTTTGCATTCTGCTGAGACACTTGTGTGGGATTAGGCATCTTTGATTAATATGCCTGTGGTGTTTGATGGGGTAATGGAATTGCATAACACCTGTACAGTATGTTTTATTGTCTTAAGATGTACGTCCTGAAGTACAAACCCCGTTCAATAACAGACCTTAGGTTTTCTAAAGGGTTAACCTACTGTAATGTAACAACCAGCTTACGGCAAGGGCGTTATGCAATAAACAGATCGGAGTGGTCAGAAATCATGCTGGGAATATTTTCTCAAATGATATGATAAACACTCACAAAAAAATCTCATACACTGCTGTTAATAAAAAAGACTAAAATAACAACAGGACCTTTGTCAAGTTTTCCTGAAGTTCTAGCGCTGCCTTTCTCTTCGAGTGCATGTATATATTTCCACACGAGGAAATGTTTAAAGAATAACATTTGGTGGGAAATATTGATAGTTCTTCTCACACTACTAGTTTTGATTTAATGTGAAAATTCTGCATATGCATATCTGACCTCCATGCAGCCCCCATACAAGTTCTCCATCGGGAATAAATGACTTCCGGTCTGTTGATCGGAGCGAGTGAAAAAGTGGCTCCACGCTGTTGCACACCCAGCGTAGAGGCAATGTTACACCACATTTTTTATCGTGTTGTGAATCTTTAGTGTAAACTCGCCTAAAACAAATGCCCTCCAAGATTGCCTTTAATCAAATGTGATTAATCAATTCAATCGAAGTATGTTACTTTAAATAGGCCTTTTAAAGAGGGGCAGTTTTCTTGTGTGTGTTTTTTAATCTTTACAAACAAATGAAAGTGGCATCCCTTTACTTCGCTCAACGCAGCTCATGCAAACTGTTGCAATTTAATGAAATGCATTAGGTCACACAATTTTCAGTTTTAAGTTCAATGAATTAGATGCATACTAATAAGTGATATTTTCAGCCTGTAATTCTTCCAGATTCCTTAAATAATCACGTCAGCCGATTATTAGGACATCTATCAATGAAGAAAATGACTGGTTATCTTCTGTTCCGCAGTTTTGCTGAGAGTTTGTCTCCTCTCATACAAATGGGCTCATCCGGCACACGCTGCGTGAGCTCTCTAGAAAACAGCAGGCTTCACGCTATTCACTGTCTCTCTCAGGCTGCAGGGCTGTTGAAACATCTGCGCCGGAACTTTCTGCCGAGTGAAAATGATCAAGTAATCCACAATGAAATCACACACTCTACTATAGAGAATATTACGCAAGCATTATATTCACCTATTTTTGGTGTGACAAAAACCCTCTCGCCAGCAGCATTTCTGCTTTTGCAGATCTGAGCAATATGCAAATGCAGAATATTAAGTTTTCAAGTGAGCAAAAGTTATTTGAGTAGGTTTAATTAGTTTTGTTTTTTTCTACAGAATCAAAGCTCTTTATAAATATCCCAATTTTCCTAGCTTTATGCCCACTCACATTTAGACTTCCAGAAATCCTCACCGGTAAAAAAAAAGGCAGGTAAAGATGGACTCAGCTATTTACTTCAAATGAGAGAAAAGGTTCTGCTTCTCAGTGAGTTCTTGATTTCACAGCTTCAATTTGTAATTCCATTAGCTGTCTTGGTTGCTCTAACTTTGAAACCCGCATGACTAATATTTCCGATTGCACAGATTGCATGTTTATTTATATCTACGCATTTACACGGGAAGTAAGGCTGAGATATTTTGAATTAAAGTCAATCTGTCTGTCAATCTGATATCGCCTGTGGTGGTTTATTTCTGATAAGATATGAAATGTGGGAAGACAAAACACTTCAGCGGCGTTCATGATGTGGCCATTAAAGTGTGCATACGGAATCCGTTTGCAGCTGTGAGCGTCTCTTGTTCTCCATAGGTGTTTAATAAAGAGCCTGAAAGCACTGAAGTACCCTCAAGGACTTTGATTATAAAGATGCCTTTACAGTTTTCCAGTTAATAATAGTTTCCGCTGCAGCAATAGAGCATTTGTTTGCTATGTTGGAGCTGTAGTAAAGCTGAGCAATATGTTGAACTTTCATTTTATGCAGTATTTGCGATATTTTACATATTATGAATATCGCTGTGAATTTAATGTGTTTAAGATTGCATCCTTAGGTCATTATTATTTTCAGTTGTTTTAATTTGGAACGCCTTTAAACCTTTGTATACCAAAAATGGTTCCTTGAATCAGTTTAAACTTCCCGTTTTATTGACTCTCCAATACTCCCCGTGGTTTGATATGTTCTGGTCAGGGGATTTGTGTGGCAAGGGCAGATGTTAAAGTTCATCATGGTGCTTTAACTTGGTGTAATTGCAGTTCTTTCATAGATGTTGGCTTCGTGAAGTTCTCTGCGGTCAGTTTTTCTGGAAACATGGTTTTCAAGGTGAGCACCGAAGCTTGCCATCAGCGGTTGTGTATTGTTTGGACACAATTCTTCTTAGCGATCGATAATCCTCTTCATTCTCTTTTGGTTTTCAAGCACTTTTCTTCTCGGCTGCTGAACTGTCGACATGCTTAGCGCATGCAGTTATTATCAGCTTTTATGAACACCAAACATATTTTAATGTAAATATACAATGGTTTTTATTCAGAGGTGTTTTATTAAAAAATTTAGCAAAAAAATGTAATGCTGCTTTATTTAAAAAATGCATCAGCTGAATGTATTTTAGAATTTTTGTCTAGTGTACATCTGAAATATCTTTTAGAACCTGTATTTTATTCAGAGGTCTCCATGAAAATAGCCCTGATCACATTGAAAAGTGAGTAAATAAATAAAATAAAATGACTGAACTGTCAAGGTTACAATTTCTCCTGCTTAACAGGATTCCATGAGTTTATTCATTTAGTGTCTAACAAGTCACACATTTCACTCACGGTTTGTAGTAAACATCTTAACCTCTGTAAATAATAGGTGGTCACATTTTTTTGCCCATCCATAAAATTATAAAAATATACTTTATTATGTTAAATTATTATAAATTATTATTATAATTATTATATGAAATTATATTATAAATAAATAGCATATAGTTATATTGAGTATTACGGATATAATTTAACAACACAACAGATGTGTAGTAAATATTCTAGAAAAAATCCAAAATGTCAAGATATTATTTGCATATTTAGTTCTCACTCTCTCTTAGTTCCTATCCTGAAAAAAATAAAGGAAAGAAATGATGGTTCTGCCTCAGCTGCAGTGGATAAATGCATAAATGCATATCTGCCGTCTCACTCCTAGCAACAGTATTGAAGTTGCAATAATTAATCTGGGTTTGGTTGCAATATTAAAAATATAGATTTTTTTAACTACATATCAACTAGACTATTTGAAACCAGCCATACATATTTGACATATAGGACTGCAAGAAAATATTGCAAAAAGATCCCCAGATGTTGCTAAAGTATCGACAAGGAGTTTGGCGGACCCTGTGTTGATTTATTTAGAAGCTGAGTTGTTTTCTGTGTTTCCTTAGGCTGGTCTCAGTTTGCTGTCTCTGGATTGTGATAAAAAATGGGTAAACTGAGTAGAACTCTTTTTTAGAAAAGAACTATGTGTGCCTGCACTGAGGTTTGGGGAAAAACCTGTTCAACCTGATGTGTTGCTGAAAATGTTGGGTGCTAAGATGTGAGCTGCCATTAAAAAAAAATAGAGACGTTTTAATAATTTCTTGGTCTCATCCAGTTTGGATGAATAACTTTCATTGTTATTATTATTATTATGGTTTGAATAATATATATCAGACTTTCTTGAACTCAAATTCGTCTGATTGCAGAAGTAATTTAGTTGCATTACAAGTGAAAGTCAACAAAGTACTTTAAAAAAAAACATTCTGCTGCCTTTCCACAAGCCAGATGTTGGACACCGACCATATCTATGCTGCTTTTATTGTACCTTTTATTTTTATTCATTAATTTGTTTGTTTGACAGCTCTTTGAAGTCACTGAATGGAAAAGATCTATGTCAGAATTATTGAAAAATCCTTTGTCGCATGCTAATTCACCCTGATTTCAGCTGCAGCCTTGGATTAAAGATTGAGTTCAGCACTATCAAGAGTCATTAGAAGACCCGGACTGAATGTAGTACACCACAGAAAGACATGTTTCAGTACATACATGCTCTGCCTCTAGCGTTTATTTATTATGCCTAGAATGATTATGCTTTCAGCTACTGATTAAACAAAATGTAAGTCTGTAGACTACATTTAGGCTAGATCAATTGACCTATAGGACTGAAAAAATAATGGTTCCAAATAGCTCAATTTACCTTTTCTGTGCTATTTTCTGCAATTATAGAGAGTACAAAAACAGGACCTTACAGAGGGATCTTAAAAAGTAGAAAGGATTATACGAATGCATTATATTATCTGAACTGAACAGTCAGGGTTTACAATGTACAGAGAAGGTTAAAAACCTCATTGTATTTAGATCAAAGCTCTGTCATAGAGCAAAGTGGTTTGACTATCCTTTGTAAAATGATTGTTTTGTCTTTGAGCTGAACATTCACTGGCCTACCATTTACAGAACAATTTCACTAATGACTTTGAGGAAGGAGATATGGTGTATTGACTCCACCTTAGCCTAACAAACCAATTACTCTTATGACTCTTATGACGTCTTGACCAGACTGGTTCAAAGGCCGTTTTCTCAATGGATGTCCTTTTAGTGGCGCTGTGATTTACTACAGCTTAACCCCAGAAGCATGACATGGGAAAAGAGGCACTGTATTTGGCAAGGTTGGCAGTTGGCAATTTTGCAACCATCTTCAAAACTCTTAAATACGACAAATACTCAATAGGTAAACGTTGTTATGTTTAAAATAAATGTATATATAGTTTGTGATTATTGCATTTCTCAAGGGTTGAACATTTAAAGAAGTCAACCAAACAAAATCATCATTCTAAGAGAAAAGTAGACAATGCGGTAGTTTCATCTTTTCATGTTTAAGTTTACGAGAAGACACCAGATAGTAAATCTATCACTAATAAACCTACTGCATCACACTGCTGTGAAGAAATAGCTCACCCAACAGCATAAACTACCCCAAACCATCCTAGGTGTATATGACTTCCTTATTTTTAAAAAATATATCCTGGCTATATATTATTATTATAACTGGGTTACAGCAAAAGCCGCAGTCAGGTGTAGTGTAGTTTTCTGATGCAGTAATTTACAGAACTTCATGGTCACCATCCACCAGCATTCCCGAGCTAGTAATAATACCAAGATAGTAAAAAAGACAAATTGTTAAGCGTACTATGTGCAGATACTTGCATGAACCCAAAATAAACGAGTAGCCTAAATGAGTAGTTAGTCATTCGAATCCTATTTCCGTGTCGGCTACATGTACAGCAACTCATTTAAATAATTCCTGCTCATGTTGTATGTTGGCCCGCCACCGACAACTTGACCTCGCTCACAAACACACCATTTCACTGACGACTGCTGTACGCGGGAGACCAATCACAACAGACTGGGCCATCTGACCAATCAGAGCTGACGAGGCTCACAGAAAGTGTTTAGAGAGATTGAAACGGCTTTAAACTAATCATTTGAGAATCAGTGGAATATGAGGTGATATTAAACTCCAATCCAAAGCATTTTTTCACCTTACACTGAAGTTCCATTGTCTTCGTGGTTGGTTATTTGATTAGTACTTCTACCGCCTTTTTGGATCAGTTCTTTGTCTGTTCTTCTTGTTAGGTTGGTTAATGTCACCACTGCATTTCTCTTTTTACTAGTTCCAGACCGTTTTGTTTTTGTTTAATAAATATATGCTGTTTGCCAACAGATCCTCAACTCAACTCTCGACAGTGATTAAACGATTTACGTTTGATACATTTATCAAATAGTTTTAAAATTCAAAATTGAAAAGTTTGCCCTTTTTTGATTCTTTTTGTGAGAGTTGATGGCATGATTTTGCATGGCAAAGTATAAGCCACAAATCAATTCTACCCATTTAATTTCTGTCAGCTGATTATGCACAGTTAATGAGCAGCCAATTATTGTCATTGCTGAAATAATGTTCGCACGCTGTTATTTTCACCGCTCTTCATTATTCATCTACACTTTTCACACTCCTCATACACTCTTTCACACTAACAAGTGCATAATTTATTTGTATGTGGTGCAAAACTCATCTGTTGAGTATGTGCGGTGGTAGGTGTGTGCTGCTATTTTAAGGGGTCTCCGCGAGTTTGATATGACAGCTCTGCCGAGTTCACCAGAGACAATTGGACCCCAACATGATGCAATCTCAGCCACATTCTACGTCTGCTGTTCCTTCACTTTCTTTTTCTTTTATTCCACTTACAGATGTCACTTCTATCATTGTTTCTCACTCCCATCATCCTCTCTGCTTCCGCGTTCATTTTTCAATCTGTACTTGTTTTTTTGTTCCCACTGCGATATTGAAATCCTTGCATTCCAGAACTTCCTGTTTCTGTGAAAACGGGAGTGTGTGTGTGTGTGTGTGTGTGTGTGTGTCTCCTGGTTTGGGAGCTGTCGTCTGCTCTGCAGGTGAACACTCTGCACCTGCAGAACTTAAATGCATTTCCAGTGTTCAGCTGTTGAGTCATGAAGGAAAGCTCTATATCGTGCTCAGAGACAGATCAGAAAAAGCTCCCTTCGGTCCACATCACGCCAAACAAACAATACATTTCTGCATGAAAATATGTTTGAAAATATATACTGTATATTTATATACTGTGTGTGTGTGTGTGTGTGTGTGTGTGTGTGTGTATGTGTGTGTATATTATGTTTAAGGATTTTCATTTTAATTCAAGACCAGAAGAAAAGGAGCTTGACCAGCAAAATTTAAGAGGAATACAAAATATTGTAGTTTTAGGGAAGCCTAGTGATTATATACAATTATAGTATAGTAATTTCATAAAATGGTTAGTTCCATTCCTCGATTTTGATTTTATTCATGACACAGCATGGCTGTGATTGCTTCATCCAATGGTTCTGTGTCAATAAGATAACAATAAGACGGTTCTGAGTCAATTGTGTCAAAAATAATGAAGGATACAAAGATAGAGCCTATATTGCAGAAAAGTTGGCTGTATCCTTTTAGATTTACGTCTGACAATGTGAGATTCATAAAGAATTAATTTGTAAATAAATCTTTATTTCTAAATAAAGTGTAGAAGAACCTGACTGACCTACACCGAGACCAGACCTGAAACTCTAAACACTTTCAGGATGAAGTGGAATGTCAATCAGAATCAACCTCCGTGACCAAACATGAGTGCATGACCTCACGGATGCTCTTGGGTCTCAATGGCAGCAAATGCCAACAGCCTTTCCAGAAGATTCATGGTTTGTTTTAAAAGCAACGGGAGGACCAGATCCTTAAAAAGTTGATCGAAAATAGAGAACTGAGTCAAAAGAAAGATTAAATCGCAAATGATTAGCATTGTAGTTATAGTCAATGCATAATAACTGCTCAAAATGCTCCTGGTATACACAGTGCATATAGCCATACAGCTGCAGGCGCCACTGATACACAATGCAGTTCATAGGTGGAATTAAATGTCTCATGATCATTTCTGTTTTTCAGGTCATCACTGACGTGCCCTCATTGCCTTAAACAGAGCAACACCTTTGACCCTTTCCTGTGTATTTCTCTTCCAATTCCACTGCGACAGACCAGGTATGTTACCGTGTCTTCTAGCCCTATTTCTTCTAAATCTATTAGGACTGTTTGTCTTTATATGCATTTGATGATCGTTTGTATATACAGTAAATGCGTGTCTGTGTACTTTTGATATTGAGTGCTTGAATTAGTTTGTGTCCTTGGCCACCCTGAAATACTGCATATGACGATTGACCAAGTGCAATTTTCTCTCAATTTAACTTTTTCAATTTTCTTAAATCTCAAAAACTGCCAGTCAGCAAGATCTCTCTGAGACTGTCAACCTGTCAGTAAAAACCGATAATAGAATGAGAGAAATATATAGAAGAACTGTGGCTCATCATGAAGCCGTGTAGCAGTAATATTGTCTGAAACACTCAGATTTTCCAGCACGCTTATCTCTGAATCACTAACTGTCAGATTTCACATTCATTAAATTGAAAAGGGAAATCCGCACTGAAAGCTTAGGGGACCAAATTTGAAGGTCATCGGTAAATGTCAGTGAGAGCTAGTTTTAGTGCTAAAACCTGCCATACTTATTGTTATGAATTATTAGAAAGACATCAAATTGGATTAGACAAATGCCGTGGACAGACAGCAACAGTTCTGTCAGCACTGCTCACATGTGAGCTGAACTCCTGGGCAAGACTTGAGGGAGCCAATAAGATTACAGTACCCAAGTGCCGCTGGTCATCCTCTACCAAGAGAGGCTAAATACAAGAAATGATTAGATCAGTCTCTTTATTGAGTTGTTGACTGAAACTCATCAAATCTTTTAAATACGTTTTTTTTAATTTAAGAAACCATTTTAATTTCTTTTGTAAAGGAACAAATGAGACGATAGGCTTTCGATTACTTTTATTCAAAGGTATGATCAAAGACAGGTAGGGTCAAACACAATGGCATACATATATGGTAAAGGTGAGACGAGAAAATAACCCAATCGTGCATAACTCAGTCAACTGCGAGCAAGGAATACAGAGAAGGGTCAGAAACAGGTAAACCGGCTAGGCAAACCAAATTAAATGCAGGTGAGCGTGTGATGAATGCAATCAGATATGTGTGTGTGTGTGTGTGTGTGTGTGGTCAGTACAATGGATGATGGGAATTGAAATCTGGAGTGAAATGCAGCAGTGGTGTAGTGCGAGAGTCATTGCGGTTGTTGTGATTGAACATTTGAGCCAGACATAAACAGATTAAACTTGAAAACTAGATCGGTATCATTCAATCCAGTTTTTTGAATCGGATCAACCAGTTTATTACAATGATTTTATTAAAAAGAACGGTTCTTTCAAGCCATTTCTCTCGTGACTTCTCATAAGTCATTAAAGCACTTTGGTCTGTTCCTCACAGAAAGTTAGCGTATTGCTTTAGAAAATAACATATCAACCTAATGGAAAATGGTTTTGCGTTTTTCGTGTATGTTTCAACACTGAAATATACAACGAGTGGCCCTTAAAATGCTTTTAGTTTTATCCGATACAGATTAACATAATGAAACATTGCCATAGTCATGTTTATTATTGCATATTGTGGCTGTTCTGAAATGACCCGGGCACTATGCTATTAATACCTAAACCTGTCCTAAACCTAAACCTATTGTTAACAAAACAAAATATGAGGAGAAAAACATTATTTGTGAAGCAACCATGCCACTTTGGCTTCTAAAAAAAAAAAAGAAGTTCTTTTATGACTTATGTATTAGTTTTCAAATAATGAACTGTAAAAGTGTTTAACTTAAATGACTATATTTTTTAATAAAAACTATTTACTACAATATTTAAAGTTTTAATATTGAGTTAATGTCAGCTAAAACTGGCCATAATAAAGTCACTAACTTTTTATTATGCTTTTTTTCATATTTCCTTTGATTTTTCAGATGAAACATGATCTGGACACTTCATTTTTGTCAGATAATTCACTCTATTAGTGCATTCATTGACATTAATGAATATTATATTTGATTAAGTTCATGCCTGTACAGACATTTGGCATGCAGCAAACTGTTCTTTTCAAAGTAACTGTACACGAATGTCTCGGACGTAACACATCCAACCTGCACTCTAAAAACACAAAATAAGCTGAGTCTGATTGACAGTCCACATATATAAAGCCCCGTCACATGACTCTCACCTCTGCGTGCCACCAGAGATAAAATCTAAAAGGCTTCAGTTGTCTTCTCACTGGTTCTCTCGAGTGAGAGTGTGGTTTTGTATAACTGAGTGCTTTTGTTGGGTTCAGCATTTCACATACAGCTTTCAATAATGCAGCAGAGAGACATCTGAAAGTCCATCCAAGTCTTTTGAGCCACAGCCACAGCTGCAGTGAAAAATGCCACTGCATCGAGACCATAAGCTGCTGCTCTGCTGGCTTGTGTGAGGCCATTTCCAGCCAAACAAATACAGTTGGAAATAGATCAGCTCTCAAGTCTAATGTGCATTCATGAGCTGTGGGTATGTGGCGGTGTTACTGTCCAGACATGCTATTTTTAAGCTACTGTACCTTCGCAACCTGTACACACAAATACAGACATATCTACACTGACTCAGTCTGTAGCCTTGGGGCAAAACTGATTTTGAATGGTTACAGATTTTCTCACACATTCTTTCATAAGCAGTAATGGTAAATAAGCAAAGCATATAAGAAGTGGGTGTGTTACAGTGGTTTTGATCATTGATAAAGGGATGGTCCATTTAAAAATGAGAAATCGTGCATCACCTTTTATGTCATTCCAAACCTGTGTTGCATAAAAAAAAATATTAAGATCACTGAGAGTCTAATAACATTGGAGACCAAAGTAAAAATATGTTCCACAGAATAAAAGAAAGTCACACTGCCAAAGTTCATTTAAAATTGACTGTTTGGAAAAGTGTGCCTTGGTCAGACGACTTGAAATTTGACATTCTCGTTGGAAATCACAGATCACAGATGTCTTCTGGGCTGAAGAATAGAGAGGCCTTCTAGCGTGTTATCAGCGTTCGGTTCAAAAGCCAGCATCTCTGATGTTATGGGGTGCATAAATGTATACAGTATGGGCAGCTTGCATGTTTTAGAAGGCACTATAAATGTTGAAAGGTGTGTGTGTGTGTGTGTGTGTGTAAAGGTTTTAGAGCAACACATGCTCCCCTCTAGATGACGTCTGTTTCAGGGAAGGCCTTTATTTCAGCATATTTCAGCAAGATAATGCAAAACCGCATACTACAGCTATTACAACAGCATGGCTTAGTAGTACAAGATTCCGGGTCCTGAATAGACCCACCTGTAGTCTAGATTCTTTAACTATGGAGAACATTTGACACATTATATAATGAAAAATACAATTAAATAAAAATGGGAACAACAACAACAACAACAACAAAAGAAATGTCAAGCAATATCAAGCAAGAATTCCAAAACCAAAACTCCAGAAACTCATAACCTTAATGACCAAATGTCTTCAAACTATTTTGAAAAGAAGAGGAGATACATGCCCCTGCCCTGGAAAAGGAAATAAAAATAGACTTTATGATAGTCTTAATGTTGTACTATTGTTAACTGTTGAAGTGCTAAGCCGTGGGTGTCCTCTGAATTTTCTAATGGGTTTTTAGAATGGCAGTTTTCAATTTATGAGTAAAGATTTATGAGCCTGTGAGAAGATACTTTCCCATTTTTACTCATAAATTAAAAACGCCTAGAAACCCATAGCCAATTAGCCTACAAATTGACATAATGACTGAACAGTTGCGTTTAATGTTGTGCTGAATTTGTATGTTTTTTGTTTGTTCAGGGCCCTGAATGTGATTCTGGTGTTTAACTCTGAAGGCCAGCGCTTTCTGAGAGTAGGGTTAGCTGTGCCTCTCTTTGGGTCTATCTCAATGCTCAGGACCATGGTGGCAGAGGAGGGCAAGATCTCTCCTGACCAGGTAAGACCTGATATCTGTTGTCTCATTTTGCCTCTCTCTCCTTTTAGTCGTATTTTCCTAATCCTGAACTTAACTGTGTACAATACAAACTCACTCCTTTATCGTTTTGTAATGCACAAGCACACCTTACATAGTTTTGTCAAAGAATAATTCTTTTTGCATACATCTTGCATACATCTTCCAGGCTCACAGATAGCATTAGTGAACAAATGCTCTATTCATACACCATTAAACTGGCTTCTCTGAATACACTCCATCTGTTGGTTAATGAAAACTTCCTAGACGTGCTCAGCCAGGGCTCAAGGTGTTTTTTTCTGCAAGATACACGTTTTTAATGCCACTTCTATAAGCCTTGCAACATTTATTTACACATTCACTCAGTAAAATTCGGTGCATTGTTGGGTTTAAAATTTGATTAATACAGTAGGTTAAAGAGTACTTCAGACAATCCAGATTAATTATTTTTTTTTGTCCAAGAGGAACGTTATTATTAGTGATAAGAGTTTGTTTGGGATTATTTGCAACCATTTCAGTTTCATTTGTCAATGCAGATGGCAGAACATTAATTATATTATCAATGATATTAATGATGACAAAAATTAATATTGTCTGACATTTAATAACCGCTGATGTTGTACAGCAATATAGTTCTTCTCCTTCAAATCTCTATTCTTAGTTTAACTATCTACTAATAATTATAATTATTGTGATTATTCACATTCCATGTCTGACCAGGGAGTTGTATTTAAAATATGTTATACACTGTAATAAACGTTTGTTAAAAACATTATTTAATGCAATCAATTTCAAATGCCCATATCAAAACATTCAGAAACTGAATAATTGATCGATTAATTCAAGTGTAATTTATCTGCTTGACTAATTTAGTGCAAATTAAATTATACACACAAAATGTGTTACCTGAGAGGGGGAAAAAAGAAAAACCCTGTAGTTCTGTTCTTATCCAGCTGGTCACACTTTATTTTAAGTTCCAGTTATCACCATTATCAAACCATTAACTGTGAAACTAATTCATTTGCTGTTTATATAGTTAGTAAGGTAGTTGTTAAGTTTAGGTACTGAGGAGGTTTATTGATGTAGAATATGATTAATGAGGAATATTTGTTTAAGCACTAATAATCGGCCAATATGTTAATAATAGGCACTGCTAATAAGAAACTAGTTAATAGTGAGAATTGGTCCCTACACTAGTGGATTAAGTGATACCTTTTTTTACTTTTAAGTGTAAAACAAAAATATGCATTTAGATTTCATTGAGACCTTACATTGTTGCTAATCTTCTACACAGTAATGTGTTCTGTCAGTAATAGGCCTACTGTAGAAAGCCTTACAGGATGTTATGGCTATTTCAAAGCTGCCCCAAACAATATGAGAGGGCAAACATATCAGCGCGGGGCACAAACTTTAAAGGAGATTAAGGGAAGAGGGATTACTGGCTACATACTTAGCCTTTACTACAGACAGATCTCAATACTGAATATTATAAAATGGGTTCAGGCGACAGATTTTTATTTAGCATGGTTCCCAGAGCTTAGATTAGGTAGTACTTAGCAATTCATAAAAATTAGCCTTGTATTAGCAGGGGATCTTGCACTGGTATGCTAATGTAGAGGGTGTCTCCCCCTTGTGGTGGGAGGGGAAATTAAGGCTACCATAGTAACCTCACTTTACTGCATTATATACTACAGTATATACTAAAAAGCCATGCTGCAAATTGCCATTCCATTTTCTGATATAGCCACATTCTTTTGTATATGATTTGTAATATAGCCCATGTGTCTGTGTACACTTGTGCTTATGTGTTTGAGGTAGACAACCAAAAAGTGGTGTGAACTATTGTAATGGAGTGAGTGAGTGAAACAGAAAACAATAGAAATAGATCTATCACTGAGCCTAATAGTTTGTCATGCTGAGCGTTAGAGCTAAATCCCACTATCTGGATTTGTGATGTGACAACAGCTTTTGGAAAACAGCTGGAGAAGAACCCGAATACTTGTTTGTTTACTAGTTTCTTGTCCATGTGAATAATCCGTTTCATGGTTTCAAGGGTGTTTTACTCTCAAATCAACATTTTTTCTTTCTTTCACAGGTGATTTTGACAGAGATGAACTCAAATGGGTTCCAGCGCTCTTTCTCTGATGAAGATGATATGACGAGTATCTCAGAGAGTGATGTCATCTACGCCTTTCAGGCTCCACCCCTCTTCACCAGAGGAGGCTCCATGCGATTCTCAGGTAACCATAGGGACATAAGGAGACGTAAGGAAATGCTTCAGGTTTCTAGCCACTAGCTAAATAACTGGATATTGAGAGCTAGAGGTGCTGTAAGCATTTTCAGATAATTGCTAACTTCCGTCTAGTCTCACTACAGACATTTTATTTTTCTTGGCAATTTATCCTGACCAAGAGCTGTCCACTTCTCAGGCCGGAGGAAACTGCCTCATGTGTTTTTTTAGAGGTAGGGCTATCGCTTTTATATGACTTTCATTCAAACTGATCAAAAATGTGATCTTAATTGAGTCACTGACAGGCAGGAAGAGCCATTTCCCAAAAAAAGTTGCACCTGAATATAATTCATACAGTGTTGTTAGGGGAAAAAAGAAAGAAGGAAAAAAAAAATTTAAATCACATATTTATCATAAAGTTGTATTGTATAGTTGCATTTAAAAATAATGTAAAATATCAGCTGATGAAATGAACAACACTGGCCTAAACATGCATTTTAATTCCTCTAACCCACAAAAACTGAACGGAACAGAACAAATAACAGAAGTATAAAATAAACCTATTAGTGTTCATTATAAACAACTATTTATAATTATTAAACCACAAATTCATCAAAATAAATCACCATCATCATATTCAGTGAATCCATTGCATTTCAGTTTTTCTTTAATACTGTACAACAGTTACGATGAGTGGGCTGTTGTTGATTAGGGGAAAAAAAATGGTTCTGTTTTATGTATTGTCACTAATTGCCTCACGTCACAGCATGTTCCAGACGATTAAAAAGAAATATAACTTATAATCCACAAAAAAGAGTATTTCTTGATACTTTTTGCAGAGCCTAGGGCTATTACAGGCAGATTTTGGTGGACACATGTTTCAGTGTTATCTGTCAGGTAGTAAGGATTTTACATGTGTGGAATTTCACTAAATATTTGCTTAAGGCAAATTTAAGAAAAACGCAGGCATAAAAGTCAATGTACTGGAAAATGTAGCATTATAGAGAGATTCACACGGAAATAGTCCAGTCCAGTCCAGTGATGTATTTAAATGACAGAATGCAGCGTGACTTCTTCCCTATAAATGAGCTTTTTTTTATTATTAATTTTTTTGGACTCCTATGTTCTTGCGCTGTATATTTTATGTTCACTGAGAGTCCTAAAGAAAACTTTCACCTTGCAGATTAAGACGCTCTGTTGAATTACAGATAAACGTGTGTTTACAAGTTTTCAGATAGTGTGGTTGTTTATTATGGCTGTCAGGTGGACGATTGAAGATCCTTGATAACAATTATGCTTATAGAAGTGTCAAGAAGAATGGAGGTTGACAAACAAATTAAGTCCTAACATGACTGCCCCCACGAGAGGCAACTTGTAGAATAAAACACTTTTTTTTTTAAACTGCCGATGTGACATCCGTTGTGAAAAAATGAGTACACTTAGATTTTTTTTGTGTGTGTATTTTTGGTGTAATGCAATGCAACGGGTTTTTAAGGTTAAAAAACACATTATTTTCCACATACTGTACATTTTTGTTACTCCTCTATGCCCCGCCCTCCAGAAACACATGGATTTTTACAAAGCTCATCCTAAACATCGTTCTGAGAAGCAAGGTGAGCTCTGATTGGCCTGCAAATCAGTGCACTGTGATTTGCCGAATACCACAAGCATGTAACGGAAATGTTTCGCCCCTTACCGTACTGATGATGCAAAAACAATAAACCCCCTCATAAATGAGGCATTTGTGCTGTGGTTCTGCTTTCTTGCAATAAAATTACTCTGTTTCTACAGTCTGGGTTGCCAGTTTGCAGCCATGGAAGTGAGCGAACAAACTGGGACGCAGATTCTACCCTGTCTAAAAAGCCTCAGCATCAAAAAAGCTCTTTGACCACAGGCATACTAAAACTCAGATAAATCAACTCTCCAGTTTACAGTGTAAGGCCCGTCGCCCTCCAATGTCAGTTGCGCTTGCTTGTGTTGCATGCCCTCAATCTGACAAGCTGTGTGAACATTGAATGTGAAGAGGAGGCTTTGGGAGAAACAATATTTTGAATTTAGGCCGCAGTATATTTCAATCATGCTGTCATTGTTATAGACCGCACTTTTAATACAGTTACCTTAACTTTAGCGTTAATTTGTGCTGATTATTATGTTGCTGTTTAGGACATTTAAAATTCCCCATGTAGGCAATCATTTTATCGATTAAAACTGATCATTTAAAATGTCTCAAAATGGCTCAAATGTATCTCTACACCCTTAGCTCGTTGAGTATACGTGGATTTGTGAATATGCTAATTAGTCTATGGCTCTACTCAATGCACCAGAGCAGATCTGCACTACTTTTCAATCAAGTTAGTGCTGTAGTAGACTTCAGAACTGAAAAAAAAAGCTAATATAAACACCTCTGACTAGCCATCGCTTTCGAGAAATGCTGTATCTTTGATTGGCTATTACTCAACACTGCATGTTATAAAGAGAAACCTTTGACCAGATATGAAAAGGTCTGCCCCACACGTTCACAGGATTGGGTAAATATCTGTGACGTTGATGCAGTAATCGGGGCTGTTTCAAACTGCGTTTCTGAGACTTTGGTACACAGCAGTTTTAAGGAGAATATTCTGCAGATAAAAGTGCTTTTTTGGGAATTTGCACATGGTTTGTCTTTTAAGAAAATTAAAAAACATCAACAGATAGACACGTAATCCCACGTAGATTTTCACCACAGGAACCTTAAACGTAGCACACATTAAATCACACTACTGAGTTAAAGTATAATCAAATAGTCTACTTTACACATGCTTTATAATACCAATCAAAAGTAAACTGACAAAAGATTATTAAATTATACGCTGTCAAGAGCTAATAGTTTGAATTATTATTTCTGTTTAAGTAAATCTTAAAATGTAATTTACATACAGTTGTAGAGCTCCGTTTACTCATTTCAGTGTCACATGATCCTTCAGAAATCATTCTGATTTGCTGCTTAGGAAATATTTCTTCTTCTTCCGCTTCCATGTACAGCAAATTAATTCACATGAGAGGTTATTATACGAGGGTCACATAGTCCTTTTAAAACATTTTACTTGAACAGCTGCTCATCTGACGGTAGTTGGCTAATGACTGTATTTAAACACTTATCTATCTTAATAACTTTGCTGATCATAGCGGGTATACAGTGAAGGTTATCGTTAGGTAGCATCAGTGTTACTGACTCCTGACGTAATGAAATATCATATTGAGCGTAAGTTTTACATGTGGTTTAACTGAATTAGAAGTGTAGTGATAGGCTCATATACTGTATTCTTACATATTCTTCCTTCTCTCTGATTTGTCCTTTTACTGCAGTGATTTAGTTTTTTTTTCCCTTGGACAATCAGATGAGATTTTGTTGGGTGTCTGCCAAGGTGCTGTTATTGAAAAATGAACTTGTGCATGTGTTACATTTACAAATTGATATTCCACCTGATGAAAAATAACAGCACTGGGATTACTGCAAAGAGAGACAAATGGATTGGCAATTAGAGCGTCCGTCCTTGTTCTTATCTGTATGCGGCGTTCTTTCATCCAAATAAACTTCATTGCGGCGTAATCCTCTACTACAAACACGATAATGAATGGATCTGTGCGGAAGTTCAATTAAAGTAAATTCTTTTAAATGTGTTTAGAGGTTTTTAGAGAAGGACCTTCAATGACCAAGCCCATGGTTGCAAGGAAAAATGGCATAAAATAGTGTTAGCAAGTAACCTTGGGCAGAAGCAAGGATCAAAGGATAATCCGTCTTCCTTTGGCCTGACTGGAGGCCTTCTTGAAATAAGCAGTAATTTGTGTTGATGTATTGAGGCATGTAAACAGAGTTTTTCCGACCAACTTTCTTTCGAGAACATTTGGATTATTGTTATTGCAATTTTCACTTTTAATTTTTACTCCTACTTATTTCACTTCTGAATGATTTAAACCTATGCATTATGCCATGTTGCTTTACTTTTTTCCAATTGTCACTGGCTCCAGTGAATTGTAGTTACCTTAGATGGCAATTACAGCTTGTCTATATCAGGAAACAAGTGCTGCCCAGTTCTGTCTTGGGCCTCATTTCTTTTTACAATGTGCAGTATATTAAGAGTGTTCATCTAGCTGTGAGAAACTTTAAATTGCTTTATAAATAACTTTTTGCTGACTTTGCTTGAAGGCATGTTTTATACGCATATAGCTACTACTGCAGCCAAAAGCTTCAGAGACAGTTTGTCATAGACTCGCTGCCTCATTACAAGTGACAGTTACCGATCGGCACTAAAATGTGAGTTGGTGTCTTCTGTCACACTGCAATTATGTCACAGCTTATAAAGCGCTATTTTAAAATGGCTGTATTTTTAACAGCACATTTTTTTATAAGAACATGTTGAACTTCCCTCTCAGATACAAGATACATTACAAATTGGGATATTGTATGTATACTTATCAGTGTTATGAGATGTAATACCCCTGAAGTAAAAGTATTGAGTAATCATTTAGCACATGCAAAGAGTAAACTGCTGTGATTTGGGTACCTTATTAATAATCCGTTGGCTCTTCCTTTTGGCCTTACAATAAAACAATGGCAGCTCAAAGAGCAGAGTATGTTTATAGCAACACAAAGTTCATGGGTTTGGTGTCCAGGGAATGCTTGCACTGAAAAAAACAATCAACCTTGAATGCAATGTAAGGTGGTTTGGAATAAAATGTGCCAAATGCAGGCCAATCGTTAGTTTCAATGCAAAAGATTTAGTTCTTTATTTAACAGTGTAATTATTATTGGTTTCAAATTTTTCTGTTCAGTTATTATCTATTTGATGTCATGCAGATGTCAGCCTCAGATTTAACTAGTTTAGTAGAAGTGTTCAGTACAATTTACGATAAAACACAAAAATTGTCAGCTGTAAACGTATTATGTGTCATACAAAGACAAAGTGCTATTAACACACAACAATAAATGAATGCAACAAAATATATTTATATTTATGTAATTGTAAAAATGCAACAATTAATTTGGTATATCACAAGTCCTTCTTTTCTTTCTTTTGCTTTTTTACTGTCAGTTACACATTTAACTAATAATTTTGTCTGCAAAAATACAAATTTAACAGTAATTTACATGAATATATGAATTACATATAATGTGGCAATAATCCATCTTCAAGATTTCAGTGTATATTAAAATAAAACAGTTAACAGACTTAAACATATACTAGCATATCTATATCTAGCAGGTACTGTACAATATCTTTGCCCTTTTTCCAGTACATTTACAGACTGCCCTCCCTCGAGGAGATGTGATTGACAGATGAGGTTAGAGGGTCATCTGTCTGCACAGTTCTTAGATCAGCTTACATCTGGATCTCTCTGAAACTTAAGTTGATAGAGGTCTGGTGAGGTCACGTGTAACTGAGAAAAAACACACTCCACTTCTCTGATGGTTTGTAACGCTCTTGTAGATTATTATTGTCTGGATTCTCTAGCCCAGATCAGTGAAAAATTCATTCTGCATGGGCTTCCCCTTTACAGTCACATTAATAAATGACTATTTAATGTTGCTTTTAGAGTCATCATCTTCTTTATAGATTTTCCGTCATGTATCTGCTGTGGTGTGGTGGAATTAAAGTAATAGTCCAGGTTAAATATAATTTAAACTTGTAAGCAAGTCGACATTCTTCCACAAATTGCTGTACGAGTCACTTAACGTGTATTTAGCCAGAAATGTTCCCTTATAGCCACAGTGGAACACATGACTATCATAAAGTAATGTTAAATCTTTTTTTCTTTAAAGTACTGTAACATGTTGACTCATGGTACAAATTAAAAATGTTGTGATTGAAACTTTATTAAAAGTCCTGAAGCCATGTGTATTTACTTTTTTGATTATATATTTTTGAAAAATGTTAGTATATCATCACCCAGTGATGTGTTCATCCTCTGCCTGGGCACATATAGTAAATTCACGTAAAGCAGTATTATAGGCCTACTATATAGCCAAGCTATGTAATGTAATGTAATATATATATATATATATACAGCTTTATCTAAATACAATACAAGTTTTTTGCAACTATTATTGGCCAACTCTTTATGTAAAGTTTCTGTGCAGTATGCAACACTGAGATTATGATATTATGATGTGTAAAGCTGCTTTGTAACAATGCTTGCTGTAAAAAGAGCTATGCAAATAAATTTGACGTGACTGCAGGTTTTAAAAGAAATTAGTGTTAGAAAGGTTTATTCTGGTAGATGTCTTTTGGTAATGTACGCATTTTCCAATCATTTAGAAATGATGTTCATCTTTGATGTACACAGTTTGATGTACAAAAAAACCCCATAAGAATTGTATACATATTGAAAAGTACTGCATTGTTCTACAACGACTTTCAAGCTGTAGGCTGTAGTGTTTGTGTCTGTAAAAGTGTGAAATGTGCGTGTGTGTCAGTGAGGGCCAAGTTTAATTAAGGCTCTCACAAGCTCACAGTTCCCCTCTTCAATCTGCTCCAGCTGGCCCTCAAATGAGACTCAAATGACGACTGAGGCCTGCTGTGAGTATGTGATAGAGAGAGAATCTGAGAGAGAGAAAGAGAAACCACTTCCATTCTGCCATGAAAGGAAGATACATACTGTAAGCACTTGTAACATGATATTTCACTGGATTGCTAAAGAGAACCAATATTTATCCAGAAATACTTTGATGTGTCTGATATACAGTAATATGTGTGTGTGTGTGTGTGTATATATGCAATAAGCTCCAAGAAGCTGCAAATGTATGAAAATTAGTTGACCTTTTTTTATTTTCTTGTCAGTTTTCGTTTTTTATAATTGTATACTGAAAAGAGTTTTTTTTTTTTTTCTAGGGTTCCATCATTCCCTCCCATCCTCACCATACATTGCAGAGCCCGAAGGTCACAGGTTACCACCCTCAGGGACATTATCATCTGAATTCTTGAATCAGGGTGGTTCTTCAAAGATCCTCCTGTTAATCTGCAATGTTGCTGGATCTGGCCAACAAGCAACAAGGTAACCAAAGCACTATATATTAAACAAATGTTACTTTAAGGAAGAATCACTAACGTTGGGAACCATTTGCAGCTTTAATTTCACACAACACAAGTCAAAACAGGCCAGGTTCAGATAAGAGTCAGGAGCAACGTAGGCAAAGCAGAATCATAAACAGAGTTCAGGGAGAAGGTCAAGGAAGGCTGCAGACACGTAACAGAATGAGTATACCAGACAGGATAGGTCAAAATGGCAGGCTGCAAATGATCAAATGAAATAAACAGTATAGGTAGGCAACAGAGAAACTTAGTCAGGGCATAAACACTCAGAAATGTCAGCTAGGCAAAACAAGACTTCACGATGAGGGTAGAGAGAGCACTGCTTAATTAGTCCAAATAATAGCTAACACCTGTACAGTTGATAAGTCCCAGGCATGGGGTGATGGGAAATGAAGTCCAAAGAACTGGTTAGTACTCTGGTGAGGAATACTTCTGGCGGTGATTGGAGGGAGACACAGAGGCTTGATTTGTGACAGAGACCCCTGCCTGCAAGTAAGTGGCTCCTGAGACAAGGAGGCAAACATGGGGTCTTCCATGGGGCTTATTTGTCTGGCTTTTTTGGATGAGCTCTGTGAAAGTCTATGGTAAGAGACTGTTATGGCTCCCTGGTCATTAGCCTCCTCCTGGTCCTGAGGGTTTAAGCTAAGAAGCATGGAAAGTGGGTGAGATATGATAATTTGCAGGCTAATTGAAATTAAATGTTTGTTTTGTTTTTTTTGTCTACAAATTTTGAAAGGACCCACGTACCTGGGGCTGAGTTTCTGTATGGCACCCGAAGGGATAGATAGCCGGACCCATTGACCTGAAGATAGCTGGGATTAGGGCACCTTTGTCGATTAGCCTGCTCCCTGGTACGCCAGACTGCCCATTCCAGGTCTCCTCACTTCGCTAAAGCCAGTGGGCCAATAAGGGAGGTTGAAAGCCCAATAAACAATGAAATGGAGAGAGAGACCTGTGGCTAGTTTTCTGAGAGACCCAGATTATTATGTAGTGATTCTAGTCAGTCTGATTTTGGTGGCAATAAGAGTGGATGAAGTAGGTGAGCTCCTGGTTTAAGTGTTCCACTTGCCCGTTGGCCTAAGAATGGTAATCTGGTGTGAGACAGACGTTAATGTTGAGTTTCTGACAGAAGGCAGACCAAACTCGAGAGATAAATTGTGGTCCCCAATCAGAGACATGTCCTATGGAAGACTATAATCTGAACACAAAGTCACATAGGGATTCTGCAAGATCTGTCGGCAGTTTGGGAAGAGGGATCAAGCAACAGGCCTTGGAAAACCGGTCAATAACTGTGAGGATTGTGGTACAACCTTTGGATGGGGGCAGATCCGGGTCTAAATCTATAACTATATGAGAAAAGTGACATTGAGGAATGGGCAGAGGTTGTAAATAGCCTGCAGGTAGTTGGTGAGAGGATTTAGTCATGTGACGTGAGACAGTCTTGTATGTAAGCAGTGGTGTCTGCCTGCAAGAATCGATTGATGAGCAGTTGTATAGTGGGTGAATGCCTGGGTGACCTGAGCTGGGGGTAGAATGAACCAACTGAATGATTCTCAGGCATCGGGCATTTGGCATGTACATGCAGTTCAGTGGTATTAAGGGTGATTGATATTCCCTAGACAGAGCATCAACCTTGCCCTTCTGTGAACCTGGGTGGTATGTAACAGTGAAATTGAACTATGTGAAAAACAAAGACTATCTTGCATGCCTGTGGTTAGGTCTCTTGACAGATTTCAGATATTCAGGGTTGCTGTGATCTGTCAGTACAATGAATGGGTGTTATGCTTCCTTGAGCCAATGGCGCCACTCCTCAAAAGTCCTCGATTGTCCATGTTATAATTCTGCTCCTCAGGATTAAGTTTGCGAGAGTAGAAAGCACAAGGATATAATTTTGGAGGATTACCCTGTCGCTGGAGGAGAACAGCACCAATACTTGTTCTGGATGCATCCACCTCCAATTTACCACTGTTCAGGGTGATGCAGAATGGGAGCAGTGGTAAATCTTGCTTTCCCTTATTTGCCTTAACACTGCTTTCCCTTCTTGAGCATGGAAGTCAAAGGGTGCTGAAACTGCAGATGTAAAAAATAGCAAAGCCCAGGAAGCACTGTAACTCCTTTACAGTGCAAATGTCACAGTAAAACTCACACTTCTCTGTTTTAGCATATGGTTGATGAGTGATGAGACGTTGGAGAACTGAATGAACATGCTTGACGTGATCTTTGTAGGAGTCTGAGTAGATCAAAATATCAACAATATACATGATGACCCAGCGATTTAGCATGTCTCAAAACGTACTAAACATCATTAATGAATGCCTAGAAAATGGAAGGCACAACAATATATCCGTGCCCTGTTGTCGTGAAGAAAGCAGTCTTCCATTCGTCCCCTTCACATGCAAATGAGGTTGTAAGAACTACGTAGTTTGAGCTTTGTGAAGTACTTGGCCATTCAAAGCTGTTCCAATGCTGCAGGTACTAGAGGTAAAGGGTAACGAAACTTAACAGTGATGTCATTGAAACCTCATTAGTTTATGCGATGGACGGAGCCCTCCATCCTTCTTCACAAAGAATCCGGCAGATGCAGGTGATATGGATGGATGGATAAAGCCCTTTGCCAGTTCCTCCTCAATGATGATTTCATGACTTCGGACTCGGGTTGTGACAGAGGAAATACTCTGCCTTTGGGCGAAAGAGGGGAAAATAGTGCAATCCTCGTTCCACACAACAGTGATCCACTCTAGCTCTCTTCCGGTTTATAAAGAGCAGACAAAGGCATTGTGACTGTAATCCGTGGGATATAACATGGGCTATTTGTTTACAAACATGGAACATTAAGGCAGAAATCCTTTACATTTGGTAGGTGATTCATCAAACTTTTCTGGAAATGTCAGGGGTGGGCTGGTTGGAGTGAAAGCAGACGCAGAGGCAGAAGCAGAAGTGGGTGGAGGCAGATTCTGTGGGGGAACACTCACTTCGGGTATTGAAAGTTGAAGGGCTTAAAATGTCTTTACCAGTTTCCCTGTCAATAAGGTCAGACTATTCAGCTATTGCTGATAAGCAGCTAATACTGTCGCTTGAGCAGATACAGCTGAGGTGAAGTGGTAAAAGGCTGCTGGATCGATATTTGGAGAAGTTTATTGTAAGGAAGAGTCAGTGACATTGTGATCCATTTGCAGCTTTAATTTCATACAACACAAGTCAAAACAGGCCAGGTTCAGATAACAGTCAGGAACAACGTAGGCAAGGCAGAATCATAAACAGAGTTCAGACAGAAGGTCAAGGCAGCAGACATGTAACAGAGTGAATATACAAGGCAGGCTAGGTCAAAATGGCAGGCAGCAAACGATCAAATGAGATAAACAGTCCAGGTATGCAACAGAGAAACTTAGTCGGGGGATAAATGCATCGAAATGTCAGCTGGGCAAAACACAACTTTACGATGAGGGTAGAGAGAACACTGTCCAGATAACAGCTGTTTAGTTCCAGGAACGGGGTGATGGGAAATTAAGTCCAATGAACTGGTAAGTACTCACTAAAGTGAACTTTTTGGGAATTTTAGCTCCTAAACACCTTCAAGCTATCATTGGTCCGATACGTTTACGCAGTCGGCGGGTGTATTCTGAAACTCCATTTTCTTTGATGCGTTAATCATTCAGCTGAGTTCAGGAGAGGGAGCAACATCTCCAAGTCACTTTTTATATATAGCTGAGATGAGATGAGCACAGATATATCTCACTTGTACAAATGCTTGTGGAGACTCTTTAAAAGTTCAGTGAAAGCAATAAGTTCCTACAAAGAGATTACAATGAAGCTTGTGTCAACGACCCGGAGTTATGCAAAAACTGACATAGAGAAACTCATGATTCAAGTTTTCCAAGGCCACAAAAAAATGTGAATTTAAAAGAAGTTCTTTCTTGCCCTCTAAAGAAAAAAGTTAGTTTGAAGTATATTGAGACCATTACAAGTAAAGTAACCTTTTTGCCAAATGAACACCAAATTATTTACTAGAGATTTCAAGAAATGCTCTTGCAGCAAACGCTGAATCGGCATGATTCAAGATTCTGCCCCAACTTAATGTGAAAAGACAATTGTAGGGCAATTAAAAAAATATTATTATATCACTGATAAACTTTCATATACTTGTGCCTTTATATTTTATGTATTTTAAGTAGGTGTAGCTGAACGTCTTTTCTAACTTCTTTATTTTAGATATGTTTACATTTATTTTAGCTTTTTTATCCAGAAAGGATGCCTTAAATTGAGTACCATTTCAAATGAATACTCTTCTTTCTTTTTTTTTAATCAAACAATATTTCAAGGTTTTCACAAAGGTATTAAGCAGCACAACTGTTTTCTACTATGCAAAAAATCAAAAATGTTTCTAAAGGGCCAAATCAGCATATGATGTCTAATGGACAGTGTGACACTAAAAGATTTCTTTTAAAATTCAAACATTTAATTGTCCTTTTTACATATACAAATAAATGCAGCCTTGGTGAGCGTAACACTTCAAATACCTGGACTGGCAGTTAAATATATAACAAACTGAATTATTCTGCTTTATGTGAGATATTTATTGTATGTTTAGGGATATATTTTGAATAGTTTTACCCATTTAAAAAAAAATACCCCTAAAAAATGAAGTAAGATGGTGTAAAGCTGCAGCATTCAATCCTTTGTTACAAGAGACAATTCAAGATGCGCAAAGATATTAATTCATACAAGTCAGATCAGTCAGCTCTGTCAGAATCAATAATCCAAGTAAGTAAACGGCAGAACAGAGATCATCTTGCATGCTCCTGCTACAGCTGCACTGATCGCCTGGACTCTGGGGAGTGCTGCATCTGGCACAGTCTTCATCACTAACCTCCAGCTGTCAATCAGAGCTGCACACAGTCTCGCTCCCTCACCCGTGGACACGGAGCTATGGGTGGAAACAGATGACGGGTATTCCCCTGAAACACTTACAAATGTCAAGATGACATTTTAGGGACTAAAGAAAAGGGAGAGAAAGAGAATGAAAGTGTTTGTGTACTGCACCTTAATGGCAGCTGCCTGCAGCCTCTGGCCCACATTTGATATGGTCTCGCTGATTCAACGTTTGTAAAAAAAGTTAAAAGAGCTATACCAGGTTTCAATTTTCAGTCTGATAGGGTGCTTTTAAGGAGAAATGTGTATTTTGTGCAAAGTTAATTTGATTCCGTCCCAACTTAATGCGCAGAGACAACTTTAAATCCATTCCTAGGTTCAATTCCCTAAGGAGTGTGAATGCATCGGTTCTATGGCGCTTTCAAAACATTGCCTTGTTTGCTTGAGCAGTCTGATGTGTCTACTTCTAATTCAGCCAATGTTGTCAGGCGGGTCTACATGTAATATCTGATTTCTGGGAAACAATTTTAAACAGTGATTGTGAAATCTTTTTCGTGTGGTGCAGTAGTCTCACACAAGAAAAGTAAGTTTAACATTGACAAGTAAATTGTTAGGTACTGGGTTACCAAAAGCATTGGAAATATATACAAAGAGAGACTGTTAAATAAAACAATTAACACAGTGAGTGATAAGAGGCATCCCATTCCTTCGGCTTTTGTATTTCTTGACGATGGTTTTCGCTTTCAGATAAATAAATGTCTTAGAAAGTGTAACAAATTCAGCGTTTATTTCATTCAAAGAAGTTTTTTTTATTACCACCTTCTAACCAAACTGTCTGTGGATTGGAGGCAAGCATTAACAGGAGTCAATGAGGCTGAAAGAAAGGGGAGGGTTTTTTTATTTTGTGACTGACCAATTGCTCTCGGATCCTCTGTCGTAGTGTGTGTGTGTCCATAAGATTGTGGAGATGAGGTGATGGTACCTGTTGAACCTGTTCTAAGCTGGCATTTCACATTACTGGCAAATCCTGTTTATTAACTCTGAATTTGTTCTGGAATTCCACACTTTACTCCTGAAATTGTTGACTTGGAGCTGAAAAGGGAAGGAACTAAGATACGCAGATGTCGCCGATGTCCCAGAATCATTCCCTACTGTGCTGCCAGTTGGCTTTTGGTCTAAGAATCAATGAGTGTCTCCATCGTTACAATCAACATACAGGCTAGTGGTTATGACTCTGTGTTTTGTTTATTATTATTATTATTATTATTATTATATATTTTGGGCATAAGACAAACTCCATTACAAATTATTGTTGTATTGAGTTAAAAAATCTGTCCCTTTAGTCCTGTAAAGTCAATAAATCCCAGTTTGCCAGATTGAGAAAGTGTATATTTACATATACAGTACATATATTAAAGACAGATAGAACTGTATTAAAACTTTTCATCAAAGTTGCACTAAAACCAAAGTATGTTTTTGTGTCTATAATGTATGTATATCTGCATCTGTATATTGCATATCTGGCAATCTGATTTATTGACTTTACAGGACTAAGGGTGCATTTGTATCAATTTAGTAAGCATTAAGTTTTATGCATATTTCATGCTAATGGATGACAACGCTAGCCCACATCAAGCAAGGCTGCTGAAGGAATACTTGGAGGAGGGCATCTCAAAGATGGAGTGGCCAGCCCGGTTACCCGACTTCGACTATCTCCATTGAACACATTTGAGAGCAGCTACAGTCAAGAGAGCAAGCACGCCAGGTCCCTCGAGGAACCCGTGTGGTGTTGCAAACAGCATTGCTGGCGAGCCATCCCTTAAAAGAATATCCAGAGGCTGTGATCAGTCTCATTTGTTAAACCACGCAAACCATGCTGGAATTTCCAGACATGTGCAAAAACATCGTAAAATAAAAGAGTTTTTTTCTGTTTTGGGTCCTGCTTCATGCTCTGACACTTCACACACACAGTGACTACAGTACAGTACAGTATCCAGCTCCATTGGGCTGTCTCCTTGAGGCACTTCAAAGACACTACACAATAATGTTTAAGAGGCATTTCCCTGTCAATGTATTCTTCTACCTTATACTGTACAGTGCTTTGATGCAACCTGTGTTGTTAACAGCGCTATATAAATAAAAATGATTGATTGATTGATTGATTTCTAGTCCGTTGTAACTTCAGGTGAATGACAAAATACTAAACAACCAGCAGTGGTTTTTATGCACTTTCATCTTCACTAATGTGTAAGCCACACCTTGTGAAAAACAATCATGTCTGGGCATCATCAAAAGTGATGAGGCATTGAATACAACATTGATAAATAGCAGACTTACATGTTACATGTGCATTTTGGACAGTACCTTTTCTTGTCATAGGACAACTTTGATGAACTTTTTTTGATACACTACAGATAGATGGATAGATAGACGGATGAATTAACACATTCAGTCATTTTGACTTTCTCTTTTTCCCTCCAGGTTTGGACCTCCAATCCTGATGAGAGTAGAACGGACCCTGTCTTGGGATCACCTACAACAGAGTATCTGCAATAAGCTTTACTTATTTCAGAAAAATGCAATCATAAAGGTGAGCGAGCTGAACATAAATTACTTTCAGATTTCGGTGTTAGCTGCATAATTATAGGATACCAGATCTCTTTATTATAACAGAAGCCCCTGGGTAATTATGACACCACTCCCCCTGCAAGCTTAAATATGCACATGGGAGAAGTATAATCATAGAGACTAATGAGCTTAATGTGCGATGGAGAGATGAGGAGAGAGACGGCCATGAGTATAGATTCTTTTTCGCTCTTATTAAATATACACCTGTTGGAGTAACAGACTGAATTTAAACAAATGTACTTCTTATCAGGTATTTTCTTTTAGATACATGCTGAAGAACCTGTTATTGTAAATGTATAGGAATGTCACTAGAGTGTAAATGTATCCGTTTTCCCCAAAAAAAAAGAGAATAGTTTTAACATTCGTAAAGTCTGGGAATCACTATGAGTTCAAATCTAAAACCCGTTTTATTGACATCAGTAGAAATATCTTAAATAGAAACAGCTTACATATATCAATATTAACTAATTCATTAATTGCCACTTTAAAAGTAATAGTCAATGTACATCAAAAAAATGCAATGTATGCTTTTTTTAAAGCTTTTTTTCCCTGTTTGCCATCTTTTCCTATCCAAATGCTCGCTGTGGATGCGAAAACTCAGAAATTCCAACCTGATCTGAATTTTTTTTCTTGACAGGTGAAAGGTTGTATTTATTTTTTAAAGTACATGACATGAATTCCTGACTCGGTATGCAAAGGTCTTAAAGGGATAGTTCATTTTGAAACTAATATTTGAAGTTTATAAGCTAACCCAGAGCATCCAAAGTGTAGGTGTCTTTTTTTAAGTCAAACCGTTGAAGTCTGTCAGTCACCTAATGGTCATTATAGCAAACTTTCTCTGAGAGGAAATTATACATGCATATCCAAATGAAAACCATACCCCATCGTAACGATACATTGATGGCCTAAGACATGAAACGAGCGGTTTGTGGGAGAAAACTAACTGTATTTCTATCGTTATTGTTTTATCGTACAGCACCATGTCCAAATGATACGAGATTGATTCGCTGAGATTTCAGTGGTGAAATCTGGAATTGAAATTTTAGTTTCGAAGTGAACTATCCCTTTAAATCTTTAAAACTGGATATCACTGCGTTGTAACATTGGTCCGTGTTTATGCTAATTTTCACAACTTATTTTTACTTAAAATATTAGACCTGCTAAACTGTATAAATGCCTCGTGCTGCGCAACCAATATAATCGTTAATTTCAGAAAATGAATGAGAGAGAAAGACACAAGTGATCTTACAATGTCTCCTAATTGGTTTAGTACAACAGATTGGCCAGTACTTCAGAGAGACTTGTATTGTTCTAATGTCTTCACGCCATAATAAATTAAGGTACCAATATAAATCCACCTTCTCAAACAAAAGACTGCTGCCATTTTCATCTGTTCATTGGTCTCCATTAAATCTTTAATTTATCACTCTGTATGCTTGAGCACTGCTCCATTTTGCTCTATTTCTGCTTTAAATTGCATCTATAGTGCCTGATTTTTCTCTCTTCCTCAGTTCTACTATAACTCATGCTGCTGTCATTCCTAGAGAAAGAATAAAACAAATGCTTTTTCAAAACCGTTAATGCGAATACATTTGTTAATGCAAAGAATGTGATATTATCAGGAAACTTTTTTCATTGTTTTCAGTTGTGCTAGGTTTATGAATCAAGATTTTAAGGCAGAATTTTCCAGGAAGCATATATGACATATGGGGTAAAAAAAAATATTGGGGTAAAAATTGTTTAGCACCTTGAAGTTAGTGATAGTTCATCCAAAAATCGCTATTTTGTCATGTAGCTATTTTAACGTTGCTCCAAATCCATAAGACTTCAGTTGATCTTTTTCCGGTCTTTTTAATGAAACCCGAGAGGTTTCTGTCCCTCCTCTGAAAGTGCTTTCCACCGAAAGTTGATTAAGAAATCATAAAAGTGATACAAGTTGTTCAATTAGTCTCCTGAAGAGGCTTGATTGTGTTATATGGCAAACATATTTATTTGCATATAAACATTGATAAACGCATATATACATTACTTGGTCATAGACCTCATTTCTGAGCAATGTTGAAGCACCCCAGGCTGGAAAAGGTTCAGTCAGACTGCAGTACATATTACAGTATACAAGTGGAAGAATCAGAACTACAGTATTACTTGCTTCTGGAGTGAATCTTGTTAGACAACCACTCAAAAGTCAAGTAATACTCAAGGAAGAGCCCAAGGGTAACATCTAAGGATCCGCAGGCCTCTTTTACGTTGTTGTTTTTTTCCCTCTTCTTTTAAATGTTTCTTTCTAAAAAAAAGGCTACTGTGTCTCCTAACATTCAGCCTTGATTACGTTCCCAAAACCAGAAATAAATATTTCACAGAATGTATTTTATTTCCCTTTTTGCTGTTTTTTTTTTTTTATATCAGTATGGTACATTGTAAGTTTAATATATATTTGATAAAGTAATCTAAAAATATTAAATAAAAAAAAAGTATTTAGAATTTATTACATGAAATGAGTAACCTAAATTATGTTACTAACTACAGTTTTCATCATGCAATCTGTGATCATAGATCTGGCAAAGAGAAAGCCACTGCTTTCAATGAAGTGTATTGCTACTCATCTAAAGTTTACCGAGGACCACGTAGGTCAGACAGAAGACTATTGGAAGAATGTCTTGTGGACAGAAGTCATAAAAATAGCCACTGGTTTAAATGAGAAGCATTGCATTTGGGGGAAACCAAAACAGTGCATTCAATAATATGAGCCTCATCCCAACTTTACAGCACGGTGGTGGCATTATTATTGTTTGGGGCTGGTTTGCTGTCTCTGTACTAAGCTTGGCATTATTGATGGAACCCTGCTTTTTCTATGGAGTGTCGGTCAGTGAACTGAAGCCGAACAGAAAGAGGGTTCTGTACACAGAAAACATTTCATTGCCATTATTATCACTTAAGTCTGTCAAACCATCTTCTGAGGACAAGGGTTTACTCTTAAATCAGCATTATCAAAAGGTCCCATCTATACAAACTACTGTTCAAAAGTTTGGGGTTTTTTTAAAGAAAAAAATTGCTAACTGCACCACAAGACTACAATTATTTCTTTGAAAATACAGTAAAACAATAATAGTGATATATAATAAAAAAAAACTGAAAATGTTTCGTATTTTACTCTATTTTAAAATATAATGTATTTTTGTGATGGCATTGTTCCAGTTTTCATAATCACATAATCATGCAGAAATCTTTGTAATATTTTCATTTAGTGCTCAAGTAACATTTCTTATTAATGTCAGCCTCGAAAAAATGTACTGACCATAAACTTTTAAATGGTAGCGGTGGTCAGATGCATTTACAAAAGGGTTTTTTAAGGGTTTACAAACTATATAGCACCGCTGTTCACGCCGTTATGTCATACCAAACTGTCTGTTGTTTTTTGTAGGTCATCATCATCATGTAGGTCTTTGACATGATGATTGTTAGTTAAATTAAGCTACACATGGAGTGAATCAATAATTTGTCTTTATAATTGTGATAATGAGCTCTATTATGCCTTCTACAGACTGCTGAACTGTTTAGGATTCGTGTGGTGGGTGGGTCGGCTTCCTGCAGCTACCTGTCTCCCCACGACAGCAGACCTCTGTGCCACCCAACCGTGGACAGGTGAGCCCACATAACCCAACAACACTACACATGAAAAGGTTCGGGAGAAGTACAATTCAGTGTTTTTGAAAGATTCTGTCTGTGGTTGCTCTTTTTTGATCACCAACACAGTAAATGCGGTGATGCTTTGTGTTTTGTATTCTGGGCCACAAATCCAGTCATAAGTGCAAACTGAGATTTATATATCATCTGAAAGCTGACATGTTGTTTGTTAGGATAGGACAATATATAGCCGAGATTTGAAAACCATTTGAAAATCTGGAAGCTGAAGGTGCAAAAAAAAACTGAGAAATCACCTAAATGAAGACCTTAGCAATGCATATTAGTCATCAGAACAGTTTTAATACATTTACACTAGGAAATGTACTAAATATCTCCACGAAACATGATCTTTACTTAATATCCTAATGATTTGTGGCAAAAAAGATTTTTGAGCCATACAATCTATTTTTGGCTATTGCTACAAATATACCCCAGCAACATAAGACTTTCACAATTTATTCCTGTGATGCAAGCTGAATTTTCAGCAGCCATCACTCCAGTGTCATATAATCCTTCAAAACTCATTCTTATATGCTGATTTATTGCATTTCTTAAGTAATATTTCTGTTACCAAAAATGGAAAACTTAAGTTCTTGTATGTATGTATGTGTGTGTGTGTGTGTGTGTGTGTGTGTGTGTGTGTGTGTGTGTGCATATGTTCAAAAGAGCAGCATGTCTTTACTGTGACTGATCACATATTTAAATCCTTGCTAAATGAAAGTATATCACACTGACCCCAAACTTTTGAACTGCTCTGGTATGTCTAGAAATTCCTTGAAACTGAATGTTTGCTGTAGTGTAGACCCTAAATGCTCATCAGTGGCACTCCAGCTGCTTTAAACTTTTTAATTGGTCTCCAAACACCCACATCACAGTATTTTAACCTAGTTTGCACTAATTGTATCCTCTCCTCTGCATCATGTTTGTGAGGCTCTAGAGAGACAAACCCAACAAGCCAAAGCATGAAGAGCTCATCCTCTCAGTGCTGTAGGTGTAACACACACAGTCTCAAAAGCCAATGATCCATTTCTCAATTTAAAGAGCTTAAAACTCAGTTCCACAGTCGTGACGGCAGCCTCATTCGCTTCTCTGCCTGCTATTCTGGGCTGTTTTTCTCCCTCTGAAGTGGATATAACAGAATTATGATGTTTTTATTTGTGAATGTTTTCTACTTTAAAGTTTAATGTTTTTTAAATTAGAGTTCAGTAAAATGGAATGGATCCTTAGAGCAGATTTATGTATGAAATCACAAACTAAGGAGTTTGGCTGTCTACGTCCGTGTGTGTCTCTAACGAGATCTCCTCGAGATCCGATGTGTCTCGCGAGAACTTGGCGATTCCCTCGCGATAATAGTAATGCCGCCTACAACGGACGCGAGCGGCGCAACAAATCTACGACGGAAAACCGCTGCCGCTTTCTATTTGTGACAAATTACAAATGGTTTTCGAAGCTTTCTTTATCGCATCCAGTGCAGGCAGACCTAGGGCCGTTGTATACTTCACCTTCCACGTTCCGAAGTTCACTCAAACGCGGATCAGCGCTGAGGGACTAGCTCTACACATGCGCAATGACACCTACGTGATTTGCGCTCTTTCCGCATTCTTCTCGCGCATGCGCAGGGTGCGTATTTATATAAACGTATTTGTTTTGCGTAATTACTTTCTTGTCAGTTTGTGGCAAAATATTTTGCAGTGTTCACACGTTGTTTATTCCTGCACGCAGTTCATTAAAATAAAAATTTAGTTTCAAACAGGTGATTAAAAAAATATGCAGGTGCATTTTGTAATGTTTTTGTTGAAAAAAGCACTATTTTTCCATTTATATTTTATCATAGAACAATTTAGTCTAAAAATCTTTCGTCTCGTGGAATAAATTTCTTGTCACACCCCTATTAATAAACATCTACAAATAATGAAAAGCTTCCACTTTAGATTGGGTGCTGCAAAAGCATTAACAGATAGTTAATGAGTAATTTGTAAAGATATGTAAATAGGGTAAATTCAGGTCATTTGCATTCAGATGACTGCTCGTAAAATTAATAACCATTAGTAAACATTTGCAAATGATGAGAAGTTTTAACTTTAAATTGGGTAATGCAAAACACGAAACAAATAATAAATGTAAAAAATGTAAGATGTGTAAACAGTAGAAGTCTAAACAACGAACAAAGACCAAATATGTGACCTTTAGAGACTGTGATTATGAATAATATGTTAATGTGAATAGTTCGCGAGGTGCTTAAAATGACTAATTAAGCTAATTTTTTTTACGTAAACTTAAGATTTAATGACCTTTGTTAGCATATTAACAAATGGTTTCTGCGAAATCATTTGGAGATTTGCATGATCGTACGCATTGAAAGTTTAAAAACATTTGTAAGCATTAACTAATGATCCACATATACAGTACCGTGACTTCGCTATACAAGGATACTACTGTAGCACTTTTTTTGTTCGGTGCAGATTTGAGAAAAAAGAATGCTGCCGAGGTGTCTGATCAACCCTTCCTACCGACGATTCATTTTTGCACTCTCATCCATGTCTGTCACTGTATAAATAGGTTGTTTATTTGTAATTATGATGTTCAGATGATAGCAGAGCCGTTCCATTTCTCATGTGGTTACCTGCTGCTCTCTGACGCAAGCTGCTGCTCTTGTGTGCTGAAAGCCAGCAGTGTTTAACTGTGCAAGTAATTAAGTTTGTCAGCCATTGCTGAAGATGTATTCATTCATCTAGAGGTTTCACAGGCAAGATCGAGTCAAGAAGACCACATTTTCCAAGTAATGACAGGAAGCATATGGGTGCCACAAACATTGATCATCAGAGAGATTGTTGGTACCAACACAAGTTCAGAGAACGAAGAAAAAACATGCAAACTTTTAGTGTAACTCCAGAAACAAAGTCGAGTGTGTGTGTGTGTGTGTGTGTGTGTGTGTGTGTTTTGGCTCCCCAAAGTTCAGGTTGAGATAACGTAAATTGTTCAGTGTAAGACAAGATAAGTTGTTCGGTAGGAGATAAGAAAAGCCCTGCATGTGCGCGTCTGAGCTTTCTTCTCAATAGACCAGAGCTGATGAATTGGAGTGAATTCCCCTCACGTCTCTGAATTATTGTTCCCTGCATTTAAATCCTCTCAGAAACAATCGCAATTAACGCAGACGGACTGCGTGTCAGAATTAATCTGGCTTTAGCCTAGCTCTCAGAAAAACTCAGCCATGCTCCAGTCACATCTTCAAATTACCCTGCGCTCCTTTTTGCCGCATCTTTTCCCTCTGTCATATTTGATCGATTGTTTGCTGAATCGCACAGGGTGAACCGTGAGGGCTGAGGCTGGGAACGCTGTGGGTTTCTTCTCTCTCTTGTGCTTTAGCCAGGTGATTATTGCCATTTGTGTCCATAGGGCTGCATTCGATTGATCTATTTATTCAGTCTGAGAAGCCGTTAATGATAGTCAGAGCTTTTTTTTTAGCTTTTTCGTTCTCTCCCTTAATCTTTTCCTCCTTTTTTGTGTTTTGCCTTTTTGTAAATATGAAACGATTTAAAAGAGCATGCTTTAGAAAAGCATGTATAGCTGTATAACAGCGGTGTGACATTTGTTTTAGATGTGTCTGGTCCTGACCCAGTTACATGTCATACCTCCCGTCTCGGTGGTTTCCTTACCGTCCCTCCTGTACTGCACAGCCAAGGGCCAAAAAACCTATAACAGAAATGCTGCTTAATAGTTAATAATAATAAAGTTTAAAACAACAGCAGTTATAAATATTATATATATATATATATATATATATATATATATATATATATATATATATATATATATATGAAGATCAGATTAGTGTGTAAAAGTACATGCTTTGAAAACCCCCAGAAGTTTGAGCAGTAGTGTAAATTCAGTTTTCTTGACAGTGTCAGTGTGCCAAATTCTATACTGACTGAGACTGAATAGACTATGAACTTCACAATATTGATTATAGTCTGCCCCCTAGTGCCTGAATACCATACTCACAACCTGAACCGTGTCTCTCACAGGGCCCTTAAATTATGCGGTCCTGGCGGCCCTCTGCACGTGAAGATTGTGATTGAGTGGGAGAACAGAATCAAAGAATGGTAAGACACATGCTGCTTCATAAAATGTTCTTATTTAAAGGCAGACCGTTTCATTTAAAAACCACCGCAAGTGCCCAGTTCCCAGTATTAGTAAGAATCTGATCTGATTTAAAAGTCATCTTAATGCGTGATTCGTATCTGTTTCAGTCTCTTCGGTAGCATTCAAGAGGAAGTTATTGAGGATGCAGAGAGTGTGAGAATCCAGCAGCAGAATCATGTACAGCAGCACAATTGCACGCTGGATGAGTGTTTTCAGCTCTACACCAAAGAGGAGCAGGTACTTTCTCCTCCACTCACACTCTGCTTATCTCACTCTTCATTTATTATGTCTTTCATTTAAAAATCGGATACGTGAATGTGTTACTTGTAATACTATATATATATATATATATATATATATATGCCATTATATAATTCAGTGCATATAGGAGTCATCATCATCATCATCATCATCATCATCATCCATTCTGTCTGGAGTTACATGAAGAAACAGATTAAATGAGAATACAGAAGAACTGTTACGACATCTCCAAGATACTCGGAAGACACCTTGCAAAGCTACACAAGTGTACCCAGGACAAAAGATGTTTTAGATGCATAGGATGGTTACAAGAAATGTTGATGTTAATGTACATTAATTGATCAAATCTATTTATGGCGTTATTTTTGGAGGCATTCTCACTTTACAGTATTTTTGAGCTGTTACACTCGCATTAATAGCGCCTAAAACCTTTCATGCATCTTGGAGGCATTGCCACAGTTTTTGTGGATCCGGTATGTCTTCAGTTTCTGTTACATACCTGATGATGATGAGATCTATGTGTGGAGCGCTGGCTGTTGTCAGACTCGTTGCGCATACAAAAATCTCAGTGAATTATTAAAAAGATATACTGCAAAAAAAACCAAAACTGGCATAACCCTTTATGTTAGTGAAAGTTATTATTGTAACTATTATCATCAATGTAAAAACGAAGAAAATCAAAAATAACAGCGTTTTCTTTGTAAACACGTCTCTTCCATATTAGTTTGACCCTCTAACTCTTTCTATTCTAATTATATTTGATCTATTTTTTTTCTTTTCTTGACCCTCTATCTCTATTTCTAACCACTTGTTCTAAGAAAAAGAGAGTTCCCTGTTCTTTTTCTATGCTATTCTATCTACTTGATTTATTTTTAATTGCATATATTTAAAAAAAACTTGCTACATGCTATGAATTGTCAACCAGAGCTGAAAGTGCCAAAGAAAATGAGTTCCTCTTTTTTTTTATTTTTTGTTACCTAGCATTTGATATATTTCATAATGTTCTATTCTAGGTCTGTCTGGTTCTGAGTTTAGTGCCTCTGCAGACTCTGAAGTGGCCTGCTGCTGTCATCTGTGTTTGTTGTCTCAGAGGCGAATGTTTAAGTATATGAAGTGGATTTTGATGAAAAGCAAAACAAAAATCAGCTCTAAAAACATGGACCGAAGATGAAGAAATAATAAAATACTTGAAACAGTGATTATACTGAAATCTCGAGAGCTCTACAATCTAACATAAGAGCCAACCAATTATATAAATCTGTATCCTAGCAGAGCGTTTACGGTGTTAGGATTTCCAGGATCTGAATCAATTATGTTGTTATGATGTCAGGAGCATTTGATTAAATTTTATGTAGCGGCTATAATTGTTCAGATCAAGAACTTACTTCAGTTAAGAAGCGTTTCACCAAAATTAACATAATGCTGTTTTTTTTTCATATGCACTTTCATAGGGTGGGCTGATGTTGAATAGAAACTGTTATTTTTTACACAAGTGCGGTAAAAAGGTTCTCCGAGGAGTCTACTTTTGCAAGTGAAGGCGTTAGACGTTTCGATTAGCAAGAATGATTTCTATTCCATATTCAAGATTATTCGATCTGATTTAAAAACCCACTTGAGGAGCAAATGGAGCTGGTCTCCCACCTACCGGTTTTGTCTCTCACGTCCCACATCCTCTCACTCTCTTTGAAAGGTCACTCTGAATTCATTCTCTCTATATATATATATATATATATATATATATATATATATATATATATATATATATATATATATTGCCTGCTCTTGACAAGTACCACTTGATAAATCTTACCCATGAACCCCTGAGAGTTACCTCATCATTATTGGCTCCACAAATTATTATCGATCCTCTAACAGTGTCATGTCGTTACTGAGGCAACACTTCAGTTACGGGGGAGAAAAAAACGCTTTTAACATTGTGCAGTGCATGCGAGATACAGCCGTCCAGCAGGTATTAAATCATGCATTTTTTCTGCGCTACGTATTTTGAAGATATAAATGTCTTTTAATTTTACTGGTGCTCTCCGGAGGTCGCGCAAACATTGAGATGCAGTCGTCCTTTCCTCTCTGCATGCTCGCCGCAATCCAGTTTGTCGCAGCAGTATATAAATGTTTCACTGCACCACACTGAGACAAAACAGGTTCGGATAATGACATGTTTAGTTGACCGTGGAGAAACCTGCATTTTAGCAAACCCAAGAAAGAAAATGTTATTTATTTGCCTGTGATTTCGAATCAGTCGGGGGGGCTCTGACTAACTGCACTGATTTGTTGTCTGTGACATACATCGCGAATGAGTTCTAGACCGTTTACAGCAAATGTTTCTATTCCCTTTGCAGCTGGCGCCAGACGATGCGTGGAAGTGCCCCCACTGTAAGCAGATGCAGCAGGGGATGGTGAAGATGAGTTTATGGACCCTGCCTGACATCCTCATTCTGCACCTCAAGCGTTTTCGGCAGGTGGGCAAACGGCGGAACAAGCTCTCCACCCTCATTCGCTTTCCCGTAAGCGGTCTGGATATGACTCCCCACGTGGTGAAACGCAGTCAGAGCATGAAGAATCTGGCCCCGTGGCCTGCAACTTGGAAACATGGAGATACTGACTTCCTTTATGACCTGTATGCAGTCTGTAACCACCACGGAGGCATGCATGGAGGACATTACACAGGTGAGGACGCTGGGATCTCTTATGGTGTTTTCTTTTAGAATGGGTATACTTGCAGTTGTTTAATGCTTCTTCAGCTATAGGAGATTTTAAGTTTCATACGAGTGATATAAAACTAGAAAGTCAGGGTGAATTCTTGTATGCTGTGGAAACAATATGAATGAAGTACAAATGAAATCGTATAAGCAGATAAGAAAAGAAAATTGTATCAAAAATAGATCCCACAGCACATTTAAAATATAAAACACTCTTGAAGAATTATCAATAAACAAACAAACAAAAAAGGTCGTCGTTCAGTGTTAAAACTTTTGAACAGGGTCAATTTTATAAATTCAGCTTATTTTCTCTTGTGCACTATACGTAAACCTATATGTAATTTTTAGACTGTGTAAAAATCTTATATGTGAAATATCGGGAACACTTTATTTTAGGGTCATAAGCATATTATTAAAATATTAGCCATTTATTAGTAATAATTAAGCAAATACTAATGCCTTATTCTAGATCGGTAATCCTACCCAATACTTAAACTTACAACTACCTTGCTTGGGAATTAAAAAAAAAATCTAATTAAGTAATATTATGATTAATTAATTAAAGAGTAATTTGTTAACGTTCACATCATGTGCCGAAAAAAAGATAAAGTAATAGATATTGTTGTGTTAGTTTAGAAAAAAAAACACTGAATAGACATTACAAATAGAAAGCTGAAATATAAGCAGTTTTAGAAATACGTATTTTTAAGTCAACATACAAAAATACCAATCCTTGTGTTAATAAGTGAATCATTCAATCGGTTCGTTCAAACGGCTGATTCGTTCAGAAACAAAGGTAGAGCCTGAATGAATGGTTCGCTGAATTATTGATTCATTGAATTATTGAAACACTGCTGTGTGTTGGTTAGAGACGTGCAACGGTTCCCATAGGGCTTTATTTTCGTTGGCGAAATGACTGAGAATTGATCCAAAATATAATTATTCACAATTACCTTATCTAGTTTTTTAGGTGAAAATTATACAACCTATTTTTGTCTTTCTACCAGCCAATGAAAGCACTCAGCTTTCACGTGCATCTGACAGACAGAAACAAGTGTTGTTATGGGGATTTTAGCAAAAAGTTAACTGGTCAACAGCATTACACTGAAAGGGGTTCATTTGATCATTTGACTAAATGTTGTTGTTTTTTTAATCAGTCAAGGCTATAGAAAGGCATTGTAATATTGACAAGTGAATGTCCATATTTTGCGTAGGCCAGTCTAATTCGTGCCCTGGTTATACTGGTTATATAGCCCTGGTCAGTTAAGCTATGGAGGATGACTGTGACCTAATAGATGCAGAGTGTGGGCAAGGACGAATTTGCCATTCGAGTAGATTCTTCCCTTCCCTTCCCTTCCCTTCCCTTCCCAGTGTATGCACTGTATTGTATTTAGAATATGCAGAATATGAAATACTTTCAGTTTGCAATACCTGCTTTGTGTATTGCGTTTGGCCAATTCATGTATCTCAAAACTCAAAAAAAAGCCAAAAAAAAAGCAAGCCCATATTGTATCATTAGAAAGGTAGAAAGTGTTTAATATTAAGTGGTTCAAACAGAATCAGTATGACCCATGTGTGTACCATGTGGTACCAAAAGTGGGTTTTGTTAAATTATTATAAAGTTTTGAAAGCAGTGTTTCATTTTGCAAAAGAGCTGAGATGTTCTGTTTCTTGTGTGTGTGTGGATGTGCGAACCGTTTGTAATGTTTCGACAAAATTGCCTAAGCAATCGTAAAAAAAACTGTAATAAGCAGCAAATGCATTATATTCCTTTGAGGGAAAAGTCATAGTTAATAGTAAATGCGTTCCCTTTTCTAAAGTGTTATGCAAATATTCATTAAAATTATTCATATAATGACTGAATAAAATATTTTAATGAAGTATTCAGGTCAGTGTTAAATAAACAATAACTGCACTTTTTGTATGATCATTCTTATTTTGGTAAAATAATTCACATTTTGCATATTTTGAGAGAGGTCTGTAAACGTTTGACCTCAGCTGTTCTTCTACAAATATAAATAGTAAATTAAATACTTATACTTAATATTTTAGAAGACAATAAATACTCACCAATAAATGTCATGAAATAGTAATACAGACTTACAAATTTCTATATCACTGTATTGATTTATCAATTAAAAACACTAAATATCAACATATACGATTACAAATATACAATGCAAAACTAAACGCAAATATATAGATGTGCTCTACTCGTATTATAAATAATCAAATATCAGTATTACAGTTTGACATTAAAAGGAAGCTCATCATTAAGAAAGGTGTAAATCTAATATACCTCATAATGTCAATGTCACCACCTCTAGATGGCACCTTTACCTTTTCAATTCCACAGAAGTGGCGTGTTTACATATCATAAATGAACTTATTAAAACATCGCTACTGGATAACTAATCCTTTCATCCGATCGAACTTTTGTCTGGATGTTTTGCCCAGATACCACAAAGACAATGGAACAAATAAATCACATGTTGAAATACAGATAATAGTAGAAAAAAGAAAAAAAAATTACATTTTGCCCAGGTATTTATTTTGAATGTGTACTTCCCGTCTGGTCTGGTACCAGGATCCACTACTGTGGGAGGCCACAGTGGGACAGAACATATAAGCAATATCTGCACATTCTCTGAGAAATGACTTATCTTAGGACATTCTCTTAGGAGTTTTTTTCACTAAACCTGCAACTAAAGGTTATTAAAGGTAGAAATGAGCATTAGAGGTCATTTGATGAAAATACAACATACACTATATTGCCAAAAGTAAAGGGTGACCCCTTCTAATGAACAGGTTTGAATACTTTAGTAATATCCATGAGTACAAATCTTAATCTTAAAGCATATAATGATATTCTAGGGAATTGTGTGCTTGTAATGTTATAGCAGCGGTTTGGACAGAACCCTTTTCTATTCTAACGTGATAATGCCATGATAATGTGTATAAGGTAAGGATGGCTTTATGCAGACCAGTCAGGTTCTTCCACACTGACTCAATCAATCATTTCTTTTTTAACCTTGCCTTATACACAGAGGCTATAAAACTAGAAGCACACAATTTCCTACAATATCATTATATGCTTTAAGATTAATATTTGTACTCATGGATATTACTAAAGTAGTTAAACCTATTAATTGGAAGGGAGTTTACCCAATACTTTTGGCAATATAGTGTGTCTGTGTACTGTATATATATAATATGAATAAAAATGCAATCTCGTGAAATATTTTTGGAATTAAAATTTACAGTGTTCTATTTTCATATACTGTACTTTAAAATAAAATGTATTCTTGCAATGCAAAGAAAAATTTTAATCAGCCTTTACTGCAGTGTTCAGTGTCACATGATCCTTTTTTATGATTCTTTGATGAATACATGTTCTAAATTACACAATTTATGTAAAATAGAAATCTTTGATAACAATATAAACCACCATTTTATGATTCTTTGATGAATACATTTTCTTTTTCTTTATTTTTTTAATTTGGATGTGGTAAATTCAATTGAAAAATCTTTGTTAGAAAAGATAAACTATTTTTGAGGATGTACTGAATGGCATTGTAGTTTTTTTCCAGAGATATCATTTCTTTGTAAAACAGCCTATTGTAGGAATTCAGTGGACGGCCACTGGTACAGTTATGACGACAGCAGTGTGGAGATCGTGCCAGATGAGGAACTGTGCACTCGAGGGGCATATATCCTGTTTTACCAGAAAAGAAATGTCATCCCACCCTGGTCCGCCAACAGCTCGGTCAGAGGTGAGTAAATGAGCCTTTTGTGGCCACATTGCAGATGGAGGCTGAATGACCTTTTCCGTAGTGGATCAACAATGCAAAGTAATTGCATTATTGCAAAGGTTCCACAGTAATTGCAAGATAAATGTAGTGTTACCAGGGACTGGATTTTGAGTGTAGGAACAGATTTTCTGTTCATTGTAGTTTCTCCTAAAGGTTTAATCAACAGTATTTACAGTATGTTAATTGCCATAAAAAATACATTTCCACTTGTCTCTTCCACTGTAAAAACTGAATGAAGGGTTTCATTTCATTTCATTTTGGCTGGTGGCTAACATGCCGCTGCATGCATATGCATGACTTGGTCGTCATGGAAACGATAATACAGAACATGTGCGGGTGATGAATAGTAGTTATTAAAAATAAAGGGGCTGTGAGAGTGCTAGGAGAAACATGTACCAGCTACTAAACAGTCTTCACTGTCTCAATGTACAGGTTCCACCAGCTCCTCCATGTCAGATCACTGGCTCATCCGTTTGAATGGTGACAGTAAAAGAGGAAGTATGGTATCGCGGTCTTCCACAACATGCCCTTCTTTCATCCCAGATTCCCCAGAGTCTCCCGTCTTTCAAAATGAACCCTCAATGGAAGAGAGAGGTGAGTGTGCCCATCCAGTTTGTTCTCGTCATTGTAAATAAGAAATGTAAATACCATAAGGATGCTTCTTGGCAGAGATTTCATCAGAGTTTTGTTGTAGGAATGTGTTTTCCACCCTGTGGTAAATACTGTGTAAATGTCAGTGTCTCTAGGTGGGTTCGAAAGCAGACCTTTTGTGCGAGGAATCCAAGGGCGTAGCGTGAGCATGAAAAGTCCCCCCAAAACCAGAGTGCTCCCATTGCGGTGGTCCTTTGGGAACAAAGACCGCCACAAACCTGCCCAAGCTCCTGCCAAGGCTCCTGCAGAGCTGGTGGAGTATTTAGAGTCTGGCAGAAGGCCAAAATGCACCAAAGACCCCATCGTTGCCCTAATGACTCGACCTTCCGATAAAGAAAATGGTAAAGAAGAAGATATGAAAAAATCCACAGCCAAATCTTCAAGCCACAGCAGCCTCGGAGCTCCAGAGTTTCTCAAAATACCACAGGGTCAAGAAAGAAGCAGCTCAGAAAAAGCGACGGGCCAACAACCGGGCAGCAGCAGTAGACCAAGAGAAGATGGAACCCTGACGAGACGGAGCAGCAGAAAATCAAAACAGGACAAATCACAGTCCAAAAACAGCTCCGGCACAGGGATCCAGTCCAGTTCCAGTGGTCCAAGTGGGTGGGAAACAACACACAGGGGCGGTCCAGACGAGGAGCGACACCATCTAGAGGAGAAACAGAGAAAGGGACAGGAAACAAAACACCACGACAGTGTCTTTGCTTTTCTTAAAGGCGGTTTCATGAAGAAAGACTCGCTTCGGAGGTCTCGAGATAGTGAATCTGTGAAAAGGGGTGACTCAGAGGTGAAGAGCCCACCTGGAGTTTCTCTTTCCAATGGGACACACAAAAGAACTTCAGAAGGTAAAGCTAATAGCACTAACCAAGTTCGGAGCAGACTCGGAGATGAATTTGCAAATGGCAAGGTGAGTCGTGGGTCATCAGACATCAAACGCTCACAAAGTTCTTCCAATATTCAGAGCAAGGCTGATCTAAGCTTAAGACGGACAGCATCTCTACACAGGAATGGCACATCCTCGGCTCAGCCGCAGAGCGTTCCAACGGACAGGGGCTCTCAGAACACCCTGCAACGCACACGCTACAGCACAAACTCGCTGGGCAGAAAGAAGGCAGTGCCTGAATCAAGCTTCTGAGACTTACTTCACTACAGCCAAATCACAATAGCGTAGCAAACATCTAAAAGCCCACGTAAGAACCATGTTAAGGAAGAAAGGTTTGAAATGATGGCAGCACACTATAAAGTTGCACATACATTTGGAATTAGTGGATGATTTTTGTTCACTTTTTTCTGCTTATATGAAGTGCCTCTAATTTTTTGATTTTGTCAGATAGTGCTTTGGCACCGGAAGTACATTACACACTGGCCTCTGCACCATGAACTGAAAAATGATTAGCCTCGGATTTGATTTTTATGTGCCACTTATCACCTGTAATACATGAAGGGAATCACTATATATATATATATATATATATATATATACTTTTCAGTTTCATCTTTTATGATTCTGTAGATTGTACTGACTGGCTGCTAACCTCTCATGGGTTTTCGTGACATTTATCAAGGATGTCAGTTCTCGCACTTTCAGTGAATTTCTTGCACCACTGTCTGACTTAGTCATGCTCTCAGACCAAAACATAAAGCTTATTAATTTTTGCTTGTTTTGCAGTATGCATTAATACATTTACGAATATGTATTATACAATTCTTTTATAAAATCTAACAGAATCTAAAGGGGTGGGATACGTTTCTGCTGCTCTGTCACACATGTACACAACGTGTTAGACCGAACACCTCTAAAACACCGTCACTTCTGAAAAGCACAATCAACCTCACCTTATCACCAGTGCTGTAATCCATCACATAAACCTAGTTAGAATGCAGTAAGTTTACTCACCCTCATGTTGTTGCAAGCATTCGATTTTTTCCGATATTTAACCACTAACACAGATGTTAAGCAGGGTGTTCATGCCGCTCTTTTTCATTTAAAGAAAGTTAATGGTAACCAGCAACTATCAAGCTCTAAAGTGATGTTCTGATTGGATAGAATGCGTTGTTTAGCAAGTACAAGTATCCATCTGAAGTATTGTTTAGTATAATTATAAAAACGCACCCCTTCTGTTCAAGGTGCATGTCTTTTTGCTGTTTAATCATAATTCATGAAAAATTAACAAGTGCATTTATAGTGTTTCCAGTGTTTCAATACTGGACTGAAGAAAGTTCACACACACAAAATATGAGTTAATAATGATATTAAGAATAATGTTCATATTTAATAATAATATATTTAATATTAAGTATTGTTTTCTTTCTTTTACTCTCTAATATGGATTGTTAGTGTGCTTTTTGATATATTTGTAGCTTGACACTCCCAGTCACCATTGACTTTCATTGTATGAGAAAGAGCAGTGTGTATATTTTGCTGAGGTGTTAAAAAAGAAAGAAGGTTTGAAACAACAATGTCATTTTTTTTCTCATCTGAAGATTTTTGATGTGCTCTAATAATGTGGAGATCTAGCAATACCAATGACTGCAGAATAAAGAAAAGCCTCATTGTAACCAGTAAAGTGACCTTAAAGAGTAGACGTTATCGTTTGAAAAACAACCGTCAGAAAATATCATATTGTCATCTTCCTATTTGGACTAATTGGGTCCATATTGTCCTTTAATCTGACGAATCAGACAAGACAAACTCTCACGCTATCCCTCTCTAGAAGCATTGACATAGCCTGAATGCAGCTCATTACTACTAAATATGCACAGCAAAGCTCATTCTTCTGCAAATATAAAAAAACATTTGCATTATCAAGGATTTAAATAGCTTTTTTCTCTCCGTGCGATTGTGACTTAATATATCAAACTGAATCAAAATCCCACGCAGAGCAAACACACATTGCGTATGATGGGGAATATTCATTAGCTCATCAAATGTAAAATACCATGTTTATTTCTTTGCAATCTATCGGAATTTCTTCCAACATTAGGCTCATTGGAAAAATGTGCCTCTATCTCCATTTTTTTTTTAAAAACTCGTATCTAGTTCACCTTTGATGAACACTAGTGGATGTAAAACACGTATTTTAAACTAATCATGACTACAGGAGCAGATTATTTATTAATAAAGTCTTATTTTTGCTGTTCCTTGCACAATATTATGAACCGTTTAAGACCAATACTGTACAATACTGTGTTTGCATCATGTGACCAGCTCCAGCTGATACAGTAAACTTGCTCTGTAACTCATCTGGTGCAAGTCACATTCGTGCTTAACACGGCAAATATGTCTTATATTATGATTTGAACAATTTGATGTGAGTGGCATTGTATGTCAGATGTCACAAATGTCTCATTCAACGACCCGTGTAGTGAAGCAGTTTGGAGGAGGATGAAACATTAGCAGTACTTCTTCGGGCTTGACTGCAAGATGCAACATAAAATAATTTGTCCGAAACATTGCCGCGGGCACGTTTTTCCAGTGAACCCCGAGTACCGTATGCAGTAAAGTTTGAATTGCACTGTAGAATAAGGTTTAATAATTGTAATAAACATTCAGATATGATGTTTCTATTATACAGTTTGTATTAGTTTTTGTTGATCTAAATATAAGCAGAGATATGAAATGAAGGCTTGTTTCGTTTTCTACCTATGTTCAGAACAAAGGACATGACTGTCATAAGAAAACAAGTGCACACTTTTTAATATGGCATTTATTTAGTCCATTACGGTACTGTAGAGCGTGTACCAGACATATAGGATTCACAGTTTTCAGCATAAATTGAAAAACATACATGGAATTGTTTTTCTCTTTTTTTCTGCTTTGTTGAAATTTTGTACGAAGCCCACTAAAGGTTTTTGTCTTCTTCTATCATCATTTAATCATCCCTGTTATTTTGTTGAGTATATCAAAGGGGTTATGCAAAAAGCAGCAATTACATTTTTTTTCCTTCTCCCATGCTTCCAAAAAGATCCTACTTTTCACTATGCTTGAAATAATGAACACTTGTACTGACAAGACAATGAATGAAGGAATCTTACCCTGAAATGCTCTCTTTTTTATTGTTTGTTTTTGGAGATGTTTTATATGCAACATTTTATAATCATTTTATAATGTATTTGTATATATATATATATATATATATATATATATATATATATATATATATATATATATATATATATATATATATATATAAAAAAAATCAATGGATAATATATCTGGGAACAGTATATATGTAGTTATAGATTATATGTACAATCGAATGATCATTGTATTATTGCACAAGAGTACATGTCCTGCTGTCAAGATGCTTACATAAAGGTTTATGTGGACCTGTGTCTATACAATAACAACAAACGGATATATTTTTGTATAATTTCTAAAAATTAAAAAGACATTGGTATTCACACCACGTTTCTTACTCTTTTTTTTTTTTTTTTCAGCAGTCGTCTTGAATGACATCTATAAGCGTGTGTTTATTAGCATACTGAACGACACTGTAACCGTCGCCGCTCTTTGCCGCTCTTTGCAGGGCTTTGACTGTGAAACTCTCTTTCTGCTTTGGCTACAATTGCTCCAGTTCCTGAGGGAGTCTTCACAGAGCACGCAAAGAGCAGCTTGATCCGTTCCTCATCAGCATGCACTACCCTAAAGTCTCCATCCACAGTTTGAAGACGTTGCTCTCGATGTTTCAGTGTCTCCGCTGCGTCGAGAAGAAATCTACATTTTTCTGTATTCGTTCACAAAGGCTTTATTTCCATCGTTCTGAATGCAAATTGCTTTTAAGAAACTTATTATGCACTTATTCTGCCATAATTGTTGCGATATTACAAAGAGTGCGAGGACGAGGAAGAGATGCTCGTTAGAGAACCGTAATTATCTCTAAGATGTTCGGGATCGCTGAAAACTGTATGGAAGAAAGAAAGTCAAACGAACTTACTAACAAATTCACCTTGGACGTTAACATTCTGTAGATGTTTTAAAAACTCAACAGTTCTGTCGTCATCGTCTTCGTGTTTCAGGTACGATATCTATAAATCTATACAGTCAGTTTCTTCTGTGGAATACAAAAGCGCAGAAGGTTAGGGACTGATCATCTTAGTCTCCATTTGCATTCATTGCAGCTCTTTGCCACTTAATTGAAAAAGTTAATTGTGTGGGCAGACGTGGTCAACAGTACAGTACATTGCTATAATTCAAATATTTTACTGCGCCATATTTACTCTGGCCATCAGCTCCTAGACGTTCTGATAAAGTACTGTGAAAGAATTGAGAGCGAAGCTTATACACTTTTCAAAAAGAAATCAAGCAAAACACAGATGTTCTTTAATCAGTTTTTATTCACTTCTAAAGAAAGGCACACTAATTGAAGACCAGTTGCTTCTGCATAAAGCAGAAGAGATACCTTTGATAGTTTTTTATTGAATATTATTTAGCGGTTTGCCTCTGCTTAAAGGCTTATGTCAGATCACATGAGATAAATAACAAAGTCTTCTGAAAGAAATTAATAAATAAATGCTGGAGGGAGATGAGGGACGTGCAACATACCTTTACATCGTAGATCAAAGCCTGCGAACTCTTTGAAATCTCCATCTGTCAATACTATTTTATAACAAAATGGAACGAGAGCAAATTCATGCACAAAACACCTTTAGGGCAAAAACTTCCCCTGGGAAAGATAAGTTTATATTACCAGTTAAATCATTTGGTTTACTCTGCATTCTAGAAATCTAAAATTATTTTTATCTCGTTCGTTTGCTTATTTTCTAGTGATATATTTTTGTATTTTGAAGTGTTATTTTATTTTATTTGCATTTCCCATCTTCATTATTACCAAGACGATCTGATTAATTTTGCACGCATTGATCACATTTATGAATTTGAATCTCACGCAATATGACATACTTTTAAAAATACATGACTGGCGTAATTCAGATGCATCTTAAGAGTTGACTGAAAGCGTTGTTCGGCAATTATTCATTTATTCAGTTCTCAAACTGCGTAACTTGTTTGATTTAGTGTTTTACTATAAACACTTTTGAAAGTTTGAAGTTTACTCAATTAGATGCACCCTAGTATCATCATCTTCTGCACGCATCTCTGCCTTTTTCTGTCGGGCAGCACCTTACACCATTTTTCCCAATTATTGTTGCAGACTAAAACGATGGTTGTACAGATGTGGTGTTTATACCCCAGATGAGTCCGATCTCACGTTTTCAGATGACATCAGTGGTCTGCTTAACACAGGGTTGACAAAAGGGTTTATAATTTAGAAGTAAAGTCTATATTGTTTGGCCACCTCAATGTCAACACCGTTAACCCTTATTAACCACATGTCAAGGTAACCACAGCCATAGAGAGCTTAAAGGCTGTTATCTTGAGTCTCCTTGAGTATATTCAGAAACATCAAGGTGACACGACTTGGTCTTAGACTTCTTTAAAAATACCTTTCTGTTGCAGGTAAACAAATCATTACCGGAACGATGGTTATATAAAAGATCTTGATAAACCATTTCCTCTGTCTCTATATACCTAGAAAACTCAGGGAATTCAGATTCTGATTTTGTTATGTAATATATAGCCTGTCAGTCAGTGACGTGACACTTTTTTCGGCATTTATTAATGCATTTAAAAATATATATTACTTGTGTGACTTGAACGTAATGAGGATTTTAATTTCATATTATAATAAATTGATAATACTTCAGAAATGTTAGGGCAATGCAAATGAAATCACAACAAAGAAAACATGAAAAGCCTGTTGGTATATGTTTTGGGTTTATTATTATAGAGAAAACATACATTTTAATATAATATATCGATGATAACGTGTATTTTAATTATATTTGTGAGAAATGTGTTCTTCCCGTTTACTTTATGAATACACAACTTGACACACATTCCTCGAATATAAACCTTTATTGTATGCGGAGCGTTTATGGAATGAAGCGTCATTATAGAAAAGAATGCATTTCATTTTAAGATAAAAGGCCACTCGTAAACCATATTAATGACTTTCACAGGAATGATTTTAACGAGCGATTGACATTTTAGAATTGCTAGAGTGCATACGGCCTTTTAGCAGCATCTTAAAGTAAAAGGCTGCTATTACAAAAGATTACATAAACACTAAAAAATGTTTACAACATGTCGTACGTACATGGTTATACCTTGTCTGATGACCCCGCTGTTGTATATTCTGTTCCTCTGTTGCCTTAGGGGTTTAATATTAATTTAATGACATCTGGCATATAAAGGGTCAGTATATGGAAAAATAGGTACCCCTGTTACCATGAGACTGTCTGTTGCTATGACAAAGTGTTGTGTATTGGTATATTACGCATTAAGACAGCTCTGAGGCAGAAATTGACTCTTTCAGCTTCTTTTTTACGACATGAAGGATCTTTCTATTCACACGAAACACCAGGACACAACTGTTCATGGACCTCTCAAGAAGCATTGTGTCCTTTATGTGCTTTTCCCAGTTACTTCCTGTTTAGAACGAGAAGCCTTGAACCACACAACCTCAAGATGAATCCCTGCATTTCATTTATACTTCTTTGAGCGCGTCTTTTATAAGGGAGTGTGGTGTTTGCTCTATTATGATTCTGAAGGACAAAATAACAATAAACTATCTATTGTTGTCACAACGGCTAAATATCATTACTGCTACCGGTATGAGTGAAACTTCTCATTACCACTTTCTGATTAACTAGCGTTACTTTTAAAGTACACGTTCTCAAGTGATTCAAGGCCAGCAAACAGATCAAAGTACGAACAACAGGAAAGAGTACCATGTTTGATTGATATTAATGGCTAATTAATTCATGAATAAATATTATACAGGCTACATGTATGAACAGCCCAAAAATATTTACATCTAAAAATAAAGGCAAGCACAGTGCCTACTACTGGTAGCGTAGAGGGACTGGTACTTAAATATATGTAATTATATTATAAAAGTTGCTTAGGAGCATATAGAGAGACTGGTTTGATTTCATAATAATGCATTTCTCTTTCCGCTCCCATAGCTCTTTTGCCTGAAACTACTATTTCCACGGTATTACCTGTGTGTGTGACTTACTTTTGACTCTCACATACCGAGGGATGTCTACCAAACCAACAATCACTATACAATTTCAAGCACAGTAACAATACTCAACACGTAACTAAAAAATATTTTTAAAAAACCTACATAATTTCAATATTTCAGTGAATCAAATAACACGGTGCAAAATTTCACTTGTACACATCTCAAAATGCGTGTAAATATCAAGACAAGTAAAAACGAAAACTCGCGGTATTGATATGCAATAAAATGCTATGCTATGCGATGGTTAGGATTAGGTTTGTGGTATCATATGAACACCAACACATTTTGTATCGCATGCACGTGAAAACCGCATATTATGTGCAGGCCGGACATGTGAGTGTCATATACAAGTGCATTTTTACTACCACAAGTTTTCGTTCTTTGGTTCTTTGCATTCAGTCGTTGTTGTTTTTTTTTGTTCCAGTAAACATGGTCATGTTTATAAGACGATGTATAAAAGCAAAATTCGAATACATGATGTAAATGCAAATGCGCACACAACACTGAGGTTACGAATATATGCATCACTTAGCTTTTTCCTTTCTTTTTTAATGGTTCTTTTATTTCCTTTAATCAGCGTTATGTACAGTAAAGAAGCCGAATGCTGTTTTAGTGACAGGCAGCTTTGTTTTGTGTTCTCCCGGTGTCATCTGTCAGCATGCAGGAGCGCAGCTGCTCAAAGAGTCTTCACTTCTACCTGACTGCCAGTCATTCTGTCGTGCTTGTTATTCCCTTGCTTGTATGCAACTGGACCAAGAAACACTCTCACTGTAGTCTGTATCCTTAAAATGAGTTTGTGTACAGATCAGTACATTACTCTGAGGCGTTAGAGGGAACGTGTCTTTGGCAGTCTGCGGTCAGACGGAGGGACACAGTGGCCTCTGTGCTGCTCGGATTGAGCCGAAAGTGATTGTGCGCAGGCTGAATAGCCACTATAAACCGCCGTTTAAAAGTCTTACTCAGTATTATATAAAGAAAAGGGTTGATGCAGCTGTTAGCGTAACCCATGCTAATAGCAACATGATACACATAATAGAACGAGGCGCTGGGTTTCTGTATTCCCAGATGGACAAGCTGAAGGATGTAGTATGGAGCCCAACAGACGAAAAAAGCCAAACAGATGGCCACAGCCATCCGAGTCACACTTTTAGTGCGCACTTGCTGGTTCCTCGGAGGAAGAGGTGCCACCGAGGTAGACATGTGCTTCAGGATTTTAAAGAACACCACGCAGATGATCAAGAGCGGAAGGGCGAACGCCAGCAGAAACTGATAAATAGTGAACCAGCAGATGTTGATGGATGGATTTGGGAGCAGGAGAGCGCATCCCACCTCGCCGTTATGGAGCGGCATCAAGCCAGTGTACATTAAGACGGGGGTAATGGAGACGAGAGAAAGCACCCACACCATGCCCACCACACCACCGGCGACACAGGTGGTCCGGACGTGGTTAAAGCGGAACGGATGGACGGTAGCCACGTAGCGGTCCAAAGTCATGACTGTGAGGATGTAGGTGCTCACCGTCTGGCTGTTCGAATCTAGGGCAGAGATGACTTTGCACATAGCGGCTCCGAAACACCAAGATCCGTTGCCCAGGAGCTGATGAATGAGAAAGGGCATGCCGAGGAGGAAAAGCAGATCCACAATAGAGAGACTGAATATGAAGATGTCTGGCACCGTTTGTTTAGCCTGGCATTTGGTCTTTTTAATGATGGTGTAGATGACAATAGAATTTCCAATGATGCCCAAAAAACATATGGTCCCAAAAATAATGGACAAGATGGCATTTCCGTTCTGGTCCCCCATGGTCACTAAGCACACAAAGAAATCACAAATAAAAACAAGATCCGGATGTGGTGTGTATATAAACTGTATCATAAAAACATGTACTAACTTTTAATATATTTATCGCCTATAACTAAAAAAAATGGGTGTATAGCGTTTGTTAAACACCTTTTCTCATGCTAATTAAATCATTATTACGAAATCTTTATGGAGAAAGAAAGAAAGAAAGAAAGAAAGAAAGAAAGAAAGAAAGAAAGAAAAAAAGAAAGGCCATATTTATATGCTATAACTTTAAATAACAGTTCATCAAGAAGTTTATAACATCAGGTGATTTGCTTGAAAAAAATCATTTTCATCTTCAGTTCTATCCATGAAATATAACCCTACCTTGTGTGTGTCCCGACGAATTAAAAAGAAGCAGAGAAGAGTGTTCAGAATCTTCACAAATATCCATACGTTAAAAACTGTGAAAGAAAAGCCGTATCTACATCCACCTCTGCAGACGAAGCGGCTAACAACTTCAAGTCTCACAGTGAAAGTCACACCTTTGTCGCCGCCTCACACACTTATAGTAGATATTACAGTTCTACACACAAATCTCACCGTACTCATTCGATCCCATACCGACGTACGCAGTGAACAAAAAGTAATAAAAACGAAGCAAGTCTGATTTCTTAGGCTCAAAACGCGAAAAACTAGTTTGAAGAGCGTGAGGTGAAGAGCGGCGGCTTCCTCAAGTCTTAGCGTCTCGGCAGATGTGTTCGTCCTTGGACACCAGCTGACACCTCCAGTCATCAATTGGCAACTGCACCTCTATCCACCTGGGCATCACAATTTCGTCTTCTTTTTTTAAAGGTTTGCAGTTGTTAAAATATTGATGCGAGGTTTGTGTGGCGCTGTTCGTGTTTTCTAACCACCGCAGCGACCCAACAAGTGTTGCTTTGCCTGGGCTTCTTGACGCACTCGACATACCCTATGAATCAATGCATTTCATATTAAAGCTACATATTTATCTCTGCGGTTAGCTATGCCGGTTAAATGTTCCTTTTTTTATCATTTCACCGTACAAAAATTGGATATTTGAAGAGTCTGGCCACCTTGTAGGCTAATGAACGTATCAGCGATGTCTCTGAAAATAATTTACTTTCCGCTTTATTTCAGTTTTATTATCATGCCGATCACATACGTATATCATAAACTTCACAAACTGCTACAAAATGACTGTTTATAGATTAGGAGACAGAATATTGTCGGGTCCAGCGATGCCGCTCTTTGTCCACTAGATGTCGCTGCGTTCATCTGCGTGTCGTGCTGCATTATCTCGCAGAGGACTGGAACAACCATTCTCTTCTGTTTTGTTCTAATCTGTACCGCAATCTTCCTCTGTGAGATTAAAAAAAGGTTTAGGTAAGAGGATACGCGCGTTTAAATCAAATCTCCGACTCACAGCGCTCTGTGGATTTGTGTAGTCTCACCATTAATTCGGCGTGTGAAGTTTATGTTTGGACCTTTCCATCTTTGCGGACCATAACACGAAGGAAGCGGAAATTAACAGCCCGCTTGCTTTTCCCGGAGCTACTCCGGAGTTGGGAAAATTAACTGCAGCCGTAAACCCCACGAAGATGATTGTACTGCTGTTAAAATGCGGTCTTTCTGTATAGTTCTTAATTTCACTGCCTAAGGAGGATCGGAGAGGGACACTCTGCACCTCTGTAGCGCTGGGTAAGTGTTTTTTCCCCCCTTACCTAATCAGAAGATAGTAGCATCGGAATAACTAATGGTCGACTACTTTCAGTTAGATGTAGGTAAAATAAAAATGCGAAGGGGATTCTATTTGCGTTTCTGTATATTATTCACAAAGGCTGAAAAGTTTGGTATCAAAACAAAGCGTCGCATCTTCACCATCACGGATTATTATCATTAAACGAATCGGTTCGCTTTAACCCGAGCTGTTTCCATACGGAACCGATAATGCGATAACTACAGACGAACGACGCGAAGCTCCTGTGATAATCAACGAAGCTGTAATTATACCGACGACGTGACTGACTCCAGTGGCCCGCTGCAAATTTAGTTGAGGGCGTGCTGTCTGGAGGTCAGTTTTTCTTGCATGTTTGCAGCGTATTGACCGCAGATTATAAAGGAGAAGCGTTAGAACGTCGCATCACTGGCTGAGTCGAATAGTGGAGTGAACAAATCTTTTAACCGAATCGTTTTTGTTGATATTTCCTGCCTTCCGATGGATTGTAAACGGGAGAAAATATGAGGCTATGGAAGGGGCATTTCCACTGGTTGGATTGAACGAATACGCCCCTTTATTTAAACGAGACTCGTAGTTTGTCATTGAATGATAGACTTCGATTACAATTCGTGAATGTACTGGATTCGAAGTGACTGGACATTTTGATCAGTAATAAGGAGCTGCTGACCGACTAAAGGAGAAGGGTCGTGTCATTCGCTTTGTTGGCGATGTTGAGTGATACGTTTTGTTGTCATTTAACGAATAAAACTCTCATTTGAGCGTCTTGGCAGATTCAGAGGTTTTAACGTGTCGGTTGACTCAAACGCTCGCGCTGATAATGCCTTTGAATTCACAAGCAAGCGAATCATCTTAGTGAGTCGATTCGCCTGATTTCGAATCACCGGTGTGAATCAAAACCCCAACCTCCGGCGCAGAAAAGCAACCCGATCTTGACACGAATGTCTGTAATGACGCACCTCACTCACTCAGGAAGAATTAGTCTGTACTTGTAATTAGTTCTCATGTAAAACCCCACTGTTGTGACCAGTCTGCATGACTCAAGCTTTCACCAGCATCACCCAAGACACCCCACATCACATCTGATTCCTCTTATTGGCTCCTAGTCAGTTGCAAGAAAACGTCAGCTCGACCCAGTTATTCCGTACCCTTTATAGTTGCGTACGTTGCACAGCTGCTTCATACCAGATCTGATTAAAAGGGAGGAAAAAAAAACATTTTGCTGATGCTTCGTCCGTAAATAACTGCGTTTGCTTCAAATCTGTATGTCTGTCTGCAGGTTGACAGCACCCAGACGAGGAAGAACTGTCAGTCCACGGTCAGCAGTGACAAGGACAGATATTAGGAGATTGAATCAGATCAGCCAGGGCTGTTATTCTGCCCGTAGAAGCACTTCCTTCTGGAGCTTTATATCCGTCTCGCATCCACACAACCCATGCCATGGAAGCAATAGCTAAATACGATTTCAAAGCTACTGCGGACGATGAATTAAGTTTCAAGCGAGGAGAGATTTTAAAGGTAAGTGGCGTTTATTGCTGCTGCATTTTTCATTCCCGTCTTTTTGTACGATCAAGCCACGAGGACACCTGAAGTCTGCAGAAATCTATAGTTTATCTGTTTGTCCTGTTTCAATGACTTCAAATTTGAATTAATAACTTGTCGCGAATGTATATAATTGATTTCATAAAGTCTGGATGTACAGTGATGATGGTGTTCGGTTCGGTTTTGCGTGTCTATTTTCACAGTACACATTGTTTCAGTGCAGCTTTGCAGAACATTTTGATGTCAGCGTTCGATATCTTCATGCCTTACGTTAGCATTTAGGAGATTAGTACTGTTTGATAATGTAGTTCACGTTGGTTGGGATGTGACTGCAACAGTAAATTGTAGTCCACAGTTTTGTCACTGCTGCTGGGAACTCGGCATTGTGCAGTCGGATGCCATGTGACCTTGTTTATCTGCTCTAAAAGGAACAAACTTCAACAAAAATAAAGGGTTGAAGGTTGAAAAAAAGGCCAAAAATGTTTCATTCAGGCTCTGATATTTCTACAGCTTGATAAGTTATACCTTACATAAAGGTATTAATTGGACATAGTCCTTTTGTATTCGTTTATACATTAAGGTTCAGATGATTGGCTCGAAACAACATGGCAACCATGAGTAAAGATGGGAGTTTTGTGCTTGCTCACAACTTCTAGTAATACGAATGCTTTCTCTTAATGTTATTTAAACCTCCTTACCCACAAGTTATTTGCAAGTAGCATATGCCAGTGTTAAAATTTGGGGTCAGTAAGATATATAAGGCTGCGTTAAAGTGATCAAAAGTGACTGTGTTCTTTTGAGCTTTTCCACAAAAATATGAAATTGAGCACATTAAGCCATTTTGAACTCTTCTAATAAAAATAAATGCTGCATGTGCTCCTATCAGCATATTAGAATGATCTTATGACACTGAATAAGAGTAATGGTTGTTAAAAAATTCAGCAAGTGAATTCTTTCTCTTTTAAAAGAATCTTCTTGATCTTAATATCAAGTTATATTAAAATGAAAAGTTATTTTAAATGATATTTCACAATATCCCTATTTTTACTGTATTTTTGATCAAATAATTGTAACTACCGTGAGCATGTCTTTTGGAGACATTAAAAAACTCTTCTTTCTTCTGAACCAAGGTCAGTCACCCTAGCAACTCAGGCTCCCCCCAGCCACCCACCCCCGAAGGGTTTAGCTCCATCCAAAAAATTTTGGACTGGATTCAGAACTTCTTGCCATCCTGCTGTAATTTAATTTAGGTCATGGATCAGTTATTTTTGCCCCCTGGACCTTTCATTCAGCGAAACGCAAGGCTTCAAAGCTTCACATCATTCTCGATGTTCTAGACGACTTTTAATCAGCGGCGTACATAAGTACTCTGTGCTTCTGCATTCTACCAACTTGATTACGATCACACAACTGCCCTTTTCACCCCCATTTTGCTTCAAGTTTTTTCAAGTATTTGACATGCAAATGAAGGGATGGTAACACTGGGCCAAGTCTGACTCCAGCAGAAGGGCAGTGAAGGATCTTTTTAAAAAAAACCCCTTGAGCTATGAAGGCGTGAAATGCATATTTTCTTCTAAAAGTAAAGTTTAGAGCCACTAAAAACGAAGTTGTTTGGCAAAAAGTGTCTGTTCGTTTGATGTATATGGTAAGTGGGATTAATCTCAGTAGCATTAGCAACTATTGTCATAATTTCTATTTATCATATTAAAATTGCAGGCGTGTAAAGAGAGGATTGCCAGACTTGTTGTTGCCGGTTTCTGCATTGACTTCACCTCAATCAGAAAGAAGAAGCTCAGGAGAGTTGCCCTTAGTATTTTTCTTCCCTACTCTTCGGCAATGATTGCAGAAAAGAAATGATGGGATTTGATGGTATCTCGGCTTTTATTTTTTTCTGAGCAATTTATGGAAGCTACAGTGCCAGGGTAACAGACTCCGTGTTTTACCAGTAGAGTAGTGAGTGTGCAAAATTGTCTTAATTGCAAAAACTGCGTAAGGCATGACAGGACATTGAATCATTGAAAAAGTAATGCACGAGCGGGTAATGTTGCTACGACGGGAGGCCACCTCAGTAATGCATTATTTTTCAATAATTCAACAGTCTATTGTCAGTTTTATTTTAGGCGTTTTTCTTTGAGACATTGGTATATTTTTGTGCTTAAAACACGTTAAAACAGAATGTAGGCATAAATAGCATAAATAGCCAAATACAACATAACAAGTAAGATCATGATTATAATTAGTTATACTTATTCTGAAATAATATGCCGTAGTTGACATAAGTTGTTTGAACAAGTGGTATTTTTACTGTAAAAATGTACTCTATGTTATCAAACTAGTAACAGAATTGGATACCTGGATGATATAGAGAGGGATTTTAACTTTTTGCTGTTCTCTGAGTTGTGACAAACTGAGAATCATTGAAAAGAGAATAACAGCCTAAACATATCCCGTGGGATAACAGCATTTGCTTCTAATATGTTGAGAATATCCCCAAGCCCCAAGACTCTGTTAGGTTGGCCTAGAAATCCTGGCTAATTACTGTATCAGCCTCCTGACTGTAGGATAGGATTTGATCTTCTCGCTAGGGTTCTGTTTTGAACCTCTGACTCCAGGGAACTCGTCTTTTTCTAGAGTCTCTTGTGATTTTGGTGCTTCCCCCACACTTCCCCCGAGGGCAGCGTTGAATTTTTTTTTTTTTGCTGTATGTCTGTCATATTTGCATATTTTTTTGCCCTACTTTCCTAGTTTCATGGGAATCGATTCTGCAATCATGGGAGTTGCATCAAAGAACGTGTCACCTACAAAATAAGAGGATTCCTCACGGCTAACGCACCTCTCTTCTTGTCCTTCTGTTCTGTATTTTATTTTCTCACTCTTTACCTGCTACCACAGTGAAAGCAGTTAGCTCAGAGAGAAAATGATATCATTATGATTTGGTTTAGATTTGGATTAGAGGTCTTTCCATTTGAAAGGTAAGGTGGTGTGCGTTCTACCAGGTACTTCATATTGCCTGCTTTTGAATGAGGTTAATAGAAAACACCTTGACAGGCTTTGGTCAGTTGAGTCATGAGAGTTGAAATCAGTTAAAAACTCATATTTTATGCCCTCTTTTTCTCTCTTTTTTTTTTGAGCAACACATTTAATATCTTATTTTGTATTATTATACAATAATGATAATAATTTATTTTTGGAGCGTACGTATCAAAAACATAATAAACATCATGCTATTGAGATCAGAAGAATATTCAACTGATTCAGACTCTAATTTGTAATAGAATACTAGAAGCCAATATAAAAAGCCAATCTAATGCTTCACATAGTCTTATGTGATAATGGGATGATAGGGTAACGACAAACACCAGAGAGTAAATAGGGATAATTATTGCTTTTAACAGTAGGTGGACAGTTTATTATCCAAGGCTGAACTCTTTAGTGCAAGCCTGTAGTGCTTCGACGTATGCCATAGAAACAATGTATTTTCAGTATTTTTAGCATCATTCTCACTGACATCCAAAAGTGCCTCTGGCTCAAGGCAGAATGCCACTAAAAAGGTTCTCTCTGCTTCCAGTCTTGAGAATGCGATGTTGCGCTAGAGAAACGACTAAACGCTTTTGTCTGTATATAAACTATATCTGCAACTATATTCTTTTTTCAATAGTTGCTGCCAATAAACCTGGCCGATAAAATTATATGGGAGACCATTACGAAAGCAAAATGCGGAATATGCAACCTTTAGGGTTTCAACTTAAATCATGCATTTACCAAAAAAATGGGTTAATTGCATTTGGCATGATGCATTTGATAGCCTACGTTCACGAATCATGCTTGAGCAGGCATTTCGGTTGACGTCAATGATGTTTTAACTTTACGATGCCTAATACTACCCACTCGCCGTATGACTTTCAAGGTCATTGGATTGCTGTTCTTTTCACACTACAACAGCTGTCTCTGCTGATGTCATTTCTAGTCAAAACACATTTCACACCGCAGGACTTGGATTTCAGACAGGTCTACATATTTACCCTGCTAACTAATCTGTAGTATTTCTGTCTCTTTCTATGAAAATTCACACACGGTGATAGATTGTGCACATCATAGACGCATGCATTTAAAGCGCTTGATGCCTGCTTTGGTGACGCATCATTCCGTCTGTTGCGTTCATTTAACTACAGTTATGATCTTGTCTTTGAACCTCCATGACTCACAGAACCAGACTGCGTTTAACACGGTGGATGTGTGTCTGGAGCGTGTCAGCCTGTGATTAACTGTTTGGCCTTCAGGGGATGTTTGGACTTGTAATATCATGGCTGATGCCAGTCTGATATCATTTGTGGTGTTATTTATTTATTTACGGAGAAGTAAGATGCAACACACATTCATCAAAATGCATGAAATGGTTAATCAGCCTTTTCTGTGTGGAAAGCTAGTCTGAAGGTGATTTACATTCTTTCCAATCAGCTCTCTATTGCCCCTGAACACAACAAAAATCTGTTTATTTAAGATGTCAAGCTGGAAAGGGTACGTGCTAGACATGTGGTAAAAACCTTTGGATTTAGTGGACTTTATTAGTCTAGTATGGTTTGCCAATAATGTTTGTTTAGTAGGCTACTATGATTATGACTGAATTGTAAGATCCTGAAAAATTTCACCCCCTGCCTCTATGCTTCATTTTCCATTTTTGTCTCATGAGCAATTATGCTTCCTTTGTCTTTCGTAAGTGCTTTAGGCACATTGGACCATATTTCCTAGAAAAATTGTAATGGCCTACATTAGCCAGATTGTGTGTGCAGTGTGACCAAAACCTTACAAGATTTAACAGTATAAGATAATAACAGTATGATAATGCTATATCATAATCACTGTTTATGTCTCATTCAAAAGTTTGGGGTCAGTAAGATATACAGGAGAATCTCAAGAAATTACAATGTTATGGAAAAGTTTTCTTCAGTAATTCAACTTAAATTGTGAAAGTCATGTAATATTTCATAAATTCAATGCACACAGAATAAAGTACTTTACGTCTAAAGTACTTTACGTGATGATTTTGGCTCACATTTAACAAAAACCCACCAATTCACAATCTCAAGAAATTATATGGTGTATATGGTGACATGCCAATGAGCTAATCAACTAAAAACCCCTTCAAAGGTTTCCTGAGCCTTCGAAATGGTCTTTTAGTTTGGTTCACTAGGCTACACAATCATGGGGAAGACTGCTGATCTGACAGTTGTCCAGAAGGCAATCATTGACACCTTTCACAAGGAGGATAAGCCACAAACATTAATTGCCAAAGAAGCTGGCTCCAAGCATGTTAACAAAAAGTTGGGTGAAAGGAAAAAGTGTGGAAGAAAAAGATGCACAACCAACTGAGAGAACCTCACCCTTATAGTGATTTTCAAATGTGAAATCCATTCAAGAATTTGAGAGAACTTCACAAGGAATGGACTGAGGCTGGGGTCAAGGCATCAAGAGCCACCAGGAATTTGGCTACAGTTGTCGTATTCCTCTTGTTAAGCCACTCCTGAACCACAGAAAACCTCAGAGGCTTCTTACCTTGGCTAAGGAGAAGAACTGGACTGTTGCCCAGTGGTACTCTTTTCAGATGAGAGCAATTTTTGTATTTCATTTGGAAACCAAGGTCCTAGAGTCTGGAGGAAGGATGAAGAATCTAGTCCAGTGTTAAGTTTCTACAGTCTGTGATGATTTGGGGTGAAGTGTCATCTGTTGGTGTTGGTCCATTGTGTTTTTTGAAAACCAACATCACTGCACCCATTTACCAAGACATTTTGGAGCATTTCGTGCTTCCTTTTACTGACCAACTTTGTAAAGATGCTGATTTCATTTTCCAGCAGGATTTGGCACCTGCCCACACCGCCAAAAGCACCAAAAGTTGGTTAAATGTTGGTGTGCTTGACTGGTGAGTTTGCTGGCCAGTCATGACCCCCATAGAAAATCTATAGAGTATTGTCTAAAATGAGAAACAATAGACAAATACAGATGAGCTGAAGGCCACTGTCAAAGAAACATGGGCTTCCATACCACCTAAAAAGTGCCACAAACTGATCACCTCCATGCCACTCCGGACTGACTATGCTTCATATAGTCTATATCTGTTTTGCACTGCATTCTCTGATGTTCGTTTTCATTATTTGTTCTAGACAGAATAAGTAATAATGAGATGTTTACATGAGCTAATCTGTTTAGTAATCGATTTAGTTTGGTTTCATTTTATGTTCAATAAATTATATATTATTCACAAATTACACTTTTAAAGTGATTTAAAATTTAATGTGCATTCAAATTTAAACAATACAAAGAACTTGAACATGATCCAAGTACTTCAAGTTTAATTATATTTCCCAACAAGATAAATCCTGCTTTGTACTTTAAGAGGTCTGGTAGAAACATGCAGGACAGAGCTCTCTCTCTCTCTCTTCTGTTTTCCTCCAGTTTTCCAAAACAACTGGCACTGGTTGTAAAAAGTTGCAAGATCAAATTTTATTCTACACGAGCAAGACATTGTCTAATATTAATATATAAATACACTGTATATGCCTTACCTTGCCTAACGAGCACAAACTGTCAGAAAACGCACGGTATTTCCGCACTAATGCAAAGCATGACTATAAACAGCTGATTAGGTTAATAACTAGACTGATATTTATTAATTAAAAAAACAACCATAAACAACACAGGCACTTGTTTTTTACAAATGAAAACGGTATCTGGTTTTCCTGATGTACCACATTAAAAAGAAAATGAATGAAATGTTTAAAAGTGACATAAATACTTTTTTTAAAAAAAACGATAAAATAAGTGTGGATTCGGGTAGAAATTTAAGACTACAAATGTAATGCAGTGTAAGCATGTTTTGTGTGTGTGTGTCAGTTTGAGTTGTCTTCAGTTTTTACGGACAGAGCTTGTCGATGTTAAGAGCAGGCTGGTTGACAGATGTGGTCAGAGGCCTCGTGCCCTTTCTCTCTCTCTCTCTCTCTCTGAGTGTTGTCAACACCTCCAGGTTTATACCGTGTCTTAACCGGGCGTGACGTGACATCTACAACCAGAAGACTCGATAACATTAACAACAGCAACTGGTGGTGATAGCTCACAAGTGCAGGCTTTATTTCTATTGTTACTTGCTGCCTTTGCGAGAAATGTAGCGGTGTAGTGTAGAAATTAATTATAAAGTAACTTAATAAACATTATTTAGGTGGAATAGGTATTTCTAAAGCTAACCTATTCCAAATGGGTTGTCTTTGTCCATATACAGTGAAGTAACTTGTGGCTAGGTATGGCGACCCATACCCAACACTTATTGATTATTAACTATTAGATTCGGGTTCTTAACAAACAGAATAAAACTGAGCCGAAAGTTTCCAAAATACGGTAGATTTGTTAGTGGTAACCAAAATGTTTTGCCTTCTTTAACATAGTTATAAATAGCTTTTCTTTTTTTTCATGCTGGACCTAATTAGGTCAACTTATTGTACTTATGGGCACAAATGTGCCATCAATATCTAAATTGTTTCCATATTTTGCCGTGGTTTGAACCCCATTCCCAATTTCCTTCTGTTGCTGTGTGCTTTCTGCCTAGCAACAGTGCTTTGCTGCGGGCAAGCAGTCTGCTGCTGGTATGATTTCCTCTGAATAGGGATTTAGTGGTTGTGGATTGGGGCCGGCTGACAGCTCTGAACCACAAACCTGGCTTTAGAATTTGGACTTGGTTTTGGCCTCGCAATCAGGTATCTATCGGCTGTGTACATTTTTTATTTTTTCCTGTGTTTTATGTTTAATGCCAGTATTCATCCAACCACTGTCAGGGGTTTTACTGGAAAGACACAGAATTGGGGCAAATTTTGCATATGCAAATTCCTCACTGCGCCCACATAGAGATTTCCTAAAACTCAGATTCCTATTCACCAAGATGACGAGAGGGAGAAAAAAAAGAATCAAACAATATTTCTCTCTCAAGTCCCATCTTTTTATGTTGTTATCATAACTTGCAAATAAACATTCAATATTTTAATGTCTTTTAAAATAAGCTTATATATATATATAAAAACTATTATGTATAAAACTTTTATATTTGTGTGTGTGTGTAATTTTCTATGCTGTCCCTCAAGTAATTTGCAGATGCACAGCGTGCTGCGTTCGTTGTCATGGGAACATCTCAGCTGAAGATAATGAGGAAATTACATCGCTCTCTTTGCCAAGTGCATTCCAAATGACTAAATAATGGCACGCACATGCTCTCTTCACTCCAAAGTCCCCACTAACAAGGGGACAAGTATGATCACTTTGATTTTGAAAATGACCGTAAAGCCTTCTATACACGATACACGTAGCGTTACAATCCTAAAACAAATATATATTATATATACACAATATGTGTCTGTGACTAATGTCTTGACAACTGATATTTGCTGAATTCATTTCCATCCAGTTATCAAGTCTTTCCCGCTTTTTTAATTTTTGGAATTCGACATCTTGGCTTGTTTATAATGTCACTCTATTTTTCTTGAAGGCAGAGAAAAGAGGCGCCACGGCGCGGTGGGAGTGAGAGCAGATTAATGGTTGTTTACAGAAAGAGAAGGGATGGGGGGACCGTCTTTTCAGAGTTGTGAGAATGTTCCAGGCTATAGGATAGGATTCCCATTAATCTTACACGGATGTGTCATAACATACTTGAGCCTAAAGTAATCTCACAAAGTGATGCTTTTTCATATTTGTCCACTTCATCTATTTCAGCCCTTCACCTCTGACGTTGTGCGCAGCGCAGCAATGCACTCCTTTCTTCATTTCATATTTGATGGTGATGGTCATGATTTGCACGGATGGTATCCTTGTGGGTAGAGCATTGTGCTTCAGTTATGAAAGAGACATCAAATCCTGGCCATCAGGAACGATGCTAATTGCCCACATCTTTTTGCGCAATCCATCTGGTTCAGTTTTGCAGTTCCACAAAACAGACTGTGTGCAATGTATTTCTCATTAGTGCCAGAGAAGTCTTATGTATACAGGATGTTATGTGTGGCTTAAAGTTGAAATGAAGGATATTTCCTGTAGGCTATTTATAGAGCAATGCCTTGGGTTTAAACACCACAGCCAGTGCTACGATTGGCTCTTTAGGTCCTCTGTAATCTGAGGGAAGTTTACTGTGTGGACACTAGATAGTGACACCATGCTGGTCAGGTTTTAAAGTGTCTTTTGTTTTCCCATCAGGTTTTAAATGAAGAATGTGACCAGAACTGGTATAAGGCAGAACTCAATGGAAAAGAAGGATTCATCCCTAAAAATTACATAGAAATGAAGCCACACCCGTAAGTATCTGGGGTTTTTAAATGACAAAAATACTAAATATATAAGAAAATGTAAATTCTGTCATCAACTACTCACCCCAAACCCATAAGACGTTTGCTCATTTTTGAAAGACAACTGAAGAAATTATAAATGAAACCTGAGACATGGATTAAGTCAAAGTCCTTTTAAGGCAAGTCATGTCACTCAACGTCTTCTGAATGAAGAAGAATCAAATTCTCCAGAACTGTTTGCAAAATTTAATGTTAAATTTTCATATCAACGGTATCATACATTTAGTTCGTCTTGCTCAAATAGCATAATCGATTGGCTCTTGCTCAGAAGTCGGGATATTGTTCAATAGAGTTGCCATATTGAGCATCGCATTTTTCCCCTTTTAAAACTATATGAGTGTCACATCTTGTGTATTCTACTGTCTTCGACTGAGTCAAATAGAAAGTAAAAGAAATGCAACATTAAAGTAATCTGTGTGAATAAATGAAGTGTTTAATCCAAATCTTCTGAAAAGTTCTCCAGAAGCTCATCCATACTTGCTTGTCCAGTGAGGTCTGTTCTCACTTGTCAAACAAGAGCTTCTGCGAGAACGAGTGAGGATTGTTTTCTGCGCCTCGGGCAAAAAATGGTCACTGTATTGATGTAATGGACAATGATTGGCCAGAATCTCTCAGGTTTCATAGAAAGATATAAAATCAAAGTCTTCCGTGTGTATTTGGAACATCCTTTTTATGCTAGGGTGCACAGTACCTTGCATTTCCTCCATGTTTAGTACGTGTTAGACGCATTATATTAGTTAATTTGAATGCGCTCGGTGCATGACGCACAGTATCTAAACTACTGCTTTTTGGTTTGGTTCTGAACATGCAGCTGGTTCTATGGGAAGATTCCCCGTGCGAAGGCAGAAGAAATGTTAAATAAACAAAGACACGATGGAGCTTTTCTCATTAGAGAGAGTGAGAGTGCACCTGGAGACTTCTCGCTGTCTGTCAAGTATGTATTTTCTATTCTGTTCCATTCTATTCTATTCTAATGTTTTGCAGGCTTTTTACGACTGTTCTCAAATCCTAGTAATGAACACTTAGAAACACGGGCTGCTGCTTTTGAAATTTTGATGCAGTAATTGAATCTGTTCTTGTAAATAGGAGCATGTCAATGAATAATTGATGCAATGCAGCACAAAATATGGACGTCCTCAGCACTTTATTTATGTGTTATTGCAAATTCTTTTTGTGTGGTTTCTAAACTAGGCCAACACCGTCTGAATCATTCAAATAGTTCTCCACAGATAGCTGCAGACCGTAGGGTTCACGATAAACTGAACAGTGCAGAGTCCTGTAATTGCAATATCGACGTGTTATAAATATAGCCGGCTATTATGTCATTTTCTAAACGTTTTTTCCCTTTCCTGTAGATTTGGGAATGATGTCCAGCACTTCAAAGTCTTAAGGGATGGCGCAGGAAAGTACTTCTTGTGGGTGGTCAAATTTAACTCATTAAACTCTTTAGTGGATTATCATCGGTCCACTTCTGTGTCCAGGAATCAGCCCATTTTCCTCAGGGACATTGAACAGGTACCACAGGTAGGACTGAGTCCGTCCTGAAAGTTTACAATTTTGTTATGAAGAGTATCAAATATTCTATTGTGAAGTTTTGTATAGTAAATGTATTAGTCATTTAGCTATTAACGTTTTATTCTGTAAAGCAGGGGTCACTGAGTTCTGTCCTGAAGGGATGGTGTCCTTGCAGAGTTCAGCTCCAACTCTATTCAACCAAACCTGAAGCAGCTAATCAAGGTCTTACTAGGTATACTTAAGCTTCCGGTTAGGTGTGTTGAGGCTAATTGGAGCTAAACTCTACAGAACACCATCCCTCCAGGATCACGTTTGATGACCTCATACGCGTCCTGGCCAGGATTTCTATATTGCCTAAAGTATCTAGGTTTTGACTTTGTTTGATTGCACCGATCTGTGTATGACATTGGTTCCTCATGTTTTCAAATCGTTCTCAAAGTACTCTGAATCTAAGCAATGCAAAAATGGCACGTATGGTCACCCTATAATATGTACACGCACATTCAAAGCAATATTGTCATAACTTTCAATATCTCTACTTTTGTTCCACAGCACTCTACGTATGTTCAAGCTTTGTTTGACTTTGACCCTCAAGAGGATGGAGAGCTGGGTTTCAGGCGTGGAGATTTTATCCAGGTTCTGGACAACTCGGATCCTAATTGGTGGAAGGGGGCTTGTCACGGACAGACCGGAATGTTCCCACGCAATTATGTCACACCTGTCAATCAAAACATGTAACTTACTGAGAAAATGTTTGCTTGCTTAAAGCACCTGCGGACGTCGAGCTGGGTTGCCATGGAAACAGAAATCACAGCGTTAAGGAGAGAAGCAGCTCAACTGGAGACGTTGATGTCGATTGGAAGGAAAAATAAAGACTGTGCTGTTTGGAGTGGTTGACAGTTTTTTTAAGAAGCACTATTGGCTCTGTGAGGGTAAAAAAAGCTCCAGACTGACATTTCGTTCATGCACTGTGCGTCACGTCAGCTTTGCTTTATATGCAACTTTATTTCATGTTATGAGATCATCCGTACTAACGAAAAACTGTATTTTACGTGAAGGAAATTCACAAATCACAGTCACCAAGATTCATTTTAAACTGTGTTATGCTTGATTTGTATTGTTAAAATGCATTTTTTATGCTTGATTTTTATATTTCTCTTTTGCCATCCTTCCAGAAGTAGTGTTACTATGTTGTTTGGCACGGGATTGTCGAGCTTAATTTCATCACGCCACATAATTTAATTTCCATACCATAGTCAAATGATCTTACATGTAGTTGTCTTCTTGTCTTAAAGGGATAGTTCACCCAAAAATGCAAATGATGTCATTATGCTGGGTTAACCTTACGTCCTCTCTTTCCTGGACATCTTCTGGCCCTGATTTCAAAGGTTTGCATTGGTTTGGCGCTTCTCTGTAGATCCCGCCTCCTTGATTGGTTGATCATGGAGTCTCTACATGAAGCGTGTAGACACATCCGTCATCTCTGAACAGTCAACCTGAAGTCATTCACCATACTATAGGTTTGCAGAACATCAGCTGTGAAGCATTGTGTCCTCTTCAAATGTTGATTACTATGATGAATGACGTCAAGCTGGCTTGCATACAGCGGCCCATAGAAACAGATGCTAAAAAGGCATATATGTGTGTGTGACGACGACAGTACCACGAGAGCGATTCAACAGCCTGCAGACACCGCTTCAAGCCAAACACATCTATAATGTGGACGGTTTCGACAATTTGGAAAACCCAGCCAGGACATGTCTAGAAAAAAGGAGGATGAATGGATCAGTACATCATGTACAATTTTTTTTTTTTTTTTTCTTGAATATGGGCTGTTGTGATGCAGGTTTGGAACGTCATGGAGGTTACGCCAAAATTGCTATTTTTGGCTAAACTGTCCCTTTAAATCACAATAGCTTGAAAATTATGTAATGGTGCCAAAGCCTCTGTAGCAGATCAATGATCAAATGTAACAAATTTGGAGCATTTCATGAAGCCCTTTAAAATGTCACTGGGCGTATGATTCTATTTGGGATTTTCTTAGAGTATCTTGGTTACTGTGGATTATTCCTGAATAAACTAAACAGAATATGTCCAGTGAAACTTCCCAGTGCACTTGTACAGATCATTTTTGTGTGGAAAAGTAATAGTTTGAATATCAAACGTTTGACACATCTGCTTAACGGTGAACATTCAAATTCAATGATTTGGACTTTGCGCCATCTAGAATGGTGCCATATAACTGTGCTGACAAAGGGCTGAACTTGATCAGATGGTGTGCATTTTGTTGTAATGTTCTGGAAGTTGTAATGTCTTTAAAGTTCCTCACCACACTTTACGGGGGCATCAGATGCCTCTTTTTGAAGCCGAGGGCTGTAAACCCGTGTCATTTGAGGATGTTTCTTTTGCTCTCTTGTTTTTCTTTATGTAGCCCTGGTTTATTAAATGAAAAATCAAGTATATACATCTGTAAGCCACTTTGAATGCTGAAATAGTTTTTTTAATCTTAAAAGTGGAAAGCGTACATCGAAGAATTGTAGCCATTCGGTCTTTCTTTCTGCTCGTCAAGGTCATTTTTCTTCAAATTCAGTTTATTTTTGAAATGTTTGATGTATGATGGGTTGCGTTGCCTGTACACTTAGAAATGAGATGTGTGTATATATGTCTGTGTCATAATGGAATAATGTTTTATGTTGATGCTAAACCATTTCAACACCTGCAGTAAACCTCAACAATAGGAATAAACACGGCATCCGTTTGCTGTCTGAATAGAGCAGTTTCATAATGCTGGAGTTTATGTACACCTGCACACTGTAGATTATGTGTGAAATACATTTCATAACATTTACAACTCTCAAGTGTTCATTTTATTGTGTGTGTGGTGTGTGTGTGTGTGTGTGTGTGTGTGTTTCACAGTAATTATGTCCTGTGTATATGATAATGTTTCTGCATGTCCAGTGTCTCAGGAAGAGAGAGGGAAATTGAATGCAGTGTTTACAATATAAGGAGAATTTATAAAATTATGTCAGAGGAAAATAATAAAATAGCAGTGTTATGTTGGTCAGTTCCGCCGTCAAACTCTACATATTCATACATGTTATTTTGTCGCCCCCTAGCGACGGCTTGCAAAATTATATATTTTTAAGAACAGCATACGTAATATTATTGCGGTACGCAAACAGTTCACAGAAATCGTTCGACTATTTAGCAATACTCGAATACAAATGAGTTCAAGTGAAGATCGGCTTGATAAGACCGTGTCGGTTTTAAAATACGCCAAAATAATAGAATTCGGAGGCATGTGCAAATGCGCATGCGCGCTGGCCAGTCCCACGCCATCAGGAAACGAATCAAACAAGCGCGAGGATTCCCCGTGCATCGTTAAAGTAAGAGAGCGGCATTACAGATGTGCCGTTTCGCTATCTTTTGACATAAATTAAATTTTTTTTAACGAAGCTAGAATTTGGGCTAAGTTAAAAACTGCCAAAAATCAGCAAGATGACCAGTGCATGCGACCGTGTCACGCTCTGTTTTGTTGTCATGCGGTGCAAGTGTTCTTATATTTATCTGTTTATCGCCTGCCTGTGACGCTGTCCCTGTCCTGATTGCCTTATGTGTGTTTTTTTTATTCCGGGCAGCATGGACTCCGCTTGGACGGATCTAGACGTTGTAACTCAGACTATGTTTGAAAAAGCGATTGACGGTATGTAAACTTTACCTGACTTGTTCTGATCGATCATCGAAACGCACTGGCGGGATTTTGAAGTAACGCGGCATTAGCATAGGTCTGCGGTCTTAAACGCTTTAAAAAATAATAAATAATTTTAGTTTTACACCACTTCGCAGATCCCAAGTCGGCCGATTTGGAGAAGCTGTCCAACGCGGTTGTAGACCAGTCACTGAAAGACATCTCCTTCTGTAAAGACGCCGGCCGCATGTGTTACGCTGTAGTTCAGGTACGTTTTTCTTGTCTTGCTAATTTGTGAACTAGCCTAAATGTAAAAATGTTTTCATGAACCTGTTTATTTTTTTCCTTCAATAACCAACCTCTATTGAGCCTTTTTTTTAATAGTTATTATTTTATTACATGGCGTATAATCTTTTGTTTTGAACAGGCGGAAGCTCAGAAAGCTGCGTCCAGTGTGTTCAGGAGAAACCTGTTGACTCGACTACAGCAAGAGTTCACTGCCAGAGAGGAGACCCGAAACCGCTCGCTGCAGGAGTGGGTCTGTTTGGTCACGTTTATCTGCAGCGTATTCGATTACATCAAGGTAAGATATTGCACTTGCTAGTAATACTTAGAATTATTTAATTTATTTTTTAAACTCCTCTAGGTTTTTATTTATAGGTGAACAACGCCCCTCTTGTGGCCCTCGTGGATCCAGTATATGACTGCCTCCATAGGTTGGCTCAGCCAGATGCCTTGACCAACGAGGAGGAAGTAAGAACACACATTTGGAGTAGAATTTTACTTTGTGTATAATCGTAGTTGGAGCTTTAAATCCTGATTCAAATTTGCTAGATTTCATGCTACAGGTTAAAAGAATGACAAAGGACAAATTGACAGTATTCATAAAACTGTAGGTAAAAGATAGCCAGTTGATTTCTGCCTAGATTCTGAATGTGCGTCCAGTAGGTGCTTTGCTATCCTATGAGACAACGTTAATAAATCAACTTATCGTTAATATGAAGCAGCAAAAGACGATTTTACCAAACTCCCTGGTGTTTCGGATCTATGTCAACATCAACAAAACACAAATTTTTCTTTTGTGTTTCTAACAGGTGGACTGCCTAGTCGTACAGCTCCATCGCGTTGGTGAGCAGCTCGAGCAAACAAACTCCCAGCGCATGAACCAGCTTTTTTACTCGCTGCGGGACGGTTTTCTCCTTCAGGAAGAGCTCACCTCCATGACGAGGCTCTTGCTCCTGGAGATCTTGGAGTTCAGGGCCAGCGGCTGGACCCTCACCGACACCGCACACAAGTACTACTACAGCGAAGTAGTTAATTGAGGGCCGCTAAGAAGATGTTCCTTGTTAACATTGGGATGTCAACCATTCGGTTTTGGCGGAAGGTCTAAAGAGTGCTTCGCGGGAGAAAGAAGTGGAAACCCTGGAGGACTATGGCAGAGCTCGTGTTCACGCATTTGCATGTGTTGTGTTCAGCGTTTGAGTTTAGCTCAGAACATTCGGTCAGCATCACACATCGGCACAGGATATTGATTTGATGCAATAAGAAAAGTATTCGCTACCAGCTCTAAAACTGAGCCACCAGCAGTATTTCTGAATGGTAGTTGTCTTTTCTGGTTTTTGTTATTGTTAGAGGTTTGATACAATGTACACTCTTCATATTTTTACAATCAAAATGGTCTAATTGCACCCTCAGAGGAAGACTGTCTGACCTTTACCTGTGTTGGTAATACAGTAGGATACCTTGTAAACTTTTCCTAATTTTATATTAGTTTATAATGGCCTACATTGTTAAAGTTTCTATATGGGTCACTATGTGTAAAAATTGTTCAGTCATGTTGGCTGCTTGTGAGGATATTTTACAAAATTTGAGAGCATTGACATTGTCTTGTTTATATATTATAGCGTCTGATATTTTGATTTTCATAAATAGAACTTTTGCTCTTGCTCTCTCTCTCTTTGCCAAGTTTTATCTTGCTTTCTGTATTTGCAAAGCTATAAGCATTTTCTAAAGTACATAGTTGTAGAATGAAATAGTATTTTTACTAAATAGTTTTTTTTTTTTTTTATTGTTCCACATTACTAAAAATTAAACTGGGTGCCAGATAAGTGTAATTGGATGCTATGAAACAATGGTGAAAGAAATAGTGAGACAACTTAACTAGTTTTCAGAATAATCTAAACAGATATGAAAAAAAAATTAAATATCCCTATATTAATATTAAATATTGATAAAGAATATACCTGGTCAGGACTATAGCTAAATACAAAAATGTTTTCACATTGTCTCATTTTATTTCCATTATCTTATTTTAATGAGCACATTGAGGCTAAATTATTTGCAAGTAATTTATTATTATTTTTTTAATTTCAATTAAACATCTCAACTCATGGATTTTCAATTATCGCGTGAGTGGAGTCTTCACGCTTTAATCTGCACAGATATGCTAAATAAAATTAATGTTAAATCGTTTTTGTGAGGCCTCTAACTTTGACAGATATATATATATATATATATATATATATATATATATATATATTTGTGGTATATTTTAAAGTTGTCAGATAATGGTCCACCCAGTGTTTTTTTTGTATTCATCTTAAATGTTTTCCCGGTTATCGAACGAGCCGTGTGACGTCACACGGTCGGAGGCCCCGCCCCTCCCGACTGTTGATTGACAGCAGTGTTTCACACAGACTGGACTGGTGTAAGCCCTCTCATCAGCAGAAGACGCAGAGACAAGCATGAATCCTAAGAGATTAGGTGTTTTGTTGAATGTAATATGAACATAGCAGTAGCCCTTGATAAACCTAAACGAGTTTATCTATCAATCATTCACGATCCAGTCTCACCTACAGAAGCAGTGAGTATAATGTCTTTTAATGAATATTTGCAAATAGCCTTTTCTAATAATGCGCTAATTAGCAAGCTTCACTATGAATGTAACATCTAGGATTATGAATACGGCTAAATAAACATCCTCTGAGAGCGCCTCTGAACTTTTCATTAAGACCTTAAAGAATCAAATCAGCTTGTGGAAACCCTTTAAGATTATTTTTAATATAAAACACAAGATAAACAATTAATTTATCAACTTTTTATATCTTTTTTGTTTTTGAAAGCATCAATAACATATTCGACAGCTGTTCAGCATTAAGACACTCCTGGGTTTATTCATGGCTGTCAGGAAGTCACTTCAAAAACAGCAGTGCCAACAAACAATAATGCATTTATACCTTGATGCATGTTTGAAATAACCAAGTTGCATCAGGCACGCATGCAGTGGGTTACACTTGACTTGGAGCCAACCGTTTTCCCAGATAACCAGATGAAGTAATCGGGATAAGGCCTATTGTTTCAAAGTACCCTTGACCTTCCTACAAGGTAAAGCAAGCACAGGACATATCAACATTATAAATGAACATGTTATTTCAGAGAGCAGAGCATATAAATTAAATAATCATAACCATTTCAATATTTCTTATAGCAGTTCCATTATTACCTTTTTTAAATAAAACATTTCATTATCTATCAAACATTTCTTAGCTCAAAAACTTCACAAAATTCACGTAGAGAAATATGAACTTACTGTGTATGTCACCTGTTTCCAGATTATTTTAGCAGCCTTTCCCGATTTATAACGTTGAATATTGTTCACGTAACAATGTGTAAATGTATTATTACAGTCTTCACATCTGCATCTTTTTTCCGATGATGTTTATTATGACAGTCATTCATAAAATAGGATGACCAGAAGCTTGTATCACTGTTTGCGAGTAAGGGCAAATAAAATGTGAATTATATGTTTTACGGTTTTGAAACATTCCCCCTTTTGAATCATTGGCTGAGATGATGTGTATCAAAAGTCTATGTGCAGAAATGACATAACCTTTATTTTTCTGTTCCTGTTTAATCTTGTGGTCCTGGCAAGTTAAAGTTTGGGAAGGTTTCCAAGACGTGCCTTTGTTTTGGTAATAACAATTTTTGAATTGTTGAATCATTTCATCTCCTTCCTGCTTTTGCCTCTGGTAAAGAAACTGGATAAAATCAGGCAAATTTCTTTGTTAATTTTGCATTACCTTGAATGCCAATTGTGTGCATCTTGATGTTATTGGGAGACAATCCTGCTTTTTTATATATATATATATATATATATATATATATATATATATATATATATATATATATATATATATATATATAATATATATATATATATATAAAATACCATTTACCATTACCTTTTCAAACAAGTGTTTTAATATAATTTAAACAATTATGTTATTTTTTTTACAGACATTTATTCAATGCCTGATAGAAATTGCGCAGGCTTAATGCCAATGTCCATGTAAGTTGCGCGAGCGCGCTTTACTAAACAGAGCGCGACTGTTCGTTGTAGTTCCTTCCTTTGGGAACACCACACGAGTTCCTTCCTTTGGGAACACCACACGCCACTGATTATCACACAGAAGCACGAGAACGTCACATGACGGGAATGTGTAGCTCGCTTCAGTCAGCTGCGCTGCTGTGTGATCATGGCGGATCCGGAAGGAGAGTCACTCGAGTCCTGGCTGAGTGAGTTGTTTTGCTAATACGTTAGCACGATACGCTTTAATTGTACTTCGCAACGTCTTTAAGATAAGCCGTCGCATCCGGGTGCTATCTGTTAGCAATTATTTTGTCATGTCTTGTGGTGTCTGCGATGTTCATGATGCCGTGATGGTTAGACGGAATATAAGCCGACCCTCCCCAGACAGCGTTTTAAATAGGATAGGTGCCTCCAGTTCAGCAGAACGTTAGGACGCGTCTGTTATGCCCGTAAATGTCTAGATAGGCAGCTCGCTAGGTTTTGAGACACAGACGCGTTTCTTATTAGCAAGCTCGCGTGTCATAACTCTTTCTGGACTGCTGCCTGAAACAGTTTGACTAAGCACTTCTTTGCTATTTCTGAAGTCTCAGTTTTAAGTAGAATAACAATAATTTTGTTATAAACTTTACTGACACACCGCACTAAATGTACACTTGAAAGCAAACCTGTAGTCGCACACTGTGACTGGTGTTGCTTACTTTCTTCGATCCGGTCTTTTGGGCTAAAACATCTGCCAAATACACTAATTTAAATGTTTTGTGATGTTTTGTTCATTTGGAAATATGGTAAACCAAAAGAGTAAAGTATAATAGTGACATTTTTGAAAATTGCGACGTTAGTGTGATTTTATTTTTCCTTGTTAGACAAAGCCACCAATCCTTCTAACAGACAGGAGGAATGGGAGTACATCATTGGGTTCTGTGACCAAATCAATAAAGAACTTGAGGGGTAAGGTTACCCTTTATAATCGAACTCACGTGAAACTATGTTCTTATACACGGGGACACGATGTCTGTGTTCTCACTAATTTAGTCTGTTTCTTGCAGCCCACAGATCTCGGTCAGATTATTAGCACATAAGATCCAGTCACCACAGGACTGGGAATCTTTACAGGCACTAACTGTGAGTTTATCTCCTTCAGTCCATTACGTTAAAAATCAAATTGTAATTAAAATAGTGACTAACTAAATTCTTGCAGGTTTTAGAAGCTTGCATGAAGAACTGTGGGCGAAGATTTCATAATGAAGTTGGGAAATTTCGATTTTTAAATGAACTCATCAAAATAGTTTCACCAAAGGTAATTTGTTTTAAATAAACTCTCTATTTAGCACAGCAGCATTATAATGTCTCTATAATAACACGTTATTTCTTTTTCCTTTTACAGTATCTGGGAGAGCGAGTATCTGAACGAGTGAAGACTAAAGTAATAGAGTTGCTTTACAGCTGGTCAGTTGCTTTACCAGACGAGGCAAAGATTATAGAGGCCTATCAAATGCTAAAGAAGCAAGGTTCTTCCTCTAAAGATATAAACCTCTTTAAGAATATCACCTGCTTAATTTGTGTGTTCCAGTTTTGCTAGCCTGTCTTGTTCAGTCCGTACCACAATCTTTCTCAGGCATTGTAGCAGAGGACCCAGAGGTTCCTGTGGACAAGACCCTGGTTCCCTCGCCAAAGCTGAAGAATCCAGTGTTTGACAATGAGGAAAAGAGTAAGGTGAAAAAGCACATTACAGTATCAGAGATGAAACAGATATTCTGGGTTTGGTCCCATTAAAGCTTAGTTAAACTGTGCCGTTAAATTTGTTTCTTGTTTACAATTTACAAAGCTTTGAGATGGAACCTAAAATGAACGTTTCAGTGGAATTGAGTGAGAGCGATACATGCAGTAAATGTTAAAATAATTAGTTTCAAATGTACAGCCTTTACTTTGGTAAATGTATGTGCTAAACTGTTCTCAGAGAAGATGCATGCGATTTTGTTACATAAGGCCATACGCGAAAAATGACTGTGAAATTGATCAAAATTAAATTAAAATAAAAAATTCACATTTTACAGATTAAAATGATTGCAGAAGAGTTCATGAGAGTGCTTTTGTGAACTAACATTATTCACAGTTCTGCTTTTATGCTTTTGCTTAAGTTGTACTGAGCCTCAAATGTTCTTTTAACTGTTTTGACCAAGATGTGAGCCGTTCTGTCTTTGTTAAAAAAATTGTCTCTGCAGCGTCTTGCAGAACTTCTTAAAAGTAAAAAGCCAGAGGATCTTCAAGAAGCCAACCGCATTATCAAGAACATGGTCAAAGAGGTGAGGGATAATTTTATGCTAATATTTTAAGAGAATATACGGTAAAATGAATGCTGCCAAACGATTAATCGCATCCAAAATAAGTTTATAGTTTGCATAATATATTTGTGTGTTCTATTAGTGTATAAATAAATATACACCAAGCATATATTTGTAAATTATGATATTCATATAATTTATGTTTTTTGTATATAAAAAAATTTATTTGTTAGAAACATAATGAATTTAATTTATAAATGCAGCTATGACTTGAGGAGGATGCAGCACATTCAAATTATTGATACTTTGAGAGACTTATTGACATTTTATTTTAAGGTGTCCTTGTTACATTGTAAATATACATTAAGTGCTGACTAATATTAACTACATATACATGCTATACGATTAGGGATTGATTTAGGGCTACTTGCACATAGTCATCCGTAATTCATTGTGATTATAATAGAAATGTTGCCTGTAACAATTACACTTTAAAATATTGTGACCTGGTTTTGTAAGAAATAATAAGATATTAAATCTCACGCCATCATCTCATCTATACCAACGTATTTCTTTTTTTTCTTGTCATTAATCCTTTCGTTTACTCCCTTTATCACTGTGTTGAAAGAAGAATAGACTGATGGCGTGGCTTATATGCTTTCAGGATGAGGCTCTCCAGCAGAAAGTCTCCCATCGTGCCGGCACCCTAGAGGAAGTAAACAACAGTGTGAAGCTCCTTAATGAGATGCTAAGTCACTTTAAAAAAGAGGAGTCAACACAGGAAGACAAAGAACTACTAAAAGTGAGTTTCCGTCTGGTCACTGCTGGACTTAACCTGTGATTAAATGTGTCTGACCATGTGCAGCTTGCTTTATGTTCTTAGGATCTGTATAATGACTGTGACAAACTTAGAACTGCTGTCTTCAGACTCGCCACCGAGACGGACGATGACGACTGTGCCTTAGGTGATACACACTATAGTAAACATAAACTCGTTTAGATACTGAGTCAATAATGTATTATAAATGAAAAAAAACAACAACTTCCTTCGACATGTACCTTGTTGTCTTCGTTTGGTTCAGGTGATATTTTGCACGCTAGTGATGATCTCTCGCGAGTCATCAACTCTTATAAAAAGATTGTTGAAGGACAGACCGTTGTGATTGACATACCAGGATCGACGGCTTCTGAACGTATGTATAAAGGACCAGCATCCTTACACCTTATGGCTTGATCGCACTAATTGCATTTTAGGCATTAGGCAGAAGTTTATCAAACGCAAAAATACAATACCGCCTTCGTTTTTCATTTGTTTGTTAGGCACCACTGACAGAACCTCTTCTGAAATTCTGATTGATTTGGCTGATTTGGACTCTGGAACCCCTTCACCGCTTAAAAATGTTTTGCCTTCTCCGAAGCACTCCGATTCTCTAGCAGCCGACCTCCTCACACTGACTCCTTCAGTTGGAGCTCAGCCTTCCTCTTCCAACACATCCTCTGGATCATCAAGTTTCCAAACCAGTCCTCCATCAAGCCAGCTTCCCAGCAGCTTCTCTCTTCTAGATGACGAACTTGGTTCATTAGGTAAAAATGGCTTGATGATGCTTTTTGCAATGTAATAAAGCACCTTTCAGGCATTTGGTGTTAGTAAAATTCCCATTCCAAATAAATGCTGTTCAACACACTTTGTGTCCATCAAAATACTGACAACACTATTTATAATATAAAATATTAATTCAGTGATTAAAAGCATGTTCATTGTTTAGTTTTTTTTTTTTTGCTGTACAGCATAAATCTTTATTCGAATACTGCTGCTGAAAATGGCATTACAGGAAAAAAAAACACATTTAGAATATGTTAAAACAGAAAGGTACAGTTATTAAATTATGAATTTTATACAAGAATGTGTTTAAATATATTAAGTATTAAACAGACATCCAGGCTTTGTTTTTTTTAGACAATCTCATCGTTTAAAATGAAAACCTTTTTTTCAGGCCTTACTAATCTGGACTCAAACTTAAGCAAGTCAGCAGAAAAGAATATAAAAGAAGCCCAAAGCAATCAATGGATTTCTTCACAAGTAAGATTACAAGAGTGCTTTACATTTAGGGTAACCATGCCTATAAAAACCAACAACTTATAATCTTTAATATGCATGTAAATAAGGATACATATTATTATTATTATTATTATTATTATATTTTTATTTGATAACATTTATTTTTCTGTGACAGACTACCAAACCAGCGATTGACCTCCTCTGCAGCTCTTCTCCATTAACTCCTCCCGTCTCCACAGCGCCACCTGCCTCTGAAGCTACCTCAGTCTTTGAAAACTCCTTCCAACAAAGCTGCAGAGATTTTGCTATGCTGGACCTGGACAAGACCAATAGGTAGTGTGAAAATTAAAATAGAATTATTAAAGCAGTCTCAATGTAAAAAAAAAAAAAAAAAGCATCATGGTTTCCAGAAACAGAAAGAATCGTCACACTTCATGAACAACAATTTTCATTTATAGCAAGAACGATTCCTTGAGCACCAAATCAGCGTGTTAGAATAATTTGTTAAGTGTGATGTAACGCTAAAGACTGAAGTAATAGCTGCTGAAAATTCACCTTTTTCAGAACAGGAATAAATCCATTTTAAAATCTATTGTAGTGTGTTGGACTGGTGCCGTTGGTAAATGCCAGTTGTTCAGTTTAATAGTAGCGTTCATACATGGAAGGAAAGGGGCACAGCCTGCACACTCTATTATTAGAGCCTTTAATTATGATCAAAGTGCTGGTAGTGGAACAACTGGAAGGATTTTTCTAAACGCAGCTAATTGTTTGTTCTTTCTGTATGAAGCAGCCAGTCCGATTATTCAAGCTTGGAAGACAGAGAAGTTAGAGCTGGAGAAGAGAGCGTCCATCCTGCATTAGCCACGTTCAGTTTGCCCGCTGGAATAACACCAGTGCCTTCTGCTTTAACCTCTGCCAAACCTCAGAGCTTTGCGCCGGACAGCCCTCTCTTCAGATCCCTCTCTCCAACATTACCCACCAGTCATTCCCCCTCAGGCTCGGATGTCTCCCTGACCGGTGTCTTTGTCCCACTGGAGGCCATTAAACCAAGTAAGGCCAATAAATATATGTGGATGCTGTCGATAAAAGGCTCCTTTTTGTTCTGACGTCTTGACTTGCCTGTTAGGCTTAGTACTGTGTGTCACTTACACAGGTAAGGAGTGTCCAGTGACGGCCTGTGATAAGGATGGTGTTCGTGTGCTGCTGCACTTTGCCACCGACCACCCGCCTGCTCGCCCTGATGTTCTGGTGGTCGTGGTGTCCATGCTGAACACGGCACCACTGTTGGTGAAGAACGTAGTGCTTCAGGTTGCCGTGCCAAAGGTGAAAGACACAGAATGTCTTTTTTTTTTTTTTTTTTTTTAATGTGTTTAACATGTTTGTTTCATTGATTCGTTACCTCTGTAATTTGTGATTGACAGTCTATGAAAGTGAAGCTGCAGCCCCCTTCTGGGACAGAAATGACCCCGTTTAACCCCTTCATGCCCCCCAGTTCCATAACTCAGATCATGTTGCTGGCTAACCCACAGAAGGTGAAGAAACTTGAAAGACGTTAACTAGTGCCATTTAAAAAGCGCTTGATCAAATTTCTGATAGTCGTCTTTCTTTTGCAGGAGAAAGTGAGAATGAGGTACAAGCTGACCTTCGTCCTTGGAGATCGACAGGTCACAGAGTCTGGAGAGATGGACAAGTTCCCTCCAGTGGAAAAATGGGGTCATTTGTAGCCGTGTAAGCATTACTACTTGTGAAGACAAATGATAATCTCAAGTGTGTGTGTAAGTGCATGGATGAGCTATCAGCAATGAGTGATATAATGATATAATGTCCAGGACGTTACCTTTGACACACTGGGTGTTAGACTTGTGAATCCCAATCTCTGAGTAATCCCACAAATGTCTTGATGTATTGGTCTTGGTCATTAGGTACTGTTGTCATTAATATAAATACGTTGCCTATGAGCATAATGGGTCATTTTATTGTTAGCCACAACTAAACTATCCAACTCATACCTCACCCTAAAAGCAGTGGAAGGGTAATGTGATAGCACTGGACATGTTACATCTCTTCTTTCTATGTGCTTTCCTTGATGTGATGCATTAGTTGTGCTTTGTGAGTTTTATTAATGTTTTTCCAGAATTTTACATATTTATTTTATTACTATCCAGACTTGTGGTGTTTGACACGGCTAGTTTAAGGCCAAATTCAATTAGTTTTACATCAGATAACAGCCCCACAAAGATGTGTGTGAAAGATGGCGCAAAGCATACTTCGACTTCTGTGTTTTTGGATGAATGCAATGTATCGTTTCGCTTTATTTGCTTTAACGCAGTCGGAAGGAATCACTTATATAACGTTTTCTGATTTCTGATGTACATAATTGGAGAGGAAGTTGTTTTGATGTTTTGGAAACTTTACATTTTGGGGTTATTAAAGATGCCATTATTTATATTCTAAACATTGACTGTTAAAATTGAAGTGTATTGTTACAGAAGGAAGGAACGATTTTTTCTTTCTTTAGGTCAGCCTTTTTTGCTTTGCTTTTTGTTTTACAGCAGTTGCCTCAGTATTGTTTTGCTTTACTGGATGTGTGTGTGTGTGTGTGTGTGTGTGTGAGAGAGAGAGAGAGAGAGAGAGAGAGAGAGAGAGAGAGAGAGAGTTGAGGAAATTCATATTAATAGAATTTACTTTATTTCAAAGAAGAGCTTCATGAATCTTCCAATGATGCGGTTGTTTTTAGATTAAAGTAAAATTTGCAATTCAACACAATGTATACAGTTTTAAAGACAAATAAATATATTGTTTTGAACAATTGTCTGAATTTTACATAACACTATAATGTGTCTTTTTGTTTGCTCCAATCACACACACACACACACACACACACACACACACAAATGCAGCTGGTGACACCACTGTCTGGGAGGATATGGCTCAGTAATTTTTTATTGATTTCTAATTATAATTTATCTAAACTTCCCATCAAATGTAACTGTCAGATTTTCATTAACATGTGCTTTTGGCTTGGCAGTTAATTTAAGAACACAGTTTTAGTTCCCATAGGTACTTAATTTAAAGAAGAAAAGCAGCTCTCTCAGAAGTGGTATCACTGTTCTTTCTGGGGGACCACATATCCCCCCTCTGTAGAAATCCTAGGGGTGGTGTTCATGCACCTAAAGACTTGAAATTCTATTTGGATACAATATCCTCTTCCAGCATTGTCAAAGACTTAATCCACATTGTGCAAAGAACGTACAATATTTATGCTATTGATTTATATAAAGATGTGCTGTTGTGTTAGTGAGATGGGGTTTATTTAGGATTTTATTTATTACCTCTTTCTCCTTGAAACTAATATTAACAGTTACCCCTCGCTTAATGTTTTTTTGGTTATTTCCCTGCTTCTTTCTGTATCGTTTATATGTTTGTTATTGTTGTTATAATCTGTTTTGAGCTGTCAACGCGTATTGCCTTTATAAACGTTCAATAAAAAAGGTCAGCAATGGGACTCCGGAAACGAATCTTTTTAAATGTCGTCATGTCCGGCGGCATTACGCGCTCTGAGACAGAGGCAGTCATGGCAGACGAGAAGCCGAAGGTGCGTGTGTCGGGGTGTTTAGAAACGGGTTTTTTTTTAATACGTTGATTTTATACGTGATGAATAGTGCCGATTATAAAGAACGTTTTTTTTTCTCTCGTTCTGATTTATTGTTCAGTAATTGAGTGAAATGTTGATGATCTTTCATAAAGCTAACACGCTAATTATCTAGTTCGCTAATGTGAGTCGCGGCTCATACAAACGACAAGGGTTTAGACAAAACCCCCAGTAAATGAAGCCCAGTACCAGTGCGCTTATTCCTTCGAGAACACGTGATCGCTTCAGTTTCAGTGCGTTGAACTTTGAAATGTGAACTTCTGCGTTTATTTTGTGTTTTTGCAGTATAACGTGAGGTGTATACAGATTTACTCAACTTTTTTCTTCTATGTTTTAACTGTTGCATCAATCATTTTTAAAGACGTATAAATGAGCACTTTGTTAAATATTTTTGTAGTAAAATTGCTATATATATATATATATATATATATATATATATATATATATATATATATATATATATATATATAACTATTTTCTATTCCATTGTTCAGAGCACTATGACTTAAATGGCTTCAAATGGCAACATACTATTTCAGATGGATGCAGCTTCTTCTTTTTTAATTCCTATCACTAAGATGCTTCATTTCATTTCAGGAGGGTGTGAAAACGGAGAACGACCACATAAACCTGAAAGTAGCTGGGCAGGACGGCTCAGTGGTTCAGTTCAAAATCAAGAGGCACACACCCCTCAGCAAACTAATGAAAGCATATTGTGAGAGACAGGTACGTTTTTTTCCCCCCCAAACCGTTGTTGTCTGTCAGTATTGGGAACTTTCTCTATGAGAGGGGAAAAAAATGCACAAAGAATGTAATATTGTATTTTTATATATAATGCATTTTACCTCTTGTATATAAGAACATATAAAATGTTTGTGTATCGTGTGTGTTCTTGAAAATAGTTCACAATATGGCATAAATGAACATTCAGAGGCATTCAAGTTTGTTTGGGTTGTTTTTAAAGCCTCAAACGCACTGAAATTGTCACTATGCTAATTTGTGAAGGACAGCTGAAAATCTTGTAGTGTGTCTCAAGCCTAAGACGGGGATCTCCAACCCTGCTCCCGGTCACCTCCCGTCTTCCCTTCAGTTCAACCCCAAACACACCTGAACCAAGGTGTTCAGGGTTTCTTAATGATTACAGGCAAGTGTGATGGAGCAGGGTTGGAACTACAGTGTGCTGGATGCTAGCTCTTCAGGGGAACGGTTAAACATAAGGCACACTTCATTTAACTCTCAGGTCCACATGTTCTCTCTTTTGAACAGGGGCTATCAATGCGGCAGATTCGGTTCCGGTTTGATGGGCAGCCAATTAATGAGACCGACACTCCATCTCAAGTAAAGATCACTGATATGACTTGTTCTTAATGTCACCGTCTTATACAGGTCCTTGTCAAAAAATGTGCATATTGTGATGAAGTTCATTATTTTCTGTAATGTACTGGTAAACATTAGATTTCATATATTTTAGATTCATTACACACAACTGAAGTAGTTCAAGCCTTTTATTGTTTTAATATTGATGATTTTGGCATACAGCTCGTGAAAACCCAAATAATTGGCATATCATGAAAAGGTTCTCTAAACCAAGCTATTAACCTAATCATCTGAATCAACTAATTAACTCTAAACACCTGCAAAAGATTCCTGAGGCTTTTAAAAACTCCCAGCCTGGTTCATTACTCAAAACAGCAATCATGGGTAAGACTGCTGACCTGACTTCTGTCCAGAAGGCCATCATTGACACCTTCAAGCAAGAGGGTAAGACACAGAAAGACATTTCTGAACGAATTGGCTGTTCCCAGAGTGCTGTATCAAAGCACCTCAGTGGGAAGTCTGTGGGAAGGGAAAAGTGTGGCAGAAAACGCTGCACAACGAGAAGAGGTGACCGAACCCTGAGGAGAAGGACCGATTCTAGACCTTGGGGGACCTGCGGAAGCAGAAACATCCAGAGCCACCGCGGCTACAGGTGCCGCATTCCCCAGGTCAAGCCACTTTTGAACCAGAAACAGCGGCAGAAGCGCCTGACCTGGCCTACAGAGAAGCAGCACTGGACTGTTGCTCAGTGGTCCAAAGTACTTTCGGAAATCAAGGTGCCGAAGACTGGGGAGAGGAAAATGAAGCCTGAAGTCCAGTGTCAAGTCCCCACAGTCAGTGATGGTCTGGGGTGTCATGTCAGCTGCTGGTGTTGGTCCACTGTGTTTTATCAAGGGCAGGGTCAATGCAGCAAGCTATCAGGAGATGGAGCACTTCAAGCTTCCATCTGCTGAAAAGCTTTTTGGAGATGAAGATTTCATTTTCCAGCACGACCTGGTACCTGCTCACAGTGCCAAAAACACTGGTTAATGGTTTACTGACCATGGTATTACTGTGCTCAACTCTCCTGACCTGAACCCATAGAGAATCTGTGGGATATTGTGAAGAGAAAGTTGAGAGACGCAAGACCCAACACTCTGGATGAGCTGAAGGCCGCTATCGAAGCATCCTGGGCCTTCATAACCCCTCAGCAGTGCCACAGGATGATCTCCTCCATGCCACGCCGCATCCAAGCAGTCATTTCTGCAAAAGGATTCCCAACCAAGTATTGAGCGCATAACTGAACACAATTATTTGAAGGTTGACTTTTTATATTAGCTGTATGCCAAAATCATCAATATTGAAACAATAAAAGGCTTGAACTACTTCAGTTGTGTGTAATGAATCTAAAATATATGAAATCTAATGTTTATCAGTACATTACAGAAAATAATGAACTTTCACAGTATGCTATTTTTTTTGAGAAGGACCTGTATGTATGATATGTATGCTGATTCCTTTTTTCTATTTTATTTCCAGTTGGAAATGGAGGATGAGGATACCATTGATGTATTTCAGCAACAGACAGGGGGCCTGATGTAAATAACAACTACCTCTCCCCAACATCATCACAGTCCTCCCTGTTTCCTGTTTCCTTTTTTTTTGTTTGTTTTTTTTAAGTGTAATCTGACCGCTCTCCTCATTACCAGAAGCTTGTCTACAATGGCCGTCAGCTCTCGCCAATCAGAAGAATGGTGTTGTAAACTTATTGATGCATTTCATCAGATGTGGACCTAAGAGAGTCAAGACTAAAATGCTTTTATCAGATCAGATTTTTTTTTTTTTTTGGTAGATAGAATTTTGGTCCGTGTCAGTGCTAAAGTTCTGTTTTGTTTGCTCCGAGCCATTGGGCTTTTTATATATATTTTATATGTCGACGTATTTCTCTTTTGTACTGTTTTATTCAGTAACTTGTGTTGTGAATTGAAATGTTGATACGATTTTGTGTTGGAATAAAATGTTTTACAAAACCTCTTGAGGTGGATTTCTGATTGCTCTTAGATAAGTTTAATATCTTATTTTTCTTAATGAAATTAACAACAGTTGTGGTTTACAAGTGCCTTACAGAATCCAATAACACAAAAAAAAAAATGGTGATTTAGCATTGTACTAAATAAGTTGTCACATAATACCTAAAAACAAGTAATCCATTATTTTTTTTTACAAAAGTCTAGTTTATAAAATCCCCCTCACCAAGAATATATTGATAATATAAACATTGATAAAACTTAATATTGACTTATAAATACATATTTATGTAAGTATTATACATATTTAAGTTGCAATTTCTAATGTTAATGATTGTTACGTGCTCCCAATAGCTTCTTTTTGATGTTTGTCCTGAACAGTTTAAATGCTGCTCTTCAGGAAAAATCCGGCGTTGTTTATCTTTTTCGTTTAATCTTCAGGTCAGATAGTTATTTTGATTCTGCATTAGATACTTCAATGTTACCCATAAGATAAATAGGTTGAACAGACAGAATAAACCCTTCGACGGCCGAAGGACTCAGACAAGACAGTTTTTTGTAAAAATACAGTCGTGGTGTTAGAATCTAAACCAGTGGTTCCCAACCAGTGTGCCGCGGCACTAAGGGGTGCCGTGAGATCTTTTGAGGGTGCCGCCAAAATTTCAACAAATTTTTTTTAATAAGGCAGAATCGGTGTAAACAGTATTCTCATATCATCTAGGACTAGGTATAAGGTGTTGTTGCATGCAAACTCTCGAAATGAAACAAATAAATAAATAATAATAAAAAAGCTATGGAGATTTTAAATATCTATTTCCTTATAAGGGTACCGGGAACTTTTAAAAGGCTTTCCAAGGGTGCCTCAAACAAGAAAAGGTTGGGAACCACTGATCTAAACGTTCACAAAAGCAGTTAGCTGTCTGGCGCCGCCCCAGTGGCGAATCTGCCGAAGTGCAGCACTAATCTCGTCTAATGGGCGTGTACAGGAGCGCGGATTCAGCACCGAGACACCGATGACCTGAGCGGGAGTCTCTCTTTGTGACTTGATGACAATAACCTGTCCGATATAGTTTGGGAAAGGCCGTGAGCAGACGCTTCAGAGTGCTCGAGATGACGACCACCACCACTTACCAAGGCATGGACCCGACCGCGAGGAACAGCTCCAGGTGCTCATAGATGTCTGTCGAAAGATCACGCTCGGGAGAACGGCAGATTATAGACTTTATTTAAATGATAGTCTATAGACCTTGTCTGGGGTGTAATATTACTGACAAAAGACAAATTTACTCTCTGGTAACACCATACCGGCGCTAAAAACGGGTGGCGATGCCGATGAGAAATGAGCACCATCTTGGGTACAAATACTGCGTTTTGGGATAAAACGGTACGCTCTAGCTCTAAAGCAAAAGTTTATTGGATTTTGAAGGCACCCTTTAGCATCATTTTCCGGTTTATAAAATGCCTGTTTTTTTGTGTTTTTGTAGCGTAGTAACATGTGCATCCCTCCAACAGTGGTTATCTAGACATCTTTCTGAGGGATGCCACGAGCGCGTGCTGCATCAGAGCCGTCACCGTCGCTTTTCAAGTCAGCTAAATGTGTTCTAAGGCGCATGAATTCCGTTCACACGGCCCCGGTTGGCTGCAGCATCCCCAAACGGAAACGCATAATTAATGGCATAATTGATGAGCGATTAATGCAGCGGTTTTTTTAATGCATTATGTAAGTCGCTTGTAAATCCAGTCCCTGTCCAGGTTTTCAGAGTACGGGAGGATGCTCGAGCGCGCGCGCGTGTGTGTGTGTGTGTGTATTTTGGTTGGGTGGGGTTCGGTTGGTGTAGTAAATGATTTTCTTCCTGTTGTATCCGCCTTATCTTTTCATTAAGAGAATGATCTAATGACGTTCAGCTTTTATCTGTCGTCACCGTTTATCTGTCGATTTATTCCAGCTCGCTGTTTCAGCTTATAGTTCACTAAGGCTTTATTGGTATGAAGGGTATGAGGAATATTTAAATTAATTATTTGATTAATAAGCTAATGAAGGTAATTAAACATAATACAGGTACATGAGGAATTAGGGTATATTAAATGATATAGCCTGTCAGGCCTTTTCTGCACAATTATATTTAGATTAAAAGATGGTTAACCCTCACCCAAACTAATCTTATTTTCTTTCTGCTAAAGCCACATTTTTTCCCCTTAAGTGTGCACTCAGTAGCTAATAATGTTTCTCAGCATTCTACTTGGAAGGAGATTAAACAGACCCTCGAGAATTATATGAATAAAAATGAATAATATGACGCTTACGTGAGGAGACTCGAGTATATTTTATAAAAATAATAATAATAGAATAATTGTAAAAACATTTTTTTTATTTACCCTTCATCGGTCAAGCTGACAGGGAATGAACAATAGGCTAAATCATCAACAGAAGCAATGAACGTTAGAAAAGTTAGAAAGTTAGAAAAGTTCGATTTTCGACAACATATTTTCTCTTCTTATTTTTTTCTCCAGAGTGCTGCGTCCACCAGGTGGAGGTTCAAACATCTGCTTTGGGGCGGATGAAGAGAAACCCGTGAAAAAAAACAAAATGGCATCTAGTATATTTGCCGAACCTGAGGACCCTCATGCCCATCGAAGGAACAATCCACCAGGTGCTCTAGAATAGAATTAGGTTAGCTAAAATGAGAGGAAAATGATGAGAAATATCTAGATGATTGTACTTACTGCTTCATATCTCGTACTTTCTCAGGGATAAACCACAGGTGATATTGAGAAACCAAATGCAGTTTCAGTTCCACATCTAAGAACTTGCTGATTCAAAAAACTGCTTACAATGCTGAATTTATGCTAATTTTATGTATTTTTATGTACATTTTGTAACACGGTTGCCATGTAAGATAAGAATTCCAGATCCTTCAAGTGTTTTTATAAAAACTCTACCTGACAATAACATTTGTGTGTATTTTATGCATATCAATGAACAAAATACAAGTTATAGCCTGAACATCTGGGTATGCACTATATTGTTTATAACATCAATACACAGGAACTTTCATTTGTTTTTAAGGTGGAATGCCTACAGGTGTGTTGTGTGGAGAGCCATCCGCCCCTCTCAGAAGATGTACTGCTCCAGCAGCCAACCAAAGCAACACCACAGTTGAAGATACTGTACCCGTGGTAAGATATTGAGACAGTTTCATTCTATAATCTTGGATGTACTTTCCTATTTACTTTTTTATTATTATTGCTATTTTCTGCACAGAATGGTCAGGAAGATTCCGTCACTGTTGGCACCGTTGGTGAGTGTTCTGACATAAACATTTTTAATGAAAAAGTGCAGTGCAGTGATTTTTTCATGATGAAGAAGCACGGCTAGTTCAGGTTGCAAAATGTCCAAGAATAATAATATTAATTAAAATGTTTAGAAATAAATATTTCATTATTCCATTATATTTGCGATAAAAAAAACGAATTAAATATATCATTATTTAAAAATATTAATTATGATGTGTACGCACATGTTATCATGAATGTACACTTTTAAGAACTCGCATGTGTTCTTGATGTTTTAAATATTTAAAAAAAAAATGTGATTTTCATTTTTATAGACTATCAACCTTTAGGCGTCATACGCTTTGTAAGACTTTGTAAATAGAATCATACACTACCTGACTTTAAAGCTGTTACATGAAATACATGAAAACAGTTATATTGTGTCCTGAAATCAGCTGAAAATATCATATTTGATATCCTCCGAATGGACTCAAATTCTAACACTAATAAATGGAGTCTGTGACCATCGTACAATAAGACATTTTCTATGAAATCTGACTATAGGCATCTAGTTTTAATAGAATTTTATTATATATATATATATATATATATATATATATATATATATATATATATATATATATATATATATATATCAGAGCAAAAGTAGTGTATTCCAGTCTTAAATCTGCCCCAATGTTTGTTTTTTAAATCTAATAATTCATTCAGATTTCTTTTTCTTTTAATATCCACAGATAGCACAGAAGAGCCTGAACCTATCCGGGAGCAGGATGACACACCAGCTCCGACTTGCCTTTCCGCAACAGAGCAGCCTACAGCTTCTGGCCGTAGAAACCCACCTGGAGGCAAATCCTCTCTTATCTTAGGTTAAAGATTTGCCTCAATTAAGGATAAGGTCTGGGCCTATGAAACGAGCATCTCAGAGTAAACGTGCTGTTCTGTGGTCAGTATCCATCCTCTGCATAACCGTATTCATAAAAAGACATAAGCCACAAAGAACAGATTAAGGTCAGGACAGTTTAGACAGAGAAGCGTGCCACAAATCTCTGAGCTGTGATTTGTTCAAAGAATATCGGTCGCTCAGTCTCGCCTCGACTAAGATCAGACCCTTAAGGAACAACAGATCCCGGGTGGGCACTGCTACTCTCAGATACTGCAAACCATAGGCCAAAACATGCCGTTAAAGTCCAGTCCAGTCAAGTTTTTATTTTTATTTTTTATTACTGTCATCGATTGCCTATGAAATGTCTCCCTACGCAGTGTTTGTCTTACTTTTTTTTTGTGTGTGTTATGTTTGTGTCAGCACTTTATGAACTGTGGTGCCCAATTTGTGGTGCCTCGGACCTGCTGGTTAAAACACAAGGTTTGAATAATTCCATGTCTCGTCCATTAATGAAAAAAAAAGAAAAAAAAAAAGTGAAACATTAGTAGATGTAAAGAAAAAAGTATGAATCTTGAAAAGCATATTTAGTACAAAAACACAATCATAAGAGTTAACAGAGCAACAAACGTAAGGGTGAGATGAAACATTACCTTCTAGTCACAGGTGCATGTGAGCAAGCTGTTATTTACTTGTGTTTGTTTAAAAAAAAGCAAAGTTATGAAAATGTACAAAAATACAAAACAACAGCCACAGTGTACAGTCATCGTGTCTGATCGCTCATCAAGCAGTCCACATTCAACAAAAGCAGTTAAAGTTCTTGTTGCCTTGTTATTTTTGACGTATGCCAAAAAGGTGCTGTATTATTCATTGACTCCTTGGAGGAAGTGTGTAACAGAGTCTGTTCATTTTTTATGTACATGAGCTTTTCTCAGATTAAAAAAAAATGAGTAAATTCCTTTTGAGCGTTTTCGTGAGAACAGAAACATTACTATTATCCAACATAATGCCTTATCAGTTTTTTACAGTCTACTTATCCACAATACATGACCAGAAGCTTAGACATAACAGTAAGTCATAGTGAAAGTGAAAGCAGATCAAAGTCACACTGCTTTAGCCCTCAAGTCTACAGGTGGCAGTAATGTCCTCTTTTAGGCCATTGGACTTTAAACAAGGCTTTGTTGTTTACTTGCTCTGTAGCTACTTTCACATTGCAGTCTGTAGAAGGAACTACTGTTACCACACTCGAGATCTTTCCACTAAGAATGCGCTACGCTGCCTCTAGATTCGGCTATTTGTTCCAGTTGTAATACGTGATTTCTAAGCATATGTTGTTGTTAGTAGATTAATCTGACCTTGAAAGAGTGTATTTAGGCACATAGCTCACTTGTGAATCACATATAGCTAGCCCTTGATAATAAAAATAAATGATTAAATAATGAGATAGTTCCATAAGATAATGTGCCACTGTTGTAATGCGTCTTATGTAATGATGTCAATGTACTTTTGTACTTTTACTCTTTTATCAATGCAAGGAAGACAGGGAGCAATTAAAGTGGTTTTATTAACAAAAGAACACACGACAGTAATGAACAACTTTTAGTTTCTCTTTTCATAATATAAGAGGAGCTTTGAAGAGGAAGGTTCTGATGTTGTGGCAGAAAACTGGGGCCACTGGTCATTGTTTCCAAACTCTCCACATTCAGAAGTTCTTTGTTTCTCCTTTCAATTGCCTTATCTTTAGTGAGAATGAGGGATTTGCCAGTTGGTACCTGTCAGATCCAGCGTTTGATTGGCTGATGCTGTCGGAGGCGGCCCCACTCTGGCATGAGCTCTATTTCCATAGATCAAAGGAATACATTAGTAAAATCTGACTCGACCAAGAGAGGGAAGTTCCCTGAAAACTACAAAACTTGACATTATAAACAAGAGTTAAAATGACTAGTGCGTTAATGTACAATGATATATTGCATACTGTTTTTACTCCATGTGGTTTAAGAAAATAACTCCCAACGAAGATCACAGCGGAACAGTCATGCAAACGCAACAAAATGTTTTGTTAATAAATGATTCGCGTTCAATTCGAGTAAATGCTTCGTTCTTAATGAATCAGCCATCTGAATAAATAGTTTGAAGGCTTCCACGATTCATTAATTTAAATCAGTAACTGAAGATGCTGCCACTACTGGCGGTTCAGTCTTACAGTAGTCTATCATTTACCAACATTTCATATAAATATGAATATAACTACATGTATATTAAAATACAGAGCTCACATAAATGTAAATGTCATAAATGCATCTGAATGCTGCTCCAGTGTCTTGTTTCTTCTGCAGTGCAAAGATCGATTTTATAGATACTGATTTCATATGATTGGTAGCAGCCCTATATTATCTTATTATATTAAGTGAAATTATTAATAAAATGTAAGAATTTGTTATGAAAGAATAGGCACGCATTTAATATGATATGGGGAAAATGCCCTTTAAATAGGTCAGGTTACTAATTTGACATTTTAGATCAGTATTAAGTCAGATAAAATTGAATTTGGAGAAGCTAGTCAATTTGAAAAACAACTAGACACAGTGACCGGGGCGCCCTGGATACTATGTGAAGCACAACAAGTGTATTGTTAGGAACATTTGTTTAAACAAATCAATCGCCTCACTGGGACATTTGACTGGACATCCCATTTTGACATTATGAATAAAATACTGCTTGTAATCATAATGCAATAGAGAGGTCTGTGGAAAGTAAATCTGATCCACAGTGGTGCTAGCTCAAACGAAAGCAAAGGCTCACTCGTTTCCAAAACCTGTTTGACAAGAGATTCAGTGTTTACTTGACATTTAACCAATTTAAGCACAGGCATGTCTGATGGTATCACTGCAAGACAGACACCATACAACACATCCTTCCATATGATCCACATGAGTCTCTTTAAACCTTAGAACTGTACAGTTATTATTATTGCAGTATTACAGTACAGTTAGAATTATTGTACAGATTCTATTACTGAATTATATATGTCATTTTCGTTTTTAATATATAGGCCTATTGAATTATTGAACTCTGACCTCCTAACTCAACTCCATTCCAGAAACTGTAATCAATATTCCATGATATTCCAATAGAGACCTATTTTTTCTTCAGGCATGACATGGGCACTGTAATATAATGTACATGTAGCAGACTCATTGTGAGTTTACATGGAGGCATACTAAGTAATAAATTGTGATTTTAAATAATTTCTTTGACTACTTTGTACATACCAGTAAAATGACGTAATTAAAACATAATCATTAAAGTAGAAGTACCCACAAAGCTATTTAATTACAGTAATGTGCGCGGTTGTGCCTCCACCACTATACAGAACAGAGATTAAACTGATTAAACTACCTGTGAACTAAAAGGAGGCAATCCTGCTAGACAGTCAAAACAGCCAGAATTATTACAAAGTGCATTTTAAGAAACATGAAAATGTACGCTCTTTATGTAGTTACACCGAAGTAACCTTTTACTTAATTAAAATTCATTACAGGCACTTAATATTGGAAGTACGCTACAGGCGCACATTTACTATCCACTGGGACTCATGTCCTAGTTTCAGAGCCTTTTCTTTGCCTTTTCCTCTTTCCCTCTGTCAAGACATGTCACATGAGTCATGACACGAGACAATACTGGCAGAACGAGAATGAATGTAAACAACATCAATGGAAACTTTGTAATAATGAAACTGAATTTTAAAAGTCAAGCATAACCCATGAATGAAAGATCACCAAGATAAATGAAACACTGAGCTGAAAGTTTGATCAAACAGCTTTACCTGTATTAATATTTAATTTATATTATAATAATTGGTGGACTTTTCTAGTGTCAAAATGTACTTTTAAGGGTTGCTGAGCCTATATTTGAAATATACAGGCTCATATTACATGATATAACCATACTGCTGTTAAAATTAATTAACAGAAACAGGCACCTGTAAGTTTGCATTTGAACATATCTGCAAAAAAGCTTAAGATTATGTAAAGTATATGTTATCTCTTCACTAAAGAACACAAATACAGCTTTGGATGGTTACTAGGGCCTATTCCAAAAACATTTGCAAGCTTGAATGTCAACCTACAGTAAGAAGTGCTGTTCAGACATGTTACTAGATGACTTATTAAAATATCCTTTAAACAACCTTATTAAATACGTAGTTTAAGATTACATGACGGGTAAACAGGAACTGGCTGGCTCTACAGTTCTATTTAATGACATCCTCACATTACCAGTATTTGTTGTAAATGGATTTATTTATAAATGGATTTATTTTTGTTACATTAAAAAAATTCACATTAAAGACAAAAGGGACTTAAAGTAAGAGCCAAAGCAATGGCAAAAAAAACCCCTCAGAAAAATAAAACAATAATAAAAACATAGTTGTCTCCAAAAATGCAAAATAATTTAATACTGTACTTCAAACAAGCTTGTTTGTTTCTTCATCCATATCCACATTAAATTAAACATTGCATTTCCATTTTCAGTTAACAAGTCTGTTCAACAGCTTCATTCTATAAGTTTTGGCCATAGGCTATTCTTTGTATGTTTTAACATTTTTACAGTCAACAAATGTAAACATAAACATGTTTATTTGTTTTACTTTTGAATAGGCTACTATGTCTTTTGCTTTATCATTTGACTGGACATATCTGTTTGTTGGAATTTATATAAAAAAATGTATTGAAAAAATATGTTTGCTTGTATTTATTAAAATAAAAAAAGTAATGCAATATTTCAGTATTATCACACCGCAAACAATGGACTAATTCAAAGACTGATAGACAGTTTCAAAAGAATAGACCACTCCAAGAGTCCACTCCAAATCATTTCAAAATGTAAAATAAGTTGTGTGCCCGGTTTTGTGACAAATCAGGACATGAATTTGAAGTTAAGTGTCCTCAACAAAACAAGCCAGAGACGACAGCGGCAAGGAACCAAAACCGCATCCATACAGAATGGAGAAAAAAAAACCTTGGGAGAAACCAGACTCAGTTGGGGTCAGTTCTCCTCTGACCGGACGCCCAGCACTTAACTTCCAGTTCAGTTTTAAACACAGCTGTGTCAGATAGTGTAAATGACTTAGCGTGTGTGTGCATCAGGATCTGGTGATCTGTCCATCTAGGTGTTCTGGTCTCTGATGAACATAATCTCTGGGCATTCATTTAATGAAGTATGAGGGGTCTCCAGGACTGGAATTGGGAACCACTGTAATAAATGCTTCTCATGCAGAGATATGTTGTGTGTGTGGCGTAGCCTGCAGTTTTTCTATGTGATGATGGAATATTACTGCATCTACTAGTCTTCTGTTTCATGTATAACATGTAGACATGATAGGCATGTGAGAAAAATATATCATATATTGGTGTTACAAAAATAAATGATGCAACAGATGATAAGCTATTCTCAGTTTTTATTTAAGCTCCATTAGATGAGATTTGGGTTCGGAACATTCTCGCGCATTTGTTGCTGTCAGGAATAATTTTTTAACGGAAGGATTGCATTTAACCAACTTCAACACATATATTTTTAGTGTCAATTTTTTGGTGTGGTAAATCACGGCTAAAGGGCGTTGTATTTCACAATACAGCACTGCCTCTTGTACCTTACTGCTTACATAGATCTCTTTTACGGTCTTCTGTCAGGTAGGGGTCAAACACAAGTTTTTATGAAAAACCCAACTGCTGGACTTACAAAATACAATGAAACAACATAGAAAATACAAAAAGCACAGGGATCAGACTGGGCAAAAAGGAGCACTCAATGCAGAATTCAGTATGGAGATGGAAGTGATTAAAAGCCCACGAGAGTATAATATTAAAAACCATTGTTGATATAAGAGTGTGGGTGTCACAAATGTCAAAGGTCGATCCTCAATTAAAATGTCATCATTGCAGAATTCTTGCAATGAATACATTCCTCTCAGCCCACCGGATGTTCTTTTTGGCTTTAATAGATTCCCATGACCTCGCTAAGAAATGATCCAAAGAATCAAATAACAAATACGTTATTCAACAGGTGTCAAGAGTGCAGTAATCAAAACTATTTCTCTTCTACCATGGAATTACAAGGATATTTAAGAAGATAAATAAGCTTTTTAAAATTAAATTAGACATGTTACCACATATATGTGAGCGCACATTCATTCCTCGTACGCGCAGTCATCAATAGCACTGCATAAGAACACACCACAGTTCAGTCCGGGCTTGTATGCACGAAGTAGACTCTTTCCCTCGCTCCTACGAAGTATTGGTGAATGGCATACTTTTCTACTAACCTCTAAGTCCCAGTTTTGTAATGCTGCCTTGCTCCAGCCAGACTGTGATGGTACCAACCATCGGCTGTCTGATCAAGCTATTTAGACTGTTTAATCAATCAAGAAAAATGCTAAAGCTCTTATAACCATAAGATATTGATGTGTTAAACTGATGTTTAATTCTACTGACGCATTGTCCTAACAGGGCTGTATTAAGTTAAGCCAACAAGGATATTATAGCATAGTTTTGCAGTTTACTTCAAGTGATCAAGTAATGGGAAAAGGGATCATCAGCTCGTTAGGAGAGAGATATTTGAACTGATCAAATGAGCTGATGACGTGTTAAATAAATTAAATAAGAGAGACATGAAAAATGCGCAGTGCAGGGTCCTCAAGAGTAGAAATCCTACACGTGTTATTTGGTTTTACTAAGGACGTTATAAATATATATAATATAAATAAATAATATATATATATATATATATATATATATATATATATATATATATATATATATATATATATATATATATATATATATAACATTTTTTTGGTGTTTTTAAGAAGAACGTCGACAGTATTTAATTAAACAGAATTTTAAAATGGAGTTGTACGTAAAACCATATTTGATTTCGCTTATAGGAGTGGCTAATACAGAAAGTGAAAGTAGCAGCTTACACAAAGCCTGTCCTTCATGGTTCGCTCGGTTGTATTCCTCTCTCCTTGTTCATTTGAAGAGCATTTAGACAGTAAGTTTTCTCTACTGTTTTGGTCTAAATTCGTTTGTGTTATAATTTGGATATTTGTTGGCATTAACTTGTTTACCAGTAACAGTTTAGGCTACCTTAAGGAAAACCGCATATAAACAAAGTCAAATACAGTTTAAATAAAGTAAAAGACAACGGCAGATTTGGACACGTTAATAAAACGTTTATCTCACTCTTATGATTATTTGTCGTGAGCGATGGCTCTTAACATATTTGGTTTAGCTTGGTTTATTAATGCGTTCATACGTGGAATATGTTCAGCTAGCTATGTCTTTATCCCAGAACCTGTTTGTGCGCATGCGTGAAAAACAGAAAAAAACTTTAAACTTTAACACTAAAAAACATAACTCTAGCTCGGCTTACTATTATTTATTCTTTAATACGTAAATACTTTTTTCCCCTCTCATTTCATAACAGCCTTTTCATTTCATAATAGCAATCTTGCATATATGTTACAACACAACACCGTGTTAGTAAAATACAGAATATAGCCTAAATTTAGTAAATGAAGCTGCAGAAAGAGAATTGTTTATGGAGAATGAAAATGCAATGTTTACTGTATGTGTATATGGATGTAAATTAACAAAGAATGTAGGTTGTAAAGTATGTAAGCTACATGTTTAATTTTTTTTTTAAATCAATATCAGCAGTAAGAATCTATCTTTTTTATCTTTCATCTTTAATCAATTACTTATGAACTTATCAGTGACCATTATTATGTGCACATTGTTTTCTGATTAAGAACCATATTCTGGATCATTTTCCATCTGTAATTTTATAGAATGGCTGTTATTTCTTTTTTTGCAATGAAATATCATTGTACATCCAGTGCAAAGTTTTACGATAGGAATTTACAAAGATAGGAAGTAATCTCATATACGTACACACACACACACACACACACACACACACACAGACACACAAACATGCACGCACACAAACGTTATGGTTTATTTTTTACTTTTCATTTCAGAGTAATCATGTCTTCAATGAAGGTTGTGCTTGTAGTATCTCTCTTCCTCCCTGCCGTGAACCCCATGTCAGGTACATGCTTTAATACAGCTGATTAATTGAATATTCTGTTGTTGAGTGTTAAAAGGAACTTTTGGTTTTAAGAAATCGGAGCACAATATAATTTTCACAATAATGTTTGTATTCCTGTTACTAGAGATGATAACTGTTGTGTGTTCCAGGGTCAATACAAGTGAACTGCATTATACTGTTAATTATTTTCTGTAGTTAAAACCTAAATATTCTGTCAACAGAACTTTGTTCCGCTTCCTCTGAAGTACCAAAGTCCAAATCATCTGTTTTGTTCTAATTTTGTTCTCAACAGATTTGTGGAATTTGGAATGCCACCCTAAGCCTGGAATATTTGGTCAGACCACATCTATAAAATGCGTTTTCAAAGACATCGAACATATTCAAATAATTGGAGTTTATTTAAGAAAAACTGATCAGATTAAGCGGGTTTTTACTCAAACAAAGTCAGATTTCTCAGGAGATCAACGCTTTAGCCTTGAAAACATGGCAATGGGTCCATCTCTGCAAATATCTAACACACAGTTTTCAGATGAGGGCAAATATATGTACTGTGTTGAAACGGACTCTGGTCGTAAAGAAATTGAATTTAGCATCAGTGTCACAGGTGAGAGGTTTTTGTTTTGTCATAAAACTATATATATGATCATATATATATATCACATTGCTTTGCAAGAGTTTTGGTACTTATTGTTTTGTTCTTTCTCAATAAAGCAAAGTACAAGGATCCCGTCACAAGCACATGGCCTGAGCATATAACAAATGGAGAAGCGGCCAGCCTTTACTGCAATGCTACTGACGGATACCCCGGAGGTTTTATCCAATGGTTTGACCATTCTGGATCCAACTGGACCATGAATTCGCATCTGACAAAGACCCCCACAGACATCAACGGTGTAAAATCTGTGGCTTTGTCTAGCAAACTGACTTTCAAGTCTATCAATTTGGACCTAGCACCATATAGATGCATCGTCTTTAACGGCAAATTTGAACAAGATGCAGAAAACACACTGGACTTCTCAGCTGCTATAAGTAAGGCTTACTTTTTTTATTATCTCTATAAGTGCTTATTTTACATAGCTAGCAGGTTATTCAACAAAAATGACATAGATGTATGTTAACAAGTATTTACATGATCACATTTCGATATGCATTCTCAGAATGAATGTTGAAACTAAACACATTAAGATTTGTATTATATTTGCACACTTTCACTAGTGTCATTGGAGTCTATGTTTTTCTTTGCAATGCAATTTACAACAGTGCAATTTGACCAGCAGAACAATAGTCTACTAGAGATATCTCAGGTTACTGTGAGTCAACAGATTTCTAAAACGGCACGTTGTACTTAAAGATTATATTTTAGTACATTATGTACTTTTACAACACTGTGAAAGAAACCCTGCGCTTGTGTGAATTGAAAGTATTTTGTTTCTTCCAGGTAATACTAATGAAGAATCTTCCAGATCTAACACAACAAAAATTGTTGCCGGCGTGATGGTCATTGGATCGCTTATCGCTGGCCTGCTGTGTGCTCTGTTGTGTTTCAGAAACAAAAAATATCGTGAGTATACCTTTAACATGTATTCAAAATGGAATACTTTTATTCACTCTTTACTTTATACACGCTTTTCATTGATTATGTACGCAGGAGGGATTTCTGCAAAACACAGGCTTTTCATTTGCTTACTTATTTGGTTGGCTAAGGGGAAGTATGGCTGTGTTTAAATTTAGAAAGAACAAGCCTCAGCAGAGCCTGTATCAGAGAACTCTTGTGTTGCTGAAACACTTCAAATAGCACTTCCTTATGATTTGCTGAACGTAATTCAGACATGGCTGTCATCAATTAGTTTGGGTTAAACTGCAGTCATCTACATGTTGTGAAGTGTTTTCACTTCTCTGTAATTCTTGACTTCGGTTTTGTGAAGTGATATTTTCACTTCTCTACACAGTTTAGTAATGGACAGTTTGCTTAACTAATGCACTGCCAAACTCATGTTAATGGAGTGGTACTGAATCTTTCATACGTCCCAAGAGTTTTGCAGATTTATAAAAGACAGATAAAGTTGTACTGCTTCAGAGCTACAAAAAAAAAAACACAAGCAACTGCAGATTTGTGAAGCGATTATCTGTTGCAACATATAGACATAACTAAATCAAAAACTTGATGGAAAAAATACGGCTAACATATTAATCAATGAAACATGTTACATTTAACATAAAACACAATAAGTCCTAAGGAATTCTGCCCTTTAGGATGTCATAGGGCCATACTCAGTGTAAATAAGTCAGAATGCACAAAATGGCATTAGACTGTAATGAATGAGGGGTCTGAGGCGTGCAGATCCATTCGCAGGCTTTTATTGAGCAAAGGCATGGTCAAAGCAGGCAGACGTCAAAACACAGCAAACAGGAGTATCAAAGGCAAGGCAACAACAGAATCAAAAAACAGGCAGAATGGTGGCGGAGCAGGTGGTGGAGGAGACTGAGGCGGAGGTGGAGAGCCGAAGAGCCAGGGTGACACAGAGGCACTGGAGGGCCAACGCGATGCCGCAGGCTTCGGCGACCGATGCGGAGACGGGGGACGAGAAGGACGCAGTGGAGCCAGAGCGACAGAGGACTAAGGTGGAGCCGGAGGGAAGGAGGAGCCTGACAGAGCCGGAGGGATGGAGGGACGAGGCGAAGCTGGAGGAGAGGAATCCTGAGGCAACAGATGGTCGACGACCGACCAAAGCGGAGCCGGAGAGACGATGGAGCCTGGTGGAGCTGGTGGACTGACGGACCACGGTGGAGAGGAGGGAGCTAGGAGCCTAAGGGAAGCTGACAGGTCTACAAGCCGAGGTGGAGTCCGGGACTCGGAGGCGGGACGGTGAAGCGAGGGATCCTTCACCCACGGCGGCGATGGAGACTGGCAGACCCGTGGCAAGCACGAGATGGTGAGCAGAGGATGAGTTCAGGGGCTGCTGGGATCCATCGACGGCGTGTGGCAAGGGTGGGAGGGTGGGTTAACTTGAGGCACTGGAGGCAGCGCACGAGGCGCAGGGCAGGCAGCCATCTTGTGCAGCGGATCAGGGCAAGCGGCCATCTTGTGCAGCAGTTCAGGGCAGGCGGCCATCGTGTGCAGCGGATCGGGGCAGGCGGCCATCTTGTGCAGCGGATCGGGGCAGGCGGCCATCTTGTGCAGCGGATCGGGGCAGGCGGCCATCTTGTGCAGCAGATCGGGGAAGGCAGCCATCTTGGGCAGAGGCTCTGGCAAGGTGGCAGCCATCTTATGCAGCGGCTCTGGGAAGGCGGCAGCCATCTTGTGAAGGGGCTCAGGGAAGGCGGCCATTACAGGAGTTGATGCGGTGTCCTCTTTCTCCTCTATACCCAGCGTGAAAGCTGACCCCACAGTCACTAAAGCAAACTCCACTAACTGTGCAAGTGAGTCACGTGGATCCTCTCGAACAAGTTGTGTCTTGAGTGGCTGATTTATTCCCTCATGAAAAAACTCAATCAGCAAACAGTCTGGTAAGTCAGAGAGGTAAGCCAGGTCCAGAAATTCCTGGGTATAGTCCTCAAGTGATCGGGTGCCCTGCTTGAGGGTTAGTAGAGATATTGCGAGGCGCCTACCTGGCCATGGATCGAGTGAAAAGCTGCTGGATCCTGGTATGAGGTTGCATTCTGTCATGAATGAGGGGTCTGAGGCGTGCGGATCCATTCGCAGGCTTTTATTGAGCAAAGGCATGGTCAAAGCAGGCAGACGTCAAAACACAGCAAACAGGAGTATCAGAGGCAAGGCAACAACAGAATCAAAAAACAGGCAGAATGGGTCAGGCAGCAAACAATCACAGTATCAAAAGACAGGCAGGGTCAAATCCAAAGAATCTATGACTAGGGAAACACAAGGAATACTAGGAACAACAATCTAACAATAGAACAATGCAACCTGCAGGTGAGGGGCCTGCTACAGTATTTATAGTCCTGGAACAGGAAGTAGTAGCAGAGGAAGCGATCACAGGTCATCCAGACTATTTAAAAATATAGGTTGGACAATTAAAACCGATATAACTTAATATATATAACTTGAAACTTGAAACTTGAAATTTATTCACAGATGATAGACGACCTTCTGCCCAAACTATTACATGTTACATTTGTGTGATTTTTTACATTTATTTATTATTATTATTTTTAATAGTGGTTGGTTAAACATCTATTCTGTAAGACTTTGTTTTGTGTTTCAAGCTCCGTTAGTCGCAAACTGGAACAGTTTCTCTACGGGGATCTTTTCTTTCGCTTTTCCAGCCAGATGTTTTTTTCTGCGACACAATCTGTTTATATTTATCCAAAAGCATTTTGTGGGAAAGTACAGAAACTCCGGGTCATTCTGATACTCTAGAGAAACCTGAAAGTAAAAGTGAGTGCGATAGTAAGAGAGAAAGACGGCTATATCCCTTCGGCTGCTCACAAGGGAATACTGGAGTGAATTATCTGCACAGGTTTCAAGCTAAATCTCCTTCCCAGGCTTGTGCAACCCGTGTGACTGGAAACAACTGCAGCTGTATAGACTGAGCTAATGCATTTCAAAGTTCTTATCTATGATTAATATTTAAAATGTTCTTTTTGAATAGGTTATAACGCAACTTATGCAGACGATCCAGAGAACGTGACAGCAGGTAGGCCCTCAGTTGACATCAAGATCAAAACAATACCACACACTGTTTATTATAGTTAACAGTTTGCTTATTTGTTGGCCTACAAGTTTTTCACTTTCTGTTTTTTTTCTCTCTTTTTTGTACTTAGAAGTTCACACTGAGGACAAACAGCAGCCGTTTGACTGAAATGAAAGTGAAGTCATAATGAAAATGGCAGCTGTTTCAGTAATGACAGACTTATTCAGTCGGCTTCTCTGTACATTTACAATCAAATGTAGGTTTAGACATCGTGCACACTAATAACTGTCAAATTTATTACTATATCAATGTGTAAACAAGGTTCTTGGAGATTTGATGAAAGTTATAGGAATGTTGGTAAAGTGTTTTTTTGGTTTGTTTTCATCAAGTTCGGGGGTTAATGTAAAATTGGTTAAATATGTCAGTGACTTTATAACTGTACCAGCTTATACTAACAATAACAAGCAATATTATTACTGTTTGCTTTTTGTTCTGCTTTCTTGAACATTATTTATGATTTAACAAATGTAGCAAATATAATATACGAACCAAAATCCGAAACAGTTTTGTATCCGTCTAGAAAATCTTTCATCACTAATCATTTTGTCTTTACTCACTGAGAGGTTTTTGATAATATTTTGCAAATCATCTTATTAAGTAAATATTATACAAATATATCTTAATTAAATATAGATTCTGAACTATAAATAAATAAATAGCAAATAATTGAATAAATATTTTGCATGAAATTGTATGTAAATGTGTCGTACTACTGTCATTGTATCACTTGTCAAATATTTTTAAGGATGTGTGTGTTTGTTCTTTCTTTGAAATGAAAGACTGCATTTTTATCATTTGTTTTACTGTAATAAAAACATGATGCAATGTTGTATCTTCCACTGGAAAATGTATAACTTTCTATTTTTACAGTATCACTTTAGACCTAGTTTTTAATGTTTTTCTGTTTTAGGTATGTCAGGCGTGTGGTAAGCAGGAGAGCAAACAACAAAATAAACAATAGAAATGCAGGCAGGCAGGCAGATAAAGAGAAAAATCACACACACCTAAAGACGAGATCGGACAAACGGAACTGAAAACACAGGACTTAAATACTTTACGGAATTATTAATAAACAAGACACAGGTGTAAACGCTGAGACAATTAACTAAAAGTAGGTCGAACGGAACACATGGCACACGACAAAACAATAACAAAATGTGACAAGGTAACATTACAATAAGGTCTCATTTGTTAACCTAACATTAACTAGCAATGAGCAATTCATATTTGTACATTTTTACATATAATTTATTATTATGCATTTATTAGCAAATGTTAATATTACAAAGCAGCATAAATCAGTGCACCCTTTCTCTTAATAAAAAGAGAAATATCGTAATTTTGAGAATAAGTAATTAGGCAATTGGGTAAAATTAAGGGTTGCAGAGATGAGTACACCCTTAATGAAATTCAACATGCGTTCAGCTTGCTCTTTGTTTGTATTTTGTCAGTCCTCATAAAGGCATGTACACTGAATATGCGCACAAATAAAGGATGATTTTCCATTTTACTTTTTTATTTCTGTTCTGTCGCTAGCTTACATTCAAAAAGAAATTTAGATTTTGCAGTGTACCTCGTTGGATTTGTGAAGTTGCACAAGAATAACTTAAGACATGCGATCAATGCAGAAAATTAGATAAAAGTAGCATGTCCTGTTTTAATATTACATGTGTTATAATGATTCACAGATGTGTATTGCATCTGTTCGTCATTGATAAAGCACAACCCACCCACACATTCTGGACTCCACATTCTAGAAATTCAGAAAAGTCAAAAATTATTAATTGTATAATTAATTATGATTAATGTTTAATACATAAAAAAATTGAAAAATGAAAAAAACGTTTTCAACAAAAACACTGAAAAAGATTCAGAATGATAATCAAAATGTAGAGCCCCCAAAATTGACAGTAATTATTACATCTTAAGTTTCGGTGCAGTTTTATGTCTGATGATCATGTTCAATTTTAAATGCTACATGTGGAAGCATCTGGGGCCTCATTTATAACCATACGCACAAATCCAGACCTGAAAGATTAATTTTTTTTTGATTGCAATAATAAACAATCAAGATTATAAAACAAAAATCGGAAAAATATGTATATATAAAGCATCTTATATATGTTTTTGGAATTATTAAAGAAATGTACAAAAGAATAAATACAAAAATAAATCAAATGGGGCACGTGAATAAAAACACAGTAGATTTAGGAGAAAGTAAAGTTCCTTGAGTTCCTCAAGTAAAGTTCATCATTTGTGAGTTCATTAAACTTACTACAGATTTGTGTATTTTACTTGTTTATTTGTACAGGTTACTAATAAAGTTAAGTACTTACAACTTCAGTTAAAATCCGATATACATTCAATCTTAGTACAAGTAACTCAAATAAAAGAGTTCCCTTTACAGGCCTGCTAGTTCACATTACTAGAACAATGTTTGGAAACAATGTTAAATTTCTCAAGTAAGTTGTTCTCACAACTCTTTTAAGTTACTAATACAACGACAGACAACAGATATTGGAACATCACAATGGCATTTATTTGTTCAATAAGAATATTAAGCCATGCCTTCAAAATCAAATACACTGAAAATTGTATATGAAATAATCATGAAAATAATCTGAAATAATCCAAATTAGACTTTAGAATTAGAATTAGAAATTAGAAATTCTTTTATTTCGTTAGTAGGATACTCTAAATTCAGAGCATAAATAAACCCGAAAAGCAGGCACATGGCTCGGGGAACATTTCCCACGTCATCCAACGCAATCACACCTTCCAAAATGACCGCAGTGGATGTGGCGTTTAGATGCATTGAGAAAGGTACCATTTCAGAGTCCTCAGGGATCACCGTGAGTATACCAATTGAAATGCTAGACATCTTGACAAAAGTTGACAAAACAACTTACAAAACATGTGTTGTAAAACTCAGTGGACTCCTCTCCAAGGAGAAGAGGAAGCTCATAGAGGACAGCTGTTCTTCGGCCATTGATGTCAGATTTCTGCAGAATGAAACAACATTGTGAAAAGCATTTAATAGTGCTGCTTGCACAAACCGCACAGAACAAAAACAACAAAACCAACAGCTGAAAAAAACAAAAAAAAACTGGGTGTGTATTAGGAGCTCACATCAATCTGCTGTAGATTGTTCTTAAGTTTACAGCCAATTGCTCCATATAATTTACAAATAATTTATTATATATATATATATATATATATATATATATATATATATATATATATATATATAATAAATATGTATTATATATTAATTCATTATATAGTAGGCTATTACCAGCTTTTTCTAATTGTATTAACTATGAAAGTTTTATTGTGACAATTCTTTGCATCAGATATTTGCAAGTATGAACAGACATTTAGTCCAGTAGGCTAAACTACATTTTGTTAAGCAGAACTGAAAAGGTTTAGTTTAACAACTGGCTCCACTTGAAAGTTCACATAACATAACCTAACCAAGTAAAATTAACAAATTTGCCTAAATCAGTCTAGTTTACTAACATTTCTTACATAGATTCAATGATAACCTTTTACAATTTGCTACAGTATTACATCAGATAGTGAACTATAGATCCCCTGAGGAAAAATTCCACTCATTCTCTATTATTATTATTTTTATATATATATATATATATATATATATATATATATATATATATATATATATATATATATATATATATATATATATATATATATATATAGAGAGGAAGACTTGTACAAACTTGTTAAATCATGTAAAAATGTATGTTAGACCCTATTCCATCTAAACTATTAAAAGATTTACTTCCAGAAGTCATAGATCCTATTTTGAACATTATTAATTCATCATTGTCATTAGGTTATGTTCCCAAAACCTTCAAACTGGCTGTAGTTAAGCCTCTTATTAAGAAACCACATCTTGATCCCAAAGACTAGAAGATCCTAAAGATCCCAAAGGTGGTATCCTCACAGATATATTCATTCTTAGAGAAAAATGGTATCTGCAAGGATTTCCAATCATGATTCAGACCATACCATAGTACTGAGACTGCTCGAGTGAAATATGGAGTACCTCAAGGCTCAGTACTAGGGCTGGGTCTTTTCACACTATACATGTTACCTCTGGGAGATATTATCAGGAGTCATGGTGTTAGCTTTCACTGCTATGCTGATGATGCTCAGCTCTATATTTCAGCGCAGTCTGGTGATACACACCAAATTGAGAAATGAACAGAATACATAGTCGATATAAAAAAAATGGGATGATAAGTAAATTCTGAATCCTAAATTCTGAAAAAACGGAGGTGTTGATTATTGGACCTAAAAACCCCACATATAATAATCCAGAACACAGTCTATCACTTGATGGCTGCTCTGTTAATTCTTCATCATCAGTTAGGAACCTAGGTGTGCTGTTTGACAGCAATCTTTCCTTCAAAAACCATGTTTCTAGCATGTGTTAAACTGTGTTTTTCCATCTTAAAATGATATATTTAAATTACGACCTATGCTTTCAACGTCTAATGCAGAAATGTTAATTCATGCTTTTATGACCTTGAGGTTAGATTATTGTAATGCTTTATTGGGTGGTTGTTCTGCACGCTTGATAAACAAACTTCAGTCCTTACTAGAACTAGGAAGTATGATCATATTAGCCCAGTTCTGTCAACACTGCACTGGCTCCCTATCAAACATCGAATAGATTTTAAAATCTTATTAATTACCTATAAAGCTCTGAATGGTTTATCTCCTCAATACTTGAACAAGCTCTTATCACATTATAGTCCTGCACGTCCGCTGCATTCTCAAAACTCTGGTCATTTGATAAAACCTAGAATATCAAAATCTACTGCGGGCGGCAGATCCTTTTCCTATCTAGCACCTAAACTCTGGAACAATCTCCCTAACTCTGTTCGGGAAGCAGACACACTAGATTAAAAACACATCTTTTTAAGATAGCCTACACGTAACACACTAATACACTTTTACTTTATTTAATCCATTAAAGGATTGCTAGGTTGCATTAATTTGATTGGCTGGAACTGGGAACATTCCTCATAAAACATGATGTACTCGTGACATCGTAAAAAGAATGGCATCTACACTAATATTAGTCTGTTTCTTTCTTATTCTGTTTCTCAGTTTGTATCCAGACCAGATGGTGGATCAGCACCCAGAGATTACATTCATCAGAGACCAGAACACCTAGATGAGCCCCGGGGACAGATCACCAGATCCGGATGCACACACACACACAAACAAACACACACACACACACACACACACACACACACACACACACACACACACACACACACACAATAAGTCCTTTACACAATCTGACACAGCTGCGTTTTAAAAATTTAACTGGAAGTTAAGTGCTGGGCATCCGGCCAGAGGAGAACTGGCCCCAACTGATTTCTCCCAAGGTTTTTTTTCCTCCATTCGCTGTGATTAGCTGATTTCATCAGAGCGTGGGACATGGTGTTGCCCACCCTTTTTTCCTCCTGTAGAACTTACTTGCATAGCCCAAACACAAAGTTAGAAAAGTGTTACAAATGTTTCAACGGTGCATTTCTCACTTACCAATCCACAACCAGAATACATTTGGCAATGTCATTAACACATTAAGTCCAAACATAATTTTAGAGATGTAAAAGATGTATGTGTGGCAGTTTGCATCAGTATAAGCTTTGAGAACATACACTCAGAAATAAAGTTACAAAAGCTGTCACTGGGTACCTATTAGGTTCAAATAATTACACTTTAAGTACTAATATATACATTTAAGGTACCAAAATGGACCCTTTAGGTACAAACATGTACCTTTTAAAAAGTTACCACCCCAGTGACAGCTTTTGTACCTTAATTTCTGAGAGTGTAGTTATGAATTGATTTGGAGAAAACTTCACCCACTGCTGCTTATCAGATGGCATTGTACAGCTTGCTTATGTCCACCAAGATCCAATCAAAATGTAGCAAAACCTTGTCCGCTATACTGGGCCCTGGAATGTACTGTAGGCTACACCTTTTTGTCACAATCTCCAGTGGGAGTCTCGTAAGCCATTACTCCATTCCAGATTCTTGCAGCTTTATCCAGGACCAGAGGTGGGTAGTAAAGAGTTGTTTTTTCAATATAATGATTGTCTTCATTATATTGACTTTTTTGGGGAACTAATACTTTCCTATCGTTACTTTATCCTTAAAAATTCTCTGGGCAATGAGCGATGCCCATTCATGAATGATTCATTCTTTTGTGTCAATTCTGTTAAAAGGCTTGGCAAGTTGGCAAACCAGTGAATTGATTTGCAAAATCAGTCTGAAACAATTCTCAGATTTGTATTGTAAGAGCATAAGACGTGTCTCATCAGCACTAATTGCCAGTACGCACTGCCTCATAATAATAATAATAATAATAATAGGACTCTTGATTGAATGAGTAAATGTTGATTACCTCTTCCATGTTTTCTAGCTTCCACATTTCCTTGCCTTTGTGTCTGTTTCCTTGTTTATGATCGATTGCTGCCTGCTCTTACCATTGCAAGAACTTTGGATTGCTCTTTTGCCTTTGCCCTGGATTTGTTTGTTTACTTGGGGTTTGACTCTATGGCACTGGTTTCAAACACAAATCCTGGAGGGCTACAGCTCTGCACAGTTTACCTCCAACCTTACTCAAACACACCTGATCCAACTAATCAAGGTCTTCAGGATGACTAGAGACTTCCACGTTTGACAAAATAAGCAAGGAAGTAGGATTTGAAAAGGCACACGTTAATAAAAGGTCTAACATCTGATAACAGCCTAGTCTAAGAGCATATCAGAGCAAAAGACATACATTAAGGTGAATAGAAAGTGACTGAAGAGCTGAGGAACGCTCAGTGCAGCAAAATATAAATATGGCTTTAAAAGGAAACCCAGTCCAGGGCATTCAGAAACTCAGACTGGGCATAAGGTTCACATTCCAACAGGACAATGACTCTAAGCACCCAATCAAATATTTTTGGAAAAAGCTGAATATGTGCATCTGCCTCAATCCAACCTTTGAGAGGTGATGAGGAGAGGAGAACAGTGAGAGACAATTGACAAATTCAAATCAAATTCAAATTCTAATTTTATTTGTCACATACACATACATGTCACGGTTCATGGATTCATTGTCTCATCTTGTGTGTCTGTTTATGTGCTGAGGGTTTGGGTGTGTCTGAGCTGGTGATTGCTACCTGATCAGCCCCAGCTGTGGCTCATTATTTGGGCTATTTAAGACCAGCTAACGCCACTCTCGTTGTCAGATCCTCACCGTTGTCCTGAGTTCCTGTCCCGATGTTTCTCTGTTTTGTTGGTTTTCCGGATTGTTCCTGCTTCGGAGGATTCCGCTTGGATTGGCTGCCCACCGTGTCCTTGCCCCCGCCTTCCATCCTTGCGCTGCACGAGCTCCACTGCCATCAGTGACTTTTTCTCTTGTTTATCTTCCAATAAACTGTTATTAACCGCTATTGAATCCTTCTCTTGATTCCCGTGACACATACATACATGGTATGATATGCAGTGAAATGTTTTTACAACCGTCCAGCATTGCCGATGAGCCGAAAGCTTGTTGCATTAAACAAAAAAGACTTGAGACTAAAGATATTTCAGCTAAATATTGCAGGCTATAAATACTTATGCAATGTAGTTTACTTTTTTACTATTAATACATTTTCAAAGATGTTTAAAAAAACATTTTTTTGCTGTACAGTTAGTGTAAAAAGTGTAGATTGATGTGAGGAAAAAAGTAATTCAAAGCAGTTTAACATAAGGCAGCCACATAACAAAATGTGGAAAAAATGGGATATGAATACTTTCGCAAGGCACTGTATATTTATACAACATACAAAAAGTAGTCAAAACACAATGTAACACAAAACAAAGTGCTTTATGGCAGAAGATACAATACTGTACAGTACAACCTTGAATACACAAAACAATCTTGATTTTTACAGTAACAGATTGTCACATTTAAAATGGTACTTACGAGCCTTGGCTAGAGAAGTGTTGTCTTTTCTCAGTCTATGTCATGTCAATATCAACAGCTTCTGCTATCTCTCTTGCATCCGTCTGACAGGCAGAACGTCCACTTTCCCTGAAATTGTTATGTTTGCACATTGTTATATTTTGCGCACATGGTTGATCTGATACAAGACCATATAGATTGACCATCGAGAGCTTCCTGTGCAGCTGCTTGGTTTGGGAATTGCACCAGATGGAAACAGCTGAAAAGATCATTGGCATCTCTCTGCCCTCTATCACGGACTATCCACACGCTGCATCCGCAAAGCCCACAATATAGCACATGACCCTACACACCCCTCACACACACTATTCACCCTCCTACCATCTGGAAACAGGTACTGGAGAATTCGGGCCCTCACAACCAGACGGCTGAACAGTTTCTTACCACAAGCCATCAGACCCCTCAATAATCACACCTGAATGGACTTTCTCTCCATATGCATTCTTTGCACTTCGTATTTATTGTTGTCTTGTATTTTGTGTTCTTTGCACTTATTTTGTCCTTGCACTGTTTGCACCAGTTTGCACACTGGGTTTTGCAGTTTACTCCCTTGCTGTCTGCACACTTTGCACTTTATGTGGCTAAGACACTGTCTTAGCTCAGTATGTGAGTTTTTTTGTATTGTGTGTGACTTCATGTAGCACCAGGTCCAAGAGAAACGTTGTCTCATTTTACTATGTACTGCATAGCTATATGTAATTGAAATGACAATAAAAAGCCACTTGACTTGACATTGTACTTGTATGCTCTTTGTTATGGACATGGTCTCTGAGACTTTCTTCTCCACAGCAAATATCTGGAGGGCAGACAGGGCTTCGATAGTATCTGGCAGCTGGTAACATACCAGCTTCACGCTATTAATGCAAGCTGCTTGTAATGCATCTTGTAGTTGACAAAGATTTCACAGTCAGATGCTTCACATGTTTGCTGTAGTACTGCCCAGAGCTGCACAGATGAGCTAAAAAAAAATTGTACACGTTTAACAGGGAGTTCAAGTTATGAACTTGCAGCTAGATTTATTATTATATTTGCATGGCAGATTAACACCAAGTGATGCCAAAGAGAGGAAGCTATACATTTTAGCAAGCTAAAATTCCCATTTGTCAAGACGACCTCTTGTTTTTTCAACTGCCCCTTCAAAACAAAAACTTAATTTCTTAAAAAAACCCACCAAGGTATTTAAAACTTTCCCTAGTCCTGGTTAAATCCTCTGGGAGTTTTGGCTCCCCATTTAACCAACTACCAACCAGTATGGCTTTTTAGACCAGTTCACTTTTGTAGAGGAAAACACCTTGAAATCATTTAAATAAATGATAAACATACACAAACCATGCAAATCTATTCTTAATTTTAAAAAAAGGCTCTATTGCTAAATAGAGCATATACCAGACAAGGTGCACCCTTTTCTGACGTCTCTCAAAACCTTAAAAGGAGCCATTAACTTTCAGTATGCTCTCAACATCACTGTACAAAACCTTTGCCATAGAAATAAAATTGGGACTAAAGCCAAAAGCTGCTAGAACTTCCCATAATTTGGCTGAACTCTATCAAACGCTTCACAAATACAACAATCACGTCATTCATACGAGAGGAAGACTGAATGTTCTCAGGTCCAATCTCTTCTCCAACAGCCAGACTACATTCTTGAGCTTACAGCAGAGACGCCGCATCAAAAAGTTCAAACTCCCGCCACCTCAGGCAGCCATGCTCCCAGTACAAAACACCTATAGTTATATAAAAAGTCTCGGTTACGTATGTAACCCTCGTTCCCTGAGGAAGGGAATGGAGACGTCACGTCGGATGACCGACGAAGTAGACCAATCTACTTCGAGTGTATCTAAACAAGCCAATTGAAGATTGGCATGCGCTAATCGCATCCAGCTGCCGCTGATCACAGCGCGTGTATAAATAAGCAGCGGGTGCAGCGCATATTCAGGTTTTCGCTGAGGAGCCGAGCTAGTGACCCGGCCCCTTCAGCGGAGGTGCAGCACCGTGGCGGAGCGTGACGTCTCTCGTTCCCTTCCTCAGGGAACGAGGGTTACTTCGAGACGTTCCCTTTCAGTCGGTCACTCTGAGTCACGTCGGAACAATTGGGATCCCTACCAAAACGCCATGGACGCTGCCTCTTCCAGTGTCCTGTGGGAGCCCACAAGCCCCCTCAGTCTAGTGGCGTAGGCCGAGGCTCGACCACAAGAAGCCAGCTACAATACTACCCATTCGTAAGACTGGAACACTGGGGAACGTCCCACGTTCCAGCGAACAGGGACGTGCGGAAGTCCAGCCTTCCCGTAGGAGGTCTTGGAACAAATACGCATATGGACAATGGGAGGTGATTGAACCCTCTTAGATGGGCAGAAGGTCTGCCAGGGAAACACGGGGCTCTAGGCTATGCCGTGGAAATACACACATAAAGTCCTCTTGGGGTACTTTACATGGCTCCCAGCCCTCACCGGTTCTCACGGATTCATCGAGAGGGCCTGGCGCCGGACGCTCCGCAACATCTGGCTGCCGAGGGGAATGGAGGAGCTCGACAGGGTCTACTGTGTGGACGCTCTGTAGTGTTAGAATTAAATCCGCGTTTGTGTCCCGCTCAACCCGTATAGATGTAAAATGTTTCCATATAAGAAATGTACAAAATATCTATTTAATGCCGTTTACGCCACTGAATACGTTGCACGAGTGTCCACTACTGATGCAGTATTGTGGTAAAAAGAGCGGCCTGAACTGTGCATAGAAGCAAACTAGCACCCTCTGTTAAAATCGAGGGGTCGAGGGTCTGTCCTTTTTAACTTCCCTCTTTCACTTCAGTGGTGTGTTTTTCGAACAGCAGTTGGGATTCCCCGAGAGGAAGTGCTTAGGGAAGTGTGCCAGCGCGTGTCTAAAAGTGGAGTGGACCGGAGCTTAGATATACATCTCTGCGGAAATACAATGCATTTCAGGGTTGGTGGGTGACGCCAAAAGCTAAGGTGCAACATTTTAGGTTTCACATCATGACAAAAACACCTTCAAAGTACAAAGTTAGAATTTTTTGTTCTGCAGAAACATCATTTATTAATAAAGCATAAATGACTTCTTGACACTACAGCCTATTCAATCATCATAATTATATATTAATAATAATATACCATTATTTATTTTTATTTATTTATTCGATTTTTTATTTTTATTTTTTTCAAAAGAAGACTGAAGAATTCTATAGAACTGAATTCCATGGTATGGAAACAAATGAGCTGAGTAACCGTTTCATTTAACACTGTGTACCTAAAAGTGTACATGTCCTTACAAAAGAAAAAAGAAGAAGTTTATTTCAGTGTGCTGATAATATGAAAGTATACTTTTAGTCTTCTTTTTATATACTTCTCAGAAATATGCTTAAAATTACATTTAAAGTATACGTAACCTGTAAATATAGCCTTTTTGTATCCGTGTTTTCATTGTTATATGGTAGGGGACGCTGATTCACGTCTGCTTTACAGGAAGAAAAAAACACAAGTGAAGAAGAATGTCTCCTTTATAAAATTATGTAAATTTCATTCTAAAAGTGCATGTACACTCAAAAGCTAGATTTTAAATTTACATAAATAAAAAAAAAAACACAACCTGCGCAAAAAACCCTTTATAAGTGCCAGTTAGGGGAAGATTTTGCGTACGTGCATATCCCATTTCCTCATATCTTTTCTTGACAGCTGCACAATTCTTGTGTTTTTATTTAATTTTATTTAAAATTAGATGTAATTTTTGGGAAGGTGCACTTTCAATGCCGGGGATAAACCCATGGCTTAGGCCGGACAAAACATGGTTGGTCTGGATAGTTGGCAAGCTTGACTGATAGACAAGAAATATTCATTGGTAGTTTTAACAATTTTTTTTTTATTTAATGCTTTGTGCACTAGGCACACGATGCGAGCATGAGCTCCACCACAAAAGCTGCAAATGTGGAGATATCGCATCGCTGACTGGTACATTTCTGTGAACTGAAAGCAACACAAGACTATCATTTGGTGTAGCTGATCGTGTTTGTACCAGGCCTGGATTTGGAATCGTAGCTGGTGGATTTTCTAGAGGCGAGTTCTTGACATGGTTTGGTTGAGGGATTTATTTGTGGGCAGTTCACGGTAGCATGAGTGACGGACATGCAGACCGCACGAGATGTTTCTGCATTCGAAAAATACTCTGCTATGGACCTTGGCATTGAGTGCACCCTAGCAAGGGCATTAGTTTCATTGCAAAATGCACTGTCCGAATGGCACAGAGAAAAGTTTATGGTAATGAGCAGAGCAGCCGAAAAACTACTATGGCAAACCGTTTTAACAATTAATCAAAAACCCATACGAGATCAACAGTATGATGAACACATATTAACATCAAATCTAATACTTTAACTTGTTACCATACCCCTATTTTAAGCTTTTTAAACTATGGCTGCATTGGCATTATGTGATAAACTTAAATGAATTACCCTGAAAACTACTGTTAACAGGTTAAATGTAACATTTCCCCATTCCATGATTAGTAAAATAATCACAATTTACTCTCTGTAAAAGGGCATAATCCGCAGGGTGATAGACACTGAGGCAGGTAAAAAGGTTTGTGGTGGTGCACCCCTTCCTACTGACCATAGCCCAACAGATTCTGTAGAATGGGTTGTCTAAAGCAGTCCTTCTCAATTTTGTATGTTTCTCTTCTCACTTCAAATGTGTGTTCTATTTGAATGTTAGTGCCCTGCGAATTCCGACATAATTCTAGTACAACATGAACGTATATGTTCCATTTAAAGGGCATTGAAGCATTTGAAACATAAATTTAAGTTGTATGTAGTTACAGAGATATATGATGTATATTTAATGAATAAGTACTAGTATTTAATAGGTACTAGTATCTATAAATTAGTTTTAATATAAAAAAGTACTAGTACTTAACGAATAACTACTAGTACATAAAAATTAATGGTAACGCTTTACAATAAGGGTACATGAATAATAATGTACTAATGCCTAAATTAACACTTAATTGATTGCATATTAATGTTTATTAAAAGCGTTAACTAATTATGAACTAACAACGACCTATCCTTAACCATGAATGGAGTGAAATGGATTCATGGATAAATAACAGCAGGGTTAATGTTGATTTTGAGCTGACTACAATCCTAGGTAACGTCCCGATTATCTTGGTGGTTCTAAAATGGTCTTGTCCTTGTGTTGTGATGCATGTTAAGAATGTTAATCTGCTTTGAAGAACAGAGGTGCCCTGATCGTGAATCCAAAATATTTTTTATGGAAATCCTGATGTGTGGGCAGAGCAACAAGAACAAACACGCAGATGATCTGGAGATTATTACATGAAAACAATATCCAACCAGAGGCTGAGCTGACAGAAGACTGAAGCATAACAACTAATGTAGTCACAGTGCAGCACAAAAGGATTGGGAGAGCAGAGATTAATTTTAATTAACCATTTAATTAATACTTGGGAATTGAATATTAAGGATTCGAGTTGATTTGATTCAAAATTCACGGGATACACAAAGTTTGACTTTACAATGCACACCACACAAGACAACAATTCTTTATAATGAAACACAAGTTTATTGAGCTATATTACACTACATTCCAACAACTTCTTAAAATTTGCACCATTTCATTAAGACATGGAAGATTGTTTGTATTACCAAGCTGAAGTTAAGGTCCCGTAGGTTGGTCTGAGGAAATCCCAGTTCTTCTGATTGGTTGGCGCCGTTCTTGGATAGCATCTTTGGGAAATCCCTCGCTGTAAATGGACATTGCCTTGGTTTTAGAGCTGGTCGCTTACTGCTGTAAGTTCTAGAAGTTCTCTTTGTGTGGGTTGCACTGCTTTAGGCTTTGAAAGTTCAGCAGAGTTGAAGATGTACAAACGGTTGGATGAAGGTCTCGCTGGCAGGACAATGGGGTGAGTCTGAGAGCACAAACCAGAGCAGTTCATGCTCTTAACAGTTTGCGTTTTCTGAGGGTCCTTTTCAGTTTGGAGGTGGTCCTCTAATCACTGATGTGCTGCAGGACAGATCCAGGCCCAGCACGGATCTTCATTCATGCATAAATTACCTTACATTAACACGAGGGTCCAGTGTGAAGAAAGCATCTCTGCAAGCTTCATAAACTTTATCATGTTTTGTAACATATCACAAATAATGAACATTCATTCACACTATGAAATGGCAAACAAACTTCAAATATCTGGCACTCATTACACACTCTATTCCTAAAAAGGGTTATGCATAGGAGAATAGGAGTTAATACACATCAAACATATAAGAGGCCTATAGGAGATTATTTGTGAATCTACACTCTATGCTTGCTCTAATAGCAATGGGAGGATGTGGTGCTGGGAGGCCTGGAGATCCTCACGGTGACCAATCAAGTTTGTAAATCAAGTACTGGGAAGGGTTGTAACCTTCACCATAACCCTCACACATTTGGTTAATTATTGGTCTCAGATCATCTGACTGAGGCGTGTTATTGCGTTCTCTGGACAGTTGTTTATTCAGACGGAGGAAGGTCCTCTAAATCACACTTTACCCAGCATTTTATCACATAAGTGCGACTGAATTGGACAAATGTAGTGGACTCCATGGGAAACCATCAAGCATTTGTTCGATGTAGCTAATAAAAGGAAAAATAAACATTAACAATGTGTCTCCTTTAGAAATCTTCACCCTCCGGAGGCTGCATATGTCATTGAGGATGTCTCATTTCAGAAAAGCAAGTAGGATGCATCCTTTGAATACGTCCTTCTTTTACAGAAATTCAAAGGATGCATTAGTGTATCCTTCGCTGCTAGAGATAACCCACAGTACTTTGTACACATTCGGTGAAAAAACACGTTGTTAATTTGAATAATGCCAGTGCCAGCTGAGGTAAACACAAGCGCAGATGTGGTGTTTACAAATTAAAATTGAAAATGTGGTGGTTACCTTAAATTTCCTGCCTCACGGATGACGGCTCTGAATGGCCAGGATGATCTAAAACATAACAAACTGAAATCAAGTTTCTAATTTTACGTAGGCTACTATTTATGTAAACGCTAACCCCTGCACGCGCTGAACATTTGAGTTTCACATTTAAATTGTAGTGGAGGGAGTTATAATTGATATTGTGAGTGCACTCAGTTTAAATAGGCCCTTTACAGTACCCGAATAATGTACTACTCTCACCTTTATTAGAAAATATCAGTGCAGGCTATTTTGTTTCCACTGGAAAAATGCATTACCACAGGTTTAATGTTAAAAAGTTATATGCATGAACTATTAAAAAAAACTGCGTTTTTCATTATTGACAAGCAGCCAAATGACACAGAGATATCTAACTACTACACCATCGTTCATCTAAACATAATCCTTTGAGAAGCACAGAGTGATGTGATTCTGCAACTGAACCTGGTCCAAATGAGGATTTAGAAATGGTTATTGGCTGCCATGCTAAGTGTCACGAATGAGGGGTCTGAGGCGTGCGGATCCATTTGCAGGCTTTTATTAAACGAAGGCATGGTCAAAGCAGGCAGGTGTCAAACAGGGCAAACAGATGTATCAGAGGCAAGGCAACAACAAAATCCAAATACAGGCAGAGGTCAGGTCAGGCAGCAAACAATCACAGAATCAGAAGACAGGCAGGGTCAAAACCAGGGAATCTATAACTCGGGAACAACAATAGAACAGGCGAACAATGCAACCTGCAGGTGAGTGGCCTGCTGCAGTTTTTATAGTCCTGGAACAGGAAGTTGTCGCAGAGGGAGTGAATGCAGATCACTCAGAGGTAAGGGCTCCCTCTGCTGGCTTGGTGACACTAAGTCATGCACCTGTGGTTGCTTTTCTGTTCTGTTCAAGTGTTTTTGTGAACGTATACATAATAACGAATTATTGTAAAATAACATTCCATTAGTTAATAAAGAGTATTAAAGTGTTAAAAAGGCTAATTATTATAACGAGATTACAATCTCTTACAATTGTAATTTGTCGTCTCTGTGTCTCACTGTGTCATTTTGGAGATGCTGGTGGTAGCAGCCATGGTGGAGATGATGGTGGTGCTAACCCGGTGCTAATCCTGGTTGACAAAAACAGGGGGATGACCGATGGAGAGCTGATGAAGTGATGGAACACAAACAAACACTTCCATTGCAACCACCCTCAGAGATGGAAGTGGGTATTCTTAAGGATGTGGTTGAGCTGAAACAACTGAGGGCTAAGGTTGAACCTGAGGGAGAGCAGAGCTGTCCGAAGCTGAAGGAGTGGAGTGGCAGAGAGCAATGAATGGCTTATCTTGGAGCAAACAGTCCAAGGCCCAGTGAAGAGAGAGTCCCATGTCCTTTTTTATCAAAAAAATAGATTTATGGCCGGTCATGAAAATTCCCTCCCACCATCCCGTCCCATAACTGGACACCTGTTTGGTCTGGACACTTGTTCATGTACACCCCCACCTATCTAATATGCCAGGTGTTTATTTACTCCAGCGATTGAAAGGAATTTATGACTGTTTGGGAATAATTTTTTTGTGTGTTGGGCCTGTTGAAAAGTGCTTTAAACTTTAAAATGTGAAACAATGTATAAATTGTTAAACAGGGAATGAAGGGAAGTTTTTATTAAAGTTTAACGTGAATACCAAGAAAATAAAACCTTAACTAAATGTTGGATAGAATCATTGTCTGTTTAGATGTGTGTTTAAGTGTTAACCAATTTTATGAAAAAAGACTAAAACATCTAATGCAAAAGTATCATCTACGCTTGTTAAACCGACAAGATACATGACTGAATCTACGTGGCATACGTCACTAAACAAACACTAGTTTTAACATTAGGTTATGTTTAATATATCTTTAACATTTCTTAACTGATTAAAGTATCAAAGAAAGATGTAAAAAATAAATAAAACTACTAGGGAATGTGACGCCTTAACCTAAATGTCACAAAAGGTCAAGACCAGAACATCTGTTATAATGTACATATTTGATCAGTGATATTTAGCTTGAACTTTTGGCTGAAAAGTTCACCGCCACCAGATGTATTCGGAGGTGGATGTTGTAAATGAAAAAAACCCCGAACTTTCTACCTAGCAACTCGAAAAATGTTTGAGTTGCCAGATCCTCAAAACTCATTACATTACAAAACAGTCCCCAAATCATCCCTAGTTGTTTTATTTATTTACTACAACCTTCATTGATCTGATATTGAAACTGTTGGCGTTGTGTACGTGTCCACCGGGTGCCAGGCTTTGTCAGCCTGGTGAGAACGGAATGCTAGAGTTGAATATTGACAGTTATGCACCTGTGGCCCTTTTAGTTTCAGTTTGATTCTTGGTCATAACACGACCTCCGTATAATACTGATATGGGCACCAGAAGAATCTGAAGGAATGAAGGTTCTGACGCACAAAAAGATATGTGACTAGTGATAACTTATGTGACGAACATGTCTGAAGTCTTTGTTTTGCCAGTTGGTTTTACTTATCTTGCTCTGTCCTTTCCTCTATAAATAAAGTGACTTGCGATCTGAGCTTCGGAGGCAAAAGCAGGGAGAAGGAGGCAAAAAGCAGGCAAACGGAGGCAAAAGGAGGCAGGAAGAGGCAAAGGGAGGCAAAGACCTGCCCGGCCCCCGGCCTCAGGCGGACTGAGATCCGTCTGGAGGCAAAGGGAGGCAAAAGGGAGGTGAAAGAGAGAAACCTGCTTTTCTCCCACTTGCAACCGACAGCGCAATCCTTGCAAGCTAAAAATCCAAAAACTTGTCTTGTGTTTTATTTCGCCTTGAGTTGATCCTTCCTGGTAAAGAGCCGTTTGAGTGAAATAGTCTCAACAGAAACATTACAGTTGTGCATCCATGTTCAAACAGTTACAACAGATAGATAATACTAGTGCAACAGTTACGTGAGTCCTAAAAACATTTCATTTCATTCGTGTTAGATATTTGTGCACTCATTCGTATGTTTTAACTACCAAACCAAACAAGTTTTAAGATGTGAATAACTAAGTAAAATAAAATAGTGTTTTGTGTAAAAAGATAATGGTATTATCTTTAACATGAAAAGCTCTAACTTTCTTCATGTTAAAACAACAATAATACCTTAATCAGTTAAGAAATGTTAAAGATTTATTAAATATAACCTAATGTTAAAACATGTTTGTTTAAAATACAAATATATTTTTTAGATCACAGTGTGAATCTTTTTCTTTTATTTTCTATATAAAACTACTTGCAAAAAAACTGCATCATAAATATTTTGACGTCTATCTTACTGTTTTAACAAACGTCTTGTTTTAATATTGTACTTTTTTTTTTTTTTGATTTCAGATTGCGGTACAAACAGACAAGGATTCTATCCAACATATGTTTAATGCTTTAATTTCTTGGTATTCATCTGAAAAAAACTTAAATAAAAACCCTGTTTAACAATTAATACATTGTTTCACATTTTAAAGTTTAAAGCACTTTTCAACAGGCCCACCACACAAAAAAATTATTCCCAAACAGTCATAAATTCCTTTCAGTCGCTGGAGTAAATAAACACCTGGCATATTAGATAGGTGGGGGTGTACATGAACAAGTGTCCAGACCAGATGTACAAACAGATGTCCAGTTATGGGACGGGAGGATGGGAGGGAATTTTCATGACCGGCCATAAATCTCATTTTTTGACACAAAAGACATGGGACTCTCTCTCAGTGAGACAAAATCCCTGATGGTCTAGGCTGGAGTTGAGGGAAGAAAGAGCCCATGCAGCAGGTCCCCAGGTAGAGGTAGAACACACCGAGGCTGAAGGCAGAGCCGCAGGTTCATCACATTCAGGAAGAAGGGGCTTCCAGCAAACCCACTATGTAACCAAGCCACAGAGGGACTGAATAGTGATGATTATTAGTGATGATCAAGAGTGGCTGAGGACTGAGGAGGGTAGTGAAGAGCAGCACAGAAACTAACAAAGGACGGTGCAGTTGTAATACGAGTCTGGAGAGGTCATGGGAAAGGAATATTTATTTGACCTCAGACAAACTGTCCATTAAATCATTTTTTTAACTAAAAATCAAGTTATCAAAATAATTTATCATTACTGATTTTTTTAGGATTAGTCTGCTTGTGTCACAGTGTTACAAAAGTTGTCAAGTGAGAATATTTATTATATATTATATATCTATATTCTGAGCTAACATACTGCAGTTACAGTTCTATACCACTTGGTTGCGTTGCAACCAACCAAAAAAAAAAAAAGAATTTGCATATAAGCTCTAAATTTGACAGCTATTTCCACCATATGCTGTTCAACACAAGGTAATTATAGTCACGAAGAGCTTTGAAGATGCCGTGTGTCGTGAGGTACAGTTCTCTACTGATCAGTATCTGTTTAAAAAACATCTTGTGTGCAGAACAAAACTTACCAGGTATGAATATGCATATTTATGTACATTTTGCTTTCCATTTCAGTATTCAGAAATGTTCACTTCATTGATTCTAGATTATGCAACGAAAAATATTTTGTAAAAATGTTGCATTGGTTAAGAAAAGTCAATTTAGCACACTCGTGCAAATACAATGCTGTAAAGAATACTTTATTTGTGTGTTAAAGTGTTTAAGGTCTCATTAGATGCTGTTGTTGTTTTTTTTCAAACAGCTGAATCTATGACAGTAGCTGTTGGAAATGAAGTCATTATCCAGTGTGCTACTGATAAAACCCCTCTAGATGGGGTCTACATGTACAAAAAAGGATCAAATGAAAACAAACACCTCGTCTTCTACTATTACAAAGACGGCACATTTAACATTAAAGAAGCAAAGTATAAAGATAGATTCAGAGTGATCGGAATATTTCCCAAGCTTTTAGCTTACTTCTCAAATGTAACTACCTCAGACATTGGGGTGTACTGGTGTGAATTTAATTTTGATGAGAATATTACTTTGGGCAAAGTCACAGGGCTGTTCATAAGTAAGTGCGTCTTTCGACCAGGACGCATTGCACAATTTTTGTCTGTCCCAGTTAATAGGCTGGCATCATGAAACAATCAAGCAAATTTTGGATTCAACACGATTGTTTCACGATGTCAGTCTTTCATCTGGGACAGCCAGAAATCATGCAGTGTGTCTCAGGCTTTACACGTGCAAATCATTTTATTATCAAACATAATTGGTTTATTGTGGTCTATATGAATTTAATGCATGTATTTATGTAAACAATGTTAATGGGAAACTTCTTCCCAAATACAGAGATTATGGACAGCAGGGATAACAAATTGCAGACAAATATGAATGACACAAAAGCAGTAAATATAACAGAATCACAAAATAACTGCACGGAAAATATTCATGTGAAGATCGTTCTCGCTGTATGTGCTGTCCTGTCGCTACTGTGTGTCATTGGCTTCATCTTTGTGATTGTGAAGGTAAGTTTACATACACATACAATAATTTTAATTAATTCACCTAAAAACACAAACCAAAAGCAAAAAACCCCAAACTTTGCTTATAAACAGCATTATGCAATGCACAAACGCGCTTTTGACACTTTTTGTGGTTTGATCTGTTGTTAAAAACCTGTGCTGTCTAATTCCTTTGCAGTTTCTAAATTCACTGGAAGATTTTCTATTTAAATTTATAAACTGTTTATGTTCTGTTTTTCAAAATAAGTTAAAGCTTTACATGTAACATTAGTTAAGGTGTGTTTAAAATCCACACAAAATTTTTGAAATTTGATCAGAAATCAAGTGGCCTGCAATTTGTTCTAAAACGATTAATTGTTGACATTAAGATGAAAGTGAAAATAAATTGATAAACCACTGACAATCGAAAATGATATGAGTGTGAAATAGCAGTATTTCATGCTTACACAATCAAAATGACCAAGTTGCGCAGAACCTGATTTTAGTTCTATGCGTTCCTAGGTCCGCATCTTTGTTGACCCTCGATCATCATTGAGATTATCCAGTTGGATTTGAAGATCTATTTTATAGTTTTTGTGAAGTTTAGGCCTACAATCAGTGTTTGGTGCTTGTACATTAGTATCATTCATCTATCATTTGCTCTATTCTATAACCAAAAAACTAGGTTTCTCTTTATAAGTATCTATAAGTATCATTGCACCAATGCATCTACTAACTCTCATTAGTGTTAGTAGACTGGTAGGGTTAGAATAAGTTGACATGCACTTGCAAAGTTACTTATAGTCAGTAGAATGTCTGTTGTAAGATCACAATAATGAGTTAGCAATTCCCCTGTTATAGTCAGTTTAGAAGCTAAAGAAATATTTGGAGAATATGTCAAGACCATTGCAAGAATTATGAAAATATAGTATTTTTGAACGAGTCATCGTATTTTTGTTACCCTCAGGTGAAGGGCCGTTGGGGGAATAAAAAAAACAGGCCTTCAAATGAACCCCCAGACTCAGTTTATGAAGAGATGAAACGGAGCAATTTCGACATCCAGCCGAGTGTACGGATGCTCATCAACCATGGCTATCAAACCACCAAGCTATTTTGCTAAATATCTTTGATATTAGATTTTAAGTTGTATCATTTTCTATTTGGATTGGCAGCTGAATGATTAATTGCTTTGAATTTGAGTTTATCATTTGCATTTTTTGAGTTCAGAGAGAGAGAAATACAATTCTATAATTAATTTAGTGTGAATATCATGGTTATATTTTAAGCTGTAGGTCAAGAAGAATTTAAAATAGTTTCAGTGTGAGGAACAAACAAAATATGCAGCAGAGATATTGTTAGCTGATGGACAGATGAAATGTCTAATACCTCATTTGTGGTCTGATGAGCTCATGCATGTGCAAAGAGCTCAAGGAGGAATAGCAGGTAATCAAATTTCACTCATCTAATCATAATTTCGGCAATTAAAGCCTTTTTGTTTCATTGCAAACTTTAAACTAAAAATAGCAAATGGTATTTAACTCTCTGAGGTTTTTTGTTTTAAACTTGGTTCCATTCTTAACCAATCCTGTTCCTTTGCAGTTACGGGCATGTTCTCTTCTTTTCTGTAACTTTTCAGAATGCATCAAAACAAGCCACTGTTTTTGTGTTGACTAACAATGTCGAATGTCAAGTTTTAAAGCTTATGCAGATGAGGCTTTTATATATCATTTAACATGCATGCTGTTTTACTCACCACCCAGCTGCATATGTATTACATTTTAATGTTTTTAATTTAATTCTACAGTTTTTTCTTGTGTTTGAAAAAAGTGTCTCATGTCTCTGTACTGTGCCACATAATGTAAACACTGTATAATGCAAAAACAATTTGATTAAATAATGGATGAAATGATTTTAAAACTGCTTTAGGTTTCTTATACCATGTTATTTTACAGTAATACACTAATACAGTATATTACCAACAAATTCATTACAAAGCAATAACCAATGTGAACAACTGCAGGGAGTGGGATGCTGACAGGTCTATTCTCTTACTCACACCTCTCATGCTTGAGCAGTCAGCAATCTATTATAGCCCTCAGATGAGGTACTCTTTATAGACTCTTCCTGTTCATCTTCTGCTTTTTACCAGATATTAATGCTATACATGACACAAGGCCATTGTGCACAAACTCTTCATGTTCTGTAGATGCGTTGGCATACTGGTGAACATTCTGACCAACCAGGGCACCCTCTTTATGTCCTAATGGCTGACTTCAACTTCTTAAAAGTGAAGCAGGTCAAAAACACTGTCTACCACTCCCAGAATGTCTGCCTCTCTTGTTGAATGCTTTCACCAAACGTTGAAGCAGTGGCTGCAATGGGTGGTGGCAGAGGATAACAGATACCGTGCTCTTCGAAATCGAAGGAGTGTTCCAGGCCTTGACAGGTTTCACACCCCAACACACCAGGCCAACAGCCTGGGGCCTGCTCAAATATGACAAAAGAGTTGTGGGAGCAGCAGGCCATCAGGGAGAGGATAGACCAGGTCATGCCATTAGCCCTGGAACATCTCATCAAGGCTCAGCAAGCACAGCAGCAGCACTACAACTGGAAAGCCCAGCCCAGCAAATTCCAGCCGAGAGACCGAGTAATGGTCCTGGTCCTGACCTGTGCCTGCAAGTTTTTGGCCAGTTGGCAGGGTCCGTACACTGTGTTTGAGAAAATCTGGTCACATACCAGTTGCGACAGCCAGGAAGACGGAGGGTGGATCAACTTTACCACATCAACCAGACCAACTTGCTGCCTTTTAGGGGACGGAGCCCACGCTTGTGGACCTCAACCTAATTATTTATCATGTAATTAATAATCATGTAATTATTTATTCAGTGCACTGATGTGTTAATGACCCCTTGCAGTATTTCCACACCCATCTGCTTGTTGTAAGTTGGTGTAGGTGTGACAAGGCGTCCTTGTGTAATTTATTCCCCAGAGTTGGCAACAGTCAGTCTCAGCCACTGCCAAGCAATTATTGCTGGTGGTTACAATCCAGTATTACATACCATCAAAAGCAAATTTGTTTTATCTTACAAAGACATATCACAGTGGACACACACCACACTACGGGCCGATCTGGCTACAGAATCGCGCCTTGTTGTATTTTGTCACTTTCCTTATATACTCAGACCAGACAAAGAGATCTCAAATGTAATTGTAAAAACCTTTTGGTGTTTAGGTTCCCGTGCTCCAGGGTCACACCTGGCTGGAACACTTTCAGAGACCCAAAAGGAGGACACACCTCCTTCTCAACAGAACACAGTTCTACCAAGTTCTTAATCTTCTCCATAATATAAGTGATTACTGTGAAAATGAGACCAATTCGCACTGAGACCTTTCAAATGAGACCAAACATGAAAGTGAAGAACAATAGGTTCATAAGACACATAACATATAATGCCTTATTCCTAATGAACTTTAAACCAAGTCTTTTGGGGTAGAAGGAGGGGAATCAGGAAGAGCAGAGGTGAAGATGGGTTGTTTACTCTCTTTTTGAAGTCCTTTTGTTCCTTTGGATATCCCTTCTTATTAGTCTTTATAGATTAGTCTTATTGCATTTACAGGTTTTGATTCACCTCCTTAAAGTCCTTCCCTGGTCCCTTGGGCCAAACTATGAGTGATGCCTAAGGGACCATGAGGAGATGAATTCAATCCGATGTCTACAGCCAAAGTCTTGTCAGAGCAGGCTGCGCTGGTTGAGGGTGTGATAGAGCAGAGTGGTCACCTGAAAAAACAACATTAAAGCAAGCCCTGTAGAAATTACATCAGCGATATGTACAGTCTCTTTAAATATCGGCGTTCTGTGCCACTGCAGTCTCTGGTCAGGTGTGTCCATCTGCACTGGCTGTGGTGATATTCAGCCTGCAGGATTACTTGATGTACCAGGTTCGTTGCGTTGATCAAACGTGAGTTGAAAGCATCCTTCTATTCTGGAGAGGTGTCTTCTCCAGTGCGTTCATTTGACCCGCTGCAAAGCTTTCAGTCACCTTCCCCATGAAGGTGTGTCTTGCAGAATTTTTCAGGTCTCCATAAATAAAGGAATCATTCCACTGACGATTCTCCAATGAACACAAAGCATCTAAACAACTCCTGAGTAATCAAGCAATAACCGAACACTGACATGGGTGATGTTGTGGGATAAAAAAGGGTTAAACAAAAGCAACCATCTGTCAAGTGCGAGTGGTAAATCGGGTCTCCGTTTCTCTGAATCAACTTATTTAATGGACAGGTCTCATGTGGTTTCCAGATTATTTAATACCACTAAATGTTACAATTTGGATTTAGGTTCTTGGTAAATATAGAAATACACAATCTCACAATTCTCATCATAAAATTGCCTATATCACATGGTTCATTTCAAAGCATTAATGCAAACCAGCAGAAAGAGATTTTAAATCTGTAATTCAGTTTCTTCAATCCTTCCCTGTGCATTTGACGTGCAGGCCAGTCACACTTGATAATAATGTAAATTTGATTATTCACTTGTTTAAATGAATTTGTATAGTCATTAGACATGTGCCACAAACTAGTGTGCCCCCTAGCTTACAACAATGCCAATGACCGGACATAAGTGTTTTGTCCGAGGAGACCAGCTGCATTGCTGAATAGGTCTCAATTTTAAAATTTGTGTCTCTGTAGTATGACTGTGGCCATGCAGGTCCTATGCACCTTACGATATTCACATACAGTAAGTTCATAAGACCACAAGATTGCACAAACTTTTTAAAATGAAATTAAAAAATTATATTTAATTTACCCTGTGTTTGAAATTATGTGTAATGTGATAAATTTGAATAATTTAGACCTGGAGGTTTTATGTTTAATACCAGGTAAATGTGTCATAAGATTACAATGATGAAGGTGTGTATGTTTGTGTGACAATGTGTGTGTAGGAGATGGGTAATGTTTAGCCTACCGTAATTTGTGTTGCGTAATTTAGATCCAGTGCTACACTGGGGGGTCATGGAATTATTTACTCAGTGTTATGAGGTGTGAACGACCCCTTGTAGTGTCTCCACACCCATCTCCTTGGTGTAAGTTGGTGTAGGTTTGACCAGACATCCCTGTGGAATTCATTCCCCAGGGTTGACAACAGTCAATCTGAAAAGAAACAGACAAGAGACAAACTGCAAAATGTTGAGGCTTTTTACAAATTGCTTAAAGACTGGTGGGTCCTGGTTTTCCTGTAATGGCCACGACCAAGCAGTTATTACTGGTGATTACAATCTAGGATTGCATACCATCAGAAGCAAATTTGTTTTAGATTACAAAGACATATCACGGTCATGATCATGCTTTGAAACTACAAGGCTAAAATTAACAAAGTGTTAATGGTCAGATTTGCATAAATTTGACCACTTCCATCTCTGCAGTCTGTAAAGACTTGTGACTTTCTACCTGACTTTTACATTACACACAACTTTAATAATATGTCCAGAAAAATGAAGTTTCTGCTCAGATTTCATGTCTGCCTTCCTTCCCAGGGAGGAATGGTTTAGTTTGCTAATACTTGAGGCACTGTTTTGGTGGGGGGTTTTCTTTGTAAGAAGCAAGACTAAACTCATACCTTCCCTTGTTACTGGGCGGCAGATCAATCAACTCAAACTTAAAGCATCATTTTAGTTGGTAAATTATGGACACATTATTTTTCTCATTGGAGATTTTTGCACTAACAGAGGATAAAAAAGCTCTTTCTCATTAGCTCTATAATTACTTTCATTTTCCTTTCTTACCAATATCTCTCCCCACCAGCTTTTTCTCTCTTTCTCGTCTTCCAGCACTAACAGTGCTCCCAGATTTCCCTACATGCACATTCCCTCTTTCTACATTCTTTATCCTTCTTCATACCCTTCTACAACTTTCTCTCCTCTTCTAAATTAGTGCCAAATCACCCTGAGACTACGACCATGCTTGGCCATTGCAATATAATATATTATAAGCTTGTTATAATATGAATTATATTACATATAAAATAGTATTTATTCAATTTTCTTTTTACTTGTCTCTGGTGAGCCTCTTGCAACTTCAGAATGGCCGATTATCATTTCTCTAATCTTTTTTGAAGATACACCCTTGGTTTGGCCTTGTGGTTCCAGTAGTCTTGACATGTGCATTGTGTGCATAGGCCATACTGGAAACATGGGTTAAACTGCTGCTCAATTTGAAGATTTTTGCGACTACAATTTGAAATTGGGCACAATTTTTTTTAGTCTTGAGCTGCGATGTCACTAAGTGCATCAAGAATCCATTGAGGTGTGAGAAAGTTTGGGGGTTGGGCAAACCCAGAGCAAATACAAATGGAACAAACACATGTTGTTTTGATTCCTTTTGATGCTGTTTGTCTATCTGCCTGAAGACAATTTAAAGGTCCAAACTATACACTTCATTGTTAAGACTAATCTTTGAAAAGATTTGTCAAGCCGAATGTTTGTGATTTAATTTGATTAATTTCTCCATCCCTCCCTCAGGAGAGATAGTGAAATCTTCTGAATGGGTTTAGCCCTGGTTACAAGGCAAACTTTCCCAGATTCAAGTTCCCTTAAAATTCAGCACTTTTCATTGCTTTGTCTTGCCCAACTTTCAAAATTTCACATCCAAAAGGCTCTAGCGAGAGATTAATTGTCATGATAATAATCCTTTCCTTGCACTAAGTTTTTGCTTTTCAAATGTTGCAAAGCCAATAAACACTAGTACAAGGAAGCCACTGAATTTGTTGCAATGTTTAGCCCTCGGTTAAGTATTAGAATCAAAGTTGGATGATGTTCTCCCAACTTTGATAATCGCATCGAGATTCTTCATTCCTCATCTACTCTGCTGCTATCTTTTCCCTGTGAATTTGTGTGGTTTCGTCTAATTCTTAGCCCCACCGGATTTCTGCGGTCTCCGGTCTAACGATGAGTATTCCGACTCACTCTACAAATGTGTCTATATAGGGTGCATGTACACTTTCCCATCACATTTCTAAAAGGCAAAAAGAATTGACTTACCACAACAGCTGAAGAATAGGGAAGAAGCTCAAACCTCTTCTTGGAGCTTGCACTGAAAAGACCTTCACCGACAGACAGTAGGAGATTACTAGGGATTGTCACCAACTGTAAGGGTTGTAAAAATCTTTTCCTGCAGAACGGAATCCAGAGGCCCTGGTCGAAGGTCAATGCGTGTTCTGTCTTTCCTTTGCGTCTCCTCAAAAATCACTAAAATTTATTAATCTTTTAGGTTTCCAATTATAGTACTGACCTTATACATAATTTTATCTGACTCCAATCTTTCGTGATTTTAGTTATATTTACTTAAATGTAACTGCTGATCCCCCTAGTTGTGATTCAATTTGAATCATTAATTAACCATAATATTTCCTAGTTTCGACTTATTGTTCATTAGGAGTCTGGGTCGCTTAGAGACCTTGTTTGGCCAGAACAGACTCACAGACACATCTGGGCTAGTCCAGGTCTTAGTCAGAGGCTACCCCGTAGATTACCTTAATGCAGCCATTTCCTCAATAGACTCAAAAAGTAATAGCATGCTAAAAGCCAAAACACATCACATCACCAATTTAAGAAGTCAAGATCTCAAAAATACAACATTGATATCTCTCGGCTCCATCCATTGATCGATTCAATATAAATGATCTGACTCACCCTAGCACGCCAACAATGCAACCAAAAACCTCAGAAGTCACTAACCTACTAGAAAAGTTATTTCAGACAATATTATAAGTTAACCAAGATTAATGTTTATTTTGCCAGGCAAGAATAGGTTCCAAATTGGTATAATTCATAGACATTTGCACTGATTAGCAGTACAAAAATAACACAAAACAAAATAAAACAAACTTAAAAGGTCATTGTACCTGGTCTTTAAAAAGTACATAGTATAGTGTATGAGGACACACACCACACTACGGGCCGATCTGGCTACAGAATCGCGCCTTGTTGTATTTTGTCACTTTCCTTATATACTCAGACCAGACAAAGAGATCCCAAATGTAATTGCTCAAACAACAAAACCTTTGGTGTTTAGGTTCCCGTGCTCCAGGGTCACACCTGGCTGGAACACTTTCAGAGACCCAAAAGGAGGACACACCTCCTTCTCAACAGAACACAGTTCTACCAAGTTCTTAATCTTCTCCATAATATAAGTGATTACTGTGAAAATGAGACCAATTCGCACTGAGACCTTTCAAATGAGACCAAACATGAAAGTGAAGAACAATAGGTTCACAAGACACATGACATATAATGCTTTATTCCTAATGAACTTTAAACCAAGTCCTTTGGGCAGAAGGAGGGGAAGCAGGAAGAGGTGGCAGAGGTGAAGAGGGTGTCATAAACACAACAGGATAAAAATGGGGGGGGTGGGGGTGTTGTTTACTATTTTGAAAAAACACAACAGTCATCACTAGCCGATTAATGTTGTTTAGCCAAGATTTGGTTTCTTTCTGAAGTCCTTTTGTTCCTTTGGATATCCCTTCTCAGATTAGTCTTATTGCATTTACAGGTTTTGATTCACCTCCTTACACTAGTTAATCCAATCAAGATTTTCCTAAATTCTTTGCATGTAAGTGTTAGCTTTCCAAACGTTGCAAAGCCAATAAACAATAGTAAAAGGAAGATACTGAATTTGTTTCAGCCCTCTGTTGAGTACCAGAATAAAATTTAGATGATGTTCTTCCAACTTTAATTTTGACTCAAGAAACTTCTTTCCTCATCTACTCTGCTGCTGTCTTGTCCCTTGTGTGGTTTCATTTAATTCTTAGTCCTACCAGATTTCTGCAGTCTCCAGTCTAACAATACGTCGGGGTTACCAACCATAAGGGTCCCCCCTTTCCCAAAGAATGGAATCCAGAGGCCCTGGTCAAAGTTTAATGCACGTTCAGTCTTTTCCTTGCGTTTTTGAACTGATCAGACTTTGGTTTTATTTTTGATCTAGCTCCATGCTTAAGCTGACTCCACTTTCAAGTGATGGTTAATTTTAGGCACCTTTCATAAGTACAGATTGTGGATAAATTTAGAAAACTAGAAAACACATAATTTTAGTCCTTTTTTTCATTATGGACCCAGTGTCACTTAGGAATTCAGGCGGACGTTTCACTGAACCCTCGACATGGCCGGGCAGTTAAAACATTACTCAGAGGGTAAAATACCCACCAGCATGTTCTGAATGAAGAGGACATTTAACTAAATAACCACAAAATACCGAGCAACTTCACCATGTTAATGATGGCAGAGCATCCAAAATATTCAAAATGGATAGCCCTCGCTATACACACCCACACTACGGGCCAATCTGAGACACAAAAAGAATTGTGCGCCTTGTCATGAGGCAGAGGGATGGAGGGACGAGGTGCAGCTGGAGCAGAGGAATCCCAAGGTGACGGATGGTCAATGACAGACCAAGGCAGAGCCGGAGGGACGATGGAGCCTGGCAGAGCGTGTGGACTGATGGGCCATGGTGGAGAGGAGGGAGCTAGGAGCCAAGGGAGAGCCGACGGGTCTACGGGCCGATGTGGAGTCCAGAACTCGGAGGCTGGATGACGAGGTCAGGAATCCTCCACCCACAACTGCGATGGTGACAGGCAGACCCGTTGCGAGCCCCAGCACCAAATGATGAGCTGAGGGTGAGCGCAGGAGCTACTGGAAGACATTGATGGCGGATGGAAAGGGTGGGAGGGTAAGAAAACTTTGTGCATGGGCACTGGAGGAGGTGCAGTTACTGGTGGAGGCGCGGGGGGTGGAACAGTCTCTTGAGGGCGCGCTTGAGGAACAGTCTCTGGAGGGCACCCTTGGGGAACAATCTCTGGAGGACACTGGGAGGTGTCAGATCCAACTCCAGATCTAAGTCATCCAGCTCTTCCTGTAGCTCCAACAGCCCCAGATGGATTATAAACTCACCCTCAGCTCCATGCTTTGTCCACTTTCAAGTGATGGTTAATTTTAGGCACCTTTCATAAGTACAGATTGTGGATAAATTTAGAAAACTAGAAAACACAGTGGGCGGATGGCCGGGCAGCTCCTCCGCGCGTTTTGAACTCGCTGTGCAGAGGGTAAAATACCCACCAGCATGTTCTGGAATGAAGAGGACATTTAACTAAATAACCACCGAGCTCACGCACCTGGTCTGATGCAGTTGGCTCGGGTCCGGTGGCACTCCACAGATCTGTCCCTCTCTCCAGCGATGGCTCTGTGGTCGTGTCTGACTTTGTAATTGTGTCATCGGTGGGCTCAGGCTGTGGCTCCGCGATACGGTGAGATGAACTGTCACTGACGAATCGCACGATACCAGCACCCACTCGATATAAGCGGCGAGGCTCTCTCAAGGGCCGTTCCCGGACAGCTTCGCTGGTGTGTCATGGTGTGGTTTAGGGAAGGATCCCTCGACGAGAATATAACTTTAACAACTTTAATCATTCATTAACAAGGAAATAATAATACCTCGGGCAGGTAGGCAGACAGACAGATAAACCAAAACACACATAATATAGACGAGATCAGACAAACTGAACTGAAACAACAGGACTTAAATACACAAAGTAAATTACATAATAAATGAGACACCTTAGGGCACACAGAGCAACATTCTATTGCAAATTATTGTTATCAACATGCTAATCTTGCTAGAATCATGCTTACATGCTAAACATGCTATAATTTTGCTAGTGACATGCTAATCATGATAGCAACATGGTAGTAACATGCTAATCGTTCTAAAACATGCTAATCATGCTAGAATCAAGCTAATAGCATGCTATTCATGCTACCAACGTGGTAGTGACTTGCTATCAACCTAACAACATATTAATAAAATGCAAATTTTGCTATAAACATGCTAGTAACTTGCCAATCTTGCTAACAACATGCTACTAACATTTACCAAGGACACCACTTCGCAAACACCCTAGCAACCCCCCAAGTCCCTTAGCAACCACATAGCAACATCCTACCTATTATAAATGAGACTGAGACATGCGGATCCATTTGCGAAATTTAATTAAAAGACATAGTCAAAACAGACAGGGCCGAGGGAATGGAAAACAGGAATAGCAGAGGGAAAGCGCAATCCAGAGAGAGAAAGCGCAGTCCAGAGAGAGAGAGCAAGGGTCGGTCAATCGGCAAACAGAGTCTATAAAGGGGCAAACCAGAGCAATAATCTAGGAAGAAGACGAAGGTCGGTATACAGGAAATCTAAACACAACAAACACAACACTAGGCTAGGAAACAACATGGAAATACTTTGTATAACTTGGTCAAATACTCGGCAGGGACTGAATGATAAACGGGATAAATACATAAGATAACTAATGGGAGGAATTTATCAATTGTATATGGAACAAACAATATTGACAGACACAGGCTGGGGAGCCATGGTAGACTAGAAAGCATCTGTGGAGCATTAGCAGGCTTGGACCATGGAGCAGTGGATGAGATAAATGGCCCATAAAGCAGTGGCAGTGAAGCAATGGTGATTCTCATGAAAGATCATGTGGCCATTATGTAGTGAGTGGAGATGGATACTACCAGGGTGGAGCTGGTGGAGGGTATGACTAGAAGGTACATCAGGAGGAATATCAGCACAGAATATCAGGAGGAGAGATGGATTACCTCCCTGGTTGTGAAAAAGTGGGTATGGACAGGCTCCAAATCTGATGTAGCATCTGTGGCATGAAGACTTTAAACCAGGGATGACTAATCATAGGATTGTTATATATGGATCATTATAAACGATTCCAGTATGGACAGCTTGCAAACTAAAAAGGTGGGGTCTTATAAACCAAGCTGTTTTTATATACCTACATTTACAATAATATTATTTGAAGGAAATAAATTACAATGTTCAGATTAATCAGCTTTTACAAGTTATTATACACAAACAGGAACTGGTTTTACCGTAGAATTTGACTGTTCTTACACTGTTTTTGAAAGCCACAGGTTAAAGTATTTTTATCTGATGAGGTTAAAAGGAAGACATATATCAAAGATACAATAGGTAACAAGTAAAATGATGACTACATGGAAATGGTACAAAGAAGATCTGCCTGTGAGAGGAGAGTGGTTTTAACAGTTTTAGCAGTGGTCACAGAAATAAAAGACTCACAGTATAGTCAGACTGCAAAAATAAGACTTTGAGAACAAATGTTTATGTTTATGAACAGACTTTATGCAATGTATGACAATGTTCTTTTTTCCTGTATGTTTTTCTTTATGATTAAACAACAAAAACAACAATTGAAAAAAAAACTTTCTGAAATTACAAGAGTGTATATTATTAAATGAAATACCATTTTCCAATCAGTCATATATATATATATATATATATATATATATATATATATATATATATATATATATATATATATATGACTGATTTTAAAATGGTTAGTAGGTTAGAATTTTAATCAAAAGGCCCAAAATTGGATCAATGAAGAATGAGTTGGGAGGACACTGTTGAAGCTGTGACAGTAAAACCCCTAAACTTTGACCATTCAGGAGGTGGTACGATAAATAATGGGCTATATAGACAGAATTATGTTATGACCAAAATTACAAGCAGCTTTTTTGAGGGGAGCCTCAGTCGAATTTCCTGGGTTGAGAGCTACTCCTGAAACACTGCAGAATCAGACGACTGAGCCTTATGAGTCACGACTGGTAGCAGATGAATGTGCACCATGTTCAAAGTTGCTTCCTGTTTCAAAACCAATAAACTACTGCGGGTAGGACATTTTATGACTTCCCTGGGTAACACTTTATTTTGATAGTCCACTTTAGACATTCTACTAACAATTGCTAAGTAACTTTGCAATTACATGTTACAGTCATTAGAGTTTTAGTTGACCGTCTGCTTAATAACTTAACTTTATTTTGATGGGTTTACAACATACACCATACTATGAGAAACTTTGCAAATAGCCTATATGTCAACATATTCTACTAGCCCTAAACCTGCTTTAACTGTCTACTCTGAGAGAATGTAGTTGAGAATTAGTTGACATGTAGTTACAAATGACTAGTTAGTAGAATGTCTGAAGTGGACTATGAAAATAAAATGTATTTGCCCTCTGTCCTCCGCTCTTTAACGATGGCTCGATCGCGATATATCACTGATGAAATGACTGTCGACGGATCAAATGTACTTTACAATTGCGACATCTTCCGGTGGAAAGTGTAAGTGCAACAAGGCTTGCAAAATTTACGAAACTTTTCTCCAGAGCAGGGCTGGCGAACTCTGCGTAATTCAGCTTCAACCCTAAGTAAAACTCTGTCTGTAGCTTCCAAGTAACCGGTCTGAACTCGATTCGCTCGATCAGGTGTGTTCGTTTAGGGTTGAAGCAAACTCTCAAGGCTGCGGCTCTCAGGACTGACGTTCCCCAACAAGTGTTGATCCTCCACTGATGTATCAATAGTCAACTCTCCTTTTCTCTCTTTTTTATTTTTATTTTATTTGACAATATATGTTGTTATTCAAGACCTATTTCTTATGTTAAGCTATGCTGACTTATGAACGCTATCGTTCCATAACACTGATTTAATTTAATTTAATTTATTTAATTTTCTAATTAGTCAATTGATTAAAACAACAACAACAAAAAAGCAAAACAAACAAACGAAAAAAAAATCCACAAAAACGGGATGCTAACGAGCCGCCGAAGCCGCGTAGCAGTAGACCATGTGTAAAAAAGCGCGCTCCTGGCAGATGCGAGTCTGTGCGCGTGCCCTACACGGTCTTCTCACGCGTCACGCTCTCTTTGACAAGTGGAGGATGCGCGCTGGCGTCCTACAAACCTGAGCAAGATCAGCGCGCGGATTACACGTGATTTGATAACTGACCACCAAGGCATTCGTCGTCTAAATATATATATAAAAGAAAAATATTTCAGCCTACGTAAAAAAAAAAAAAAAAAAATATATATATATATATATATATATATATATATATATATATATATATATATATATAATTGTGTAGGCCTTTGTGTCATTAAAAGATGAAGAAAACTACTTCGCATCAAGGTAAGACTTTAATTATTAGTACTACGTTTTAAAAGATTTACGTTGAGATCGTAAAAATATTGTTCAATTTGTACATTTATTTTCCTTTCTTTCTTTCTTTCTTGCGAACTTGTGTTATAAAGTAATTGCTATCATGAGACAACCCTCTATTCCTAAATACAGAACTCACTTAAATGGTAGGTGAAAATTGCCACACGTGTATATATGTTATATATATATATATATATATATATATATATATATATATATATATATATATATATATATATATATATATATATATATATATTTTCACCTACCATTTGAGGAATAGAGGGGATATGACTCATGTGACTGATGTGGCTCTATTTTCACCTACCATTTAAGTGACTTCTGCATTTAGGAATTAGGACTTTTACAGTACCTCATACACCGTATTTAAGATCTTTTACAATATGAAATACATACACGGGTCCATACGTATTCCTCTGAATACAAAAGTAAGCTCGGAAAGAAATATTTTATTTTATTTTATTTTATTTTAGTGAAAGTCTGTTCTTGCTTTTAGTGATGAAATTGTACTATGCATGTTATACATAATCATTAAAAAGCTGGATATTCTGGTTCTGCTTGCAAAACTATATCAATGGCAGTTATTGTTAAATACATAAATGGACTGTCATGCTTGAGCTGTGCCTCCAACTAATGGTCAGCTAATAGACATTAAGTCACCTAGTCCTGGGTATGTATCTATATTGTTAAAACGTCCAGGAGGGGATGCAATAGACTAGATATTAAACACAGAAAACTTTTATAAAAAGAATTGAATTTGGGTCATGAATTCAGCAAAGAGATTTGCTTAAGCAATTTTATTAGTGCTGAAATATATGCAAATCACATTTTAGTCATCTGTAAAGCTATAATTCTATAATTCTGTAATTCTGTTATCACAGAATTATTTCCTTCTGTCAAAAGCAGCCAAAGAAGTTCAGTTCCCCCTATTTATATTCATAAGTAAATAATCAAAAGCATAATTTTACGGTTTATATAACAGCAGTAGATTATGTTGATAAGAACACATTATGTGCTCTTCTATCAACAGAAGAATGTTTAGACTTCCTATATAATGATGTTCACTGAATTGTTTAATGCTTTTAATGAATAAAAGTCTACACAGGCTGTATGGGCTGTATGTTTTATCAAGCAGTTGCTTAGCTTGTCATCACATCTGAGACAGAGGAACTTCACTTACTGCTTTGCAAGACTGGAATTTACATTCTAACAGGAAGTGATTCATAGCTTTTTAGCTTTCTACTGGTATGAGCTAGTTTTCCATTATTGCTATATAGTTATGCAGTCTAGACCTAATGAAAATAACAATTTATTTGTTAATACTAGATTTATTTGAACTCGTGTTTTTTTTCATCCACTCTCTCTTGCTATGACATCATATGCTGCTGGGCCTTAGGGTGTATATAAATAGCTCATATGAAGTGTGCAGCTAATGTGTGATGTCATGACTGAAGAAGCTTTTGAACATACAGGGAAAACAGGCCATGCTATTGTTTTTTTTTTTTTGCTGATGGAAAATTATTAGGCCATTTAGCCAAATGATCCTGGAGGCCATTTATTTGATGGAGCCACTTTTTCATGAACGTTCATATGTTTATTATCGCAAATAATCACAAAAACAATTAATTTAATTAGAGCCAAGAACATTTTACGGCATATTACTGGTCAGAAATGTATTCTGGCTCTGGGCAAAACGGCACCAGGGTTGCCAGATTAGTTTGATGCTTTCCAGCCCAAAGGGTTAACACACACACACACACACACACACACACACACACACACACACACACACACACACACACTTTGCTAGTTTTCATTCATGACTAATAATCAAAAACAATAATACTGGAGTCTGCATCTCACATGAATGCACTTGTCTCATATGTATAATGTGATCTTAAATAATTTTATGGTCCTATTATAATTATAATTCTATGTTCTATTTAGACTTAGTGACAATAGCTGCTGCCCTTAATTTATGCCTAAACCCTTAGATGAGACTAAATGGGAAATGTGCAAAAACCAAACGTTTAAAAGACTAAAGACTATGAAAATGTAAAAGGCTGCATTTTGACTGGATTGTCATTCTAATTAATAGTTACGTAACTCTCAAGGTCATGCTTAGTGCTTTCATATTTAGAGTTGTGTGCTCTGCCAAATTCTGTGGAGTCTGACCAAACTCCACACGAGAGGAGTTTATCTCAGTCCTGCTTCTGCAGAAGACTTAGACATTAAGCTATACGCTCAAAAAAAGACAGATTTGCATTACATTTACATAGCAACTGCAATTCTGCCTGGCCCGCATTCATTTGATCTGTTTGTAAGTGATAGTAACTGAATATGTAAGTGGTAACTGAATTTAAATAATTAAACGTTTTAATATATTAGGTGTCAGTAAATAATGTTTTTTTTTTTGTTTATTCATTTATGAATATACGTCATGCTAATTAACTTCAATAAATACATTCTAATTAAATGTTAGCCTTGAACCTTAAACTGTTACTGCATCTTCATTTTGTATACAACATGTGGAACATTTGGCAGCCATCAGACAGAGGAAATCAGATTGCACAAATCACAAGCCTCACCATTCATTAGTGGTAGGGCATCAGTGAGTTGGCATTTGGTAGCTAAAAGTAGTGTGTGCAAATGGGTCAAGAGAAGAAGTGACACACAGACCTTGATCTAGGAAAAAAAACAATGACTTTAAAGAATATGCTGCATTTCGAAGGAACACTTACTCTTTGTCCATATTTCCTGTCAACATATAAAGTTCTGTTTATTGAATCACCCTATCGCATTCTTTATTGGTGATATCCACCATGACTTCACACTTTTTTCATGTTTCATCTTATTTTACTACTTCCTCTGCTCCAATAAGAATTGTTGCCTTGTGGCACTGCCATCAGAGTTGGCGAGTCTCATAATTAAACAGTACACTCTATTATAACGAAATGTGCATGTTTGAGTCATGCTTGTAGGTCAGAGTGTTTGGGGCTGTAAGGCATGTGCCCTTTATTTACACTGATGCTGTGCTATTTGTGGATATATCTAAATTTTTTGCATGGATGCTTTTGTACACGTGTCTGTGTCCATCTGCTTTCCTGAAAAAGAAAGAAAAAACACAATCATGTGTGTGTGTGTGTGTGTGTACATGTGTGTTTACAGGATGTTCATTCATGCAAGAGGAATGTGCTTGGATAACAGGCTGCAGGAGATTGTGTTGTGTGTATGTGTGAATCAGGCTTGATGGTAGTGCTGAAAGGTATGGCGGAGATCTCCTCTGTCTCTTTCATAGACTGATAAAAGCTTGGGGCCTTCCCTATTTTTCCCATCCACTGCTCATCCAGCACAGCCAGATGACTGTGCGCCCAGAATATGGCTGTAAAAATATCCCTGTTACTGTGGCATTAATTCCAACGATGTGTTCTATAATCATGGAAGCTGTGGTAGCCAGACAGTTTTAAATCTGTTCACTATATAACCTTCTCGTTTGTCTTAGTTGGCAGTTCCCTTTAGATATATATAAGATATATAAGATATTAACATTTATTAAAATGCAGAATGCACTGCATATCACCAGTGTTTAGATTCTTGCTCAAATGCATAGCCCAATAGTGAATGTGTCATGATTGAGGGGTCCGAGGCATTCATTTGCAGGCTTTTATTTAGCAAACGCATGGTCAAAGCAGACAGACGTCGAAACACAGCAAACTGGAATATAAGAGGCCAGGCAACAACAAAATCCAAAAACAGGTCAGGGTCGGAGGTCGGGTCAGGGAGCAAACTATCAAAAAACCAAAGACAGGCAGGGTCAAATCCAAAGAATATCAACAAGGAAAATATGCCAACAATAATGCTACATGAAGGTGACAGGCCTGCTTCAGAATTTATAGTTACCAAACAGGAAGTAGCAGCAGAGGAAGCGATCACAGTTCATCCAGCGGTAAGAGCTCCCTCTGCTGGCTTTGCATAAAAGAATGAGTTAAGACGATCATATTGCTTTCAGATGCTTCTTTTTAAAACAATTCTGATGTTATAATAAAGAGGCAGTGCTTTTTTTCATCAAATTTGTTCAACAGTAGGCATACTTTAATTAAAATTGTTTTCATAATTCATATGGCTTGGAAAAGAAGCAAGCGATTTCAGGAATCACTTGATAATGCATGTTTTCATATGTTCATGTAGGTTGTATTCACAACACTGTTTCAAAACCGTTCAACCCAAATATTAGAGTTCAGCGCGTTTATGGATAACTTATGCTGACTGTGCACAGAGGCTATAAAGTGGGACAATTCTGGGACAATTCTGCAAGGACAGTCTGGATCTTTTGACTCACAACCTTTTAAGTAAGTTACGTTTGCTTAGTTAGTTAGTTAAATAGTCTGCTTTTAACAATTTAAACATGAGTTTTGAGCAAATGCAGACATGGTGTTATGTTTACTTGGCTCAATGCAATGCATGCGATCGGAAAAAGATAGTAAGACACATATGACTCAATCCTTCCAAGGCACAGGCCATTTCTTTGGTTCACAGGCATATCAACGCAAAGTTATTTTCTTTAGGCTGATGCAAATGAGAGTGCTCCGGCTTCATATCCAAGTTTTGTGTATGATTCATGGTTGCATTGTCTATGCAGGGTGAACTGTATATTGACTTTACATTGACTACAGTGAACTTTTGTGTGACTTTGGAGCATTTTGTTTTGTAAATGAGGAACAGTATTATGGAAAGTTGACAAAGGAATACTTGTTAAGAAGTGGTTCTAGATCTGACTGCAGCTGCATCAACCTTGATTTTGTCATGTTGATCTGTTTGGAAATTACCATTTTATTTTGTTAACGTTGTCAAAACACTGCAGTGACACTGCATACTAGAGGCACATCGACGCAGACATAGACAAAAAAGCATGCATTAAAACGGATCACGTAGTGGTGTAGGTCCAATGCAAAAGTATAAATTGGGCTTTACTCTCAGGGAAACCCTTATTTTTTGGATAAGTGCTTCACATTTCTCTAGTGGTGATGGATTTTGCACTTTTTGCTACCATTCGATATGGCTGTAGCAGTCCGCCATTCTCAGGCAGATACTACCACAGAGACTTCTTTCTTTATGTGATACTTTCCTGGTTGGGAAGTATTTTGAAGTGTTTTGTACATGTTAACCTCCCTTCAAGCAGAATGTGTTTCTCACAGTTTTCTTTTCTCCAACTTTGGGAAAATAATACTTTGCCAAAACAAACGTTGGGTCTGCACAGCAGTAAGTTTTCACTGTTAAGAAAAAAAGGTAAAAATATTAGCTGAAGTGACTTCCCATTCCCATTGTAAGTATGATCCTTACATTCCCCTCACAATACAGGGGGCTTTGGCAACTTACTTTTGAAAGGTTACAACGTGGCCTCAGCACACTTGTAATAAGGCATGCAACAGCTTGCCTGTATATGCACTAACAAACCTCGTAACACAGTTCAGTTTGCTGTGGTAAGGTTTTAGAGTAGGGTCCCTAGTGTCACAACATTGACACAACGTTGAGGGACTGAGAGAACGGTAATGTCTTGGTTACTACTGTAACCTCAGTCTCCTAACAGAGTAAATGAGATGTGTCCCTCCTGCTACAACACAACTACCTGCTTAAAATGGCCAGACAGTTTTTGTTTGTCAGCATAACCCTAAATAAGCAGAGTAATTAGTAATAGTTCCTTTTATACCTGCATGTCCAAGGGAATAGCATGCAAATTCCACTTGCCACTTCTCACTGCCCCTTTTCTGAAGTAGCAGAGGTGTTTGGAGCTCTCAAGTGCAAACCCTAGTGTCACTACATTCAAACAAGTTATATTAACCCAATATTTAAATTCTTTAAACCTGCTGTTTTAATTGGTTTTGTGATCCATAAAATAGAAATGTACGAGGTCCACTGTTAGGATTTATTTTTAAAAAAGCACACTTTATAATTTAATCTCAGCTGTTGCGGATCTAAAAATAACTTTCTTATCTAATGTCTTTCTGCGAGGTCTATTTGGTCCTGTTATGTTCTTGTTTCCATATCTTTGGTGTTCAATCTTGTTCCCATGTCTTTTATTTTGTAATCTATTTTCATTCCAGTTGATGCCGTGCTTCACTTGCCCTCTTGTTCTCTGCCTTGTTCATGTGTGACAATCTGATTGCTTTATTGTTTGGTCATGTGGTTCTTAGCCCTTTAACTGATATCTATTTTCACAGTTGTTTTGCCCCATCTCTGTGTCTTTTGTTGCCATGAGGGGTTAGATTTATTCCAGTTTTCAAATGACGGCAGCAGTTTACAAATTTCAATCAGTCACACAGAAAAAGTACCACTGCAGGTCACTCATTAGATTATAGACTCAAACAAGCAACCAAGGAAGGAGGGATAAAACCATAATGTTGTGAAAAGGGTAGGGTTTAAAGAACAGAAATATAGCAAAATATATATAAATGTTTATTTACTATAATTAACCAAAATCATGCATGACCGTACTATAAAAGACATAATAAAGCATATAGATTGCCAATAGTAAGCCTATTTTACAGACACTTAAATATCATTTTTTTATCTTTGTGCTTTGATACAATCTGCTATATAAATAAAAGTGATTGATTGACCCTGCAGGTTAAGAAATGTATCCAAGATACTAATAAAGTTAAATTAATTGTTTGTTATTGCAAAATAACTCATGCCATAGTTCTCTGTATTTAAATTGAGATTTACCATTGAATGACTTCTCAACCGCTGGAGGCTATTTATTAGATGTCTACTAACAAGAATTTTAATTAGCTGTCTACTAATGTCTAATGATTTTTTTAATAGCTTATTGGTTTGTTGATGTTTTGTGAAGCGCGTTGTTTAGTATAAGAAGCCCTATTGTTGAACTTGGTTCTTGTCTTGTATTGAATGTATTTGTCTGCTGTTGGTGAGTGTTGCTGTCTAGTCACCGTCAAGTCACGTCTAGTCTAGTGAAGTCAAGTCTGTTTTGGACTGTGTTTGTGGTTTTGATCACTTTATAATAAATCTGCACTTGGGTTCATTTACGCTCTCCTCCAGTGGAGGAGTATAGTGGTACTCTCTACTTTTTCCCTCATTAATTTGCAATTTGCATATGATTAGACTGATTTCAATCAACTTAGTTTTATGTTATGTCCCATTTAAAACTATGGTTTTTTAACAGTATCTTCAATAGTAGAGAATCACAGATATTTAGACTGGTAGTATGTCTCGTACGCTGTAAGATGATTTACATAAATAACATATTTGAGCAAAAGAAATAAAAAATGTTTTGAAAAAGCCAATTATTTCTAGAACCTGATTATTATAGGCTTATTTTGTCTGCGTCATCAGTGACCCAGAAGAAATAATAATCAGTGTGGTAGAGTGCTCCAAGGCATTTTTTATTCTTGGAAATGGAGAGAAGCTCATGTATCCTGATGTCTTTCACATACAATAATCAAAGTCCTATGCTACCTTAAATGTGTAAGGTTAATGTCAGAGGTAGTGGTGTAACAATTTGTGTTTTGTGTATTTTCCAAATCATCAACGTGATCATTCTTATCCCCTTGTTAGTGGGGACTTAGTGTCATTATTTAGTTGTTTGGAATGCACTTGTCAAAGTGAGCAACGTAATTTCCTCATAATCTACAACTGGGATGTTCCCATGACAACGACCAAAGTTTTATACACGCACATGCTCTGCTCTCCACTAACAAGGGGATAGGGATGATCACTATGGAAAATGACCATGAATCGTACAATACGCAAATCATTGCACCCCTAATCAGAGGTCATGTATTATCATGATGTTCTTTTGATTAACGACATGAAGACTATGGACTGATTGCCACGGCTTTAAAGAAATAGCTCACCTAACAAAAATGACCGAACCTCAGGCTGTGCAATTTATATTTGAGTCTTGGGGGGTTATCACATGTGCTCTGAAGCAGATAGATTGGTTTTTGTAACAACAATTTTTAGAGTTTTCAAATTATAACATAAATAACTGACTGGACTGATTGACTGAGTGCCGAGTTCTGGATTTAGGCTGACTTCTGACTCGATGTATGACGTATAGCGTAAATATGGTGTATGACGTACACTGAGTCATAGGTCAGCCAAGAAGCCAGGTATTTATGATTTATGCAGCTTCAAAATAGTGGCCACTATTCACACACATTACCAAGTTTGGAAGATCCAGGATACATTTTGAAAAAAATCCAACTGTGTTATGGATTACAAGTGGATTATTGTAATGATTAAAATTTTCTCTCATTTTCTTTTAAAGTGAGGGCATGGGGCTGTTTACAGATAGTCACATGGCTTATCCACATTTTAGAGACACAACGGAGCTTCAGTGTCAAAATAGGTCAAAAGAAAGACGAAAGAAGATCGAATAAAGCCATATGATCAGCACATGTCACACAAGTTCCATTGGATACAGTTGTCAATGAAACGCTCTGAACAATTCAAAGACTAGTATCGAGATAAAAACAGAGAAAAAAGAAAGAAAGAAAAAGAAAAACAAAGTTAGAGAACAGAGAGAGACAGACGGAGAGAGAGGCAGAGAGAGAGAGAGAGAGAGAGAGAGAGAGAGAGAGAGAGAGAGGGGGAGAGCGACTTAACTCTCGGAAAAAGCAAAAGGGGAAGTCTGCAAATAAAGGGAGAGGAGGAGAAACGTTAGAAACCACATGTGGCTGTTAGGAGCCATAATCCAGCTATGGAGCGAGACAGAATCGCTGGTAAGTAAATCTTTCTCTCTCTCTCTCAGTTTAAAAAACGGTTAGAAATAAGAACCCTGATAAACTGATTTGAAATTTGTTCATTACCTAATTTTTTCATTAGAGAAACTACTGTGTATGTAATTCTGGCTTTGTGCAGGTATGTCAGGTGGTGATCAGGCTCAGTATTCTCAGTTTCTGCGTTCTGCTGTCTGTTGAGTTTGGATCAAAGCAGTTTGTTGGAGTAGTTACAGTACAGTAGTTGGTCCGAATAAATTTAATTCTGTCACTTGTGTCTAGCCATTCTCAACTGTTTTTTCTTACAAAAACTAAGTCAGTTTACCAAGATGCAAAGTGCAAAAATCATTATGTTTAGTCTATGTGGATTGCGCTTTTCATTTTTAAGGAAGACACATGACCAAGGGTGTGATTTTATTAATAAGGAAGTGGGGCCTCTTTTTTTACTTTCTGCTTTGTAACTTATTTCTAATTCTCTCAAACTGCATCACAAGTATTTTCAATTCTACATAGTTCGAACACATTTTACAGGTGAACTCATTGACAGTTTTCACTTTGAAAGGAAAGAAGAAATATAATTATAAAGTCCCTGTGAATTTCACTGTTAATGGAGTATATGTGTTCGAGTAACGGTGAGAAGGTACACCTTACTCAGCAGAATCTCCCATAAGGATTGTGTCTGTATCACACCGCAGAGCAGCTGTGCAGGGAGGGGTTTGCTGTGTGGCATGCTTCAAATCTTTGGAGCTCCTGTAACATCAGCTGTTCTGGTTGGCAGTGCCACATGCCTTACACACACCCTAATATAATATATTGTGTTTAAATTATCATATCACTCATGTGTTGTACACGCACCAACATGAACTAATATTTGTAGAATTGGATTGAAGTTGAGCTGCGCTGCAGTTTAACAGGTTGCCACAGAGGGGCATTGGAGCTTTCCTGCATCAGAATATAATACGTAATGTAGATTCAAATATAACTTAGTGAAAATAATGACAAAGGATGAGATGGAGTCTGTGAAAGTGTCAGGGCATTTGGTTTTGTGTTGAAAGCTTTTCACATTTGTGTAAAGCTGATTGTGTTGTGTTGAAGTGTGTGTGTCTGTTATCAGGGCTGGGAACAGATTTCCGAACTGTAAATTCAGCTACATCAAGGAAGTTGTGGGCAGAGCTACTTCCTGGTTCTGCCTATCCATTGGTTTGCACATGTTGCCATAGTAATTAACACACCGGTTTGTTTTGAAAGTGATATGGCAGAGAATCCTAGAAGCCCTTGTGTCTCCTCTCAGAGCTCAGAAGATTGTTTTACATGTCAACACGTTAGCATAGTTAAGATAACAAGCACAAAGAGAGAAAAACTGGTCATCTGGTACATGTAGATAACACTGTGGAATATTGTGGAATCAGAGAGAGCTATTTTGAGAGTTTAAAATTCTGAATTATCTGAAATTTTGTGTATTTTTAAACCACTTTAATGTTTGTCTTTATATGAAATGCAATTAAAACTTCAATAGTCTTTAAATATGATTAATAGTATATTGCTGAATGCTCTAACAACTAACTGTTTTCAGTCAATGACCTAGTTTGAATGCTACACATATACTGTGTGTTCACAGGCAGCATCTGGATTACTGAAAAATCACTCATCCAGCAGTTTAATGACATGGTTGTGTAATTTCTACAACCTTTAAAGTTAACATCCTGCATTCAGTGGCGTATGGGATATCCTGAATGACTCATGACCTCACACGTGTACACAGAAACACACACATAAGCCAGCACGCTGTCAGTAATTATTACTCTGATATTTTATAACAGAAAATTCAGTCTTACCATTTAGAAAAACTGGTGTTTAAGGGCTTTGGATAGCCACAGATTTGGCAGAGACATTCAGAGAAAGAGCAGCATAGAATTTTCTCAGTGGTACAAATCACTGTGCAAATGTTCACATTAAATGTACAAAGTAGTTGAAGGTTGTTTATGTATGTTCATGAACAATAGTTATAATACCAATGTGGGTGTTTTTGATGCCAGACCCTTTAAAAGTGGAAATATTTGATTTTTGCTGTGAAACATTTCACACCTGTAATTTAGAAGCAGGATTTGTACTGGTTATTAACTATGATTATGGAAACTATCTCCAGTGCAGGCGTAGCACTGCGTTTGCCATGTAACGTTTGCAGTGTTAGAAAGTTATGGCTAGATGATTAGCAACAAACAACAATGTATTTTGAATAAGCGTCCCACTGCAATGAAGCATGGCATGACAACAAAGTGGGGATCCATGTGCAGGTTTTATTCGATACAGCATAGTCAGAACAAGCAGGGTGTCACGCTGTGGGAAATAACGCACAAAAAAGAAGAATCACAATTAACAGTCTTTAATAACTCCACAACAGGTGATATCCAAACAGGTCAGGAACACAACCGATGGAGAGGTGGGGATCCAGAAGGCCATTGTGGAGCCATTGTAGCAATCATAACAGCAACCCACCAAAAAGCAGTTTCCAGACACTTCAAAAAGAATAGACTAAAGTCCAGAATGGAGGACCAGGTCCATGTGGTAGAGGAAGAAAAAACAGTAGCAGAGCTGGCAAAACAGAGAGCCATTGGTGCAGGGAGCCAGGGCGGAGCAGTAAGCCCAGGTGGAACCAGCAAAGACCACCAAAGCAGAGCTGAAGACCACCAGGATGGGACATGTGTAGACGGAGCTGAGGAGAACCAGGGTGGAGCAACTGAAGATGTAGACTTTCAGAGTGGAACTGAAGACCACCATGGTGAAACAGAAGACTACCACAGCAGAATAGACAGGTCTGAATGTCCCCATGGAGGAGCAGACAACCACCAGGGTGGAGCTGATGGTGCTATAAACCCAACGAGGTTATGCAATCAAAGATGCCACCTTAGGGGGAACAGGATTATAGTAATAGACTCTCAACGCAACAAAGCCTGGATCTCAAAGAAGCACGAACAGCATGATGGTAGTGTCATACATAAACATCTGCTCTCTATACGGGTGACGCATGTCCCATGTAAACTGACCCATGCAGACTTGTTTGTGAAGGGGCAGCATCCCCTCAGACAAGAGGATTTTCAAGTGGACAGTCTTAGTAGAGTTACACTCCTATTTTAATTGGATGATAACAGTTTAGAATGGTAAAATATGCGAGAATAACCGGAAAAATGGGAGGGTTGACAGGTATGGAGCATAGAGTCTGCATGGTTTGTGAGTGTAGTGCCCCCTGGAATGCCAGCAGGTTGCACTGACACCAGCTAAAGGTCCTCTACACTGGATGCCAGCCTTGAATGTCTTGGGACCGACTTTGTGTTATCAAATGCAACATTCACAATGATGGCTGATCCATGATGGCTGATGACCGTGGCCTGACATCCCGAGGCTATGGCATGGCAGCCCTGACATGAACAGGCTCTGTAGACTTGATGTGAGCAGACTCTGGCTGGTCAAGCTTAATGTGAGCAGGCTTTACATGACAAGACTCTGGAAGATCAGCTGTGACTTGATGAGACTCTGGAACAGCAGCCATTATAGGACGAGACCCTTGAATGGAGGCCATGATGGGACAATAATCTGGAACAGTGGCCATTTAGTGGGTAGTCTCTGGGTTGGTTGCCATCTTGTAATAAGTCTCTAGGATGCCAGCCATTTTATGATCAGTCTCTTTGCTGTTCAGAAGAGATAATCAACAGTTCAAGTCACCTTTATTTATTAAGCGCTTTTAACAATACAGACTTCACAGTTTCTAATAGGAGAATAGTGTGTCAGTAGTGTAAAATGACAAAATTAAACATTACATTAGTTAAAGGCAATTCAAGTATAGTCAATTTGTATAGTTCTACTAATATGAGGCAGCTGTGCTGGTAATGAGTGCTGATGAGTCCAGGTAAAGGATTGTTTATGTACAGGCAAATGGACTCTTGGGTAAAGTGGAAATGGTCTGGAATGGAGTGCCCGTCAGTGAAGCTTACGGGCACTCCAGTTAGTGATTGTGACACCCATATTGATTTTATTTCTAGTCAGTTTACAAAATTGCATCCTTGCATGCTTTGTGGGCAAACGCTGCACATGACCCCTATGGTTTCAGTGGTTTCTCTGATCTTTTAGGTTATTATTATTATAATTTTTCTTCAAATTATGGCCTGTTTTTTGTTGGCTTCAGATTGACACTATACTCCCTTCACTAAGCCCTTTTCTGAAGAATAAAAGCTGAAGCTTCTTTAGTTATATGAAGGTACTGGAAATATAAGTCTATCTATCTTAATGTATGGTCTGCCCTACAGCTGCCATGAACCTCAACACAGAGGCCTTGTTAGAAAGCCAAGAAAAATAAAGCTCCAATGAAGTTTGGCTGCTTTAACATATGCTGGTCTGGTTTTAAATTGAATGATTATGCAGGGCTCAGGAGAGAGACTTAGAGTCTTCAGGTCATATGATTCAAAATGTTTTAACAATGTAGATGTGTTTAGATATTCATTAGTTAAACAATCTGATTGCTTGTTAATGCCTAGTTTATTTTATATCTGCTGGGTGTCTAGTATAGTGGGGGTTTTTTGAGATCTCAAACTGGTAACACACACCTGGATGGAGTTTATATCAGATTTTGAATGTATAGCTTTCGATCAATTTACACTTTTAATACAGGTAGATTCCAAACATTTCCCCTTCTCTCTGTCCTAAAACATATGGTCTGTTGGATCAGACTTAGTTTAGCTCGCCATTTATTTAAGAATTGGTTTAAGAGCAGTTGCTTCTGAGAATAGTAGATTGTAATGGAAGTAAGAGCTTATTATAGGATCTTTATGAAGAACACTGATGCATATTATTCTGGCATAAATTTTCTCTTTGTGCTTCCTATTTTTTCTCAATTTTTTGCTTTAACTCCAGGTGTGTGGGATGGACAAACAAAGTGCTCCCATAATCCCTCGAAAGCATGCTGGCTTGCCTTTAAAAAAATGAAGCCAAAAGGAGCTCTTGGGCTATACTTGGCCCAGCCAAATAGCTGGAGAAACTGCACCGAACTATATAATGTTTAAAAGCTAATTGTTGTAGTATATGAACAGCTGTCTAAGAAGGTTTTCGAAAGTCTGATCTATGGGTTTGGCATCTCTGGAGTTTCATTTGCAACTACTCTCAAGAAAATTGGGTAATAGTTAATGTAAATATCATTATTGTTTAAATGAGAATTACTTCATGTAAGGGCATTTTGACCCCATGGACTAAATTTTCACACCTTTCATTCCATTGGTTCAGTACAGCAGTATGTTCAGCATCATGACTAACTTATTTTTCTGAACCCGCATGTACAAATGTCATTTGGACTAACTTGGTATGATACAAAATGACAGTTGTGAGATAAGTTGTGAAATAACTTATTCAGTAGCATTTAATGTATTCTTAATACAAGCAGTTATATTATATTTCAAACTTGTATAATTTGATCAAATAAAAGCTGTTTTGTTTATTTTCATTACTGAGTGTGTGTAGGAATCGCTTTCATGGACTTTAAAAGCGCTGTGACTCTTGCAGGCACTTTGGCAAACTCATGTACATGTATCTGGGAAAGTTTTGTCTGGAATATCTGGCCCATCTTTAAAGAGATTGTATTTTCTTCCAAGTCATAAACAACTGGGTGGTGGGATTTTGAATCTAATGGCAGAGCGGTTTGGACATGCTTGTGATCTCTTTTAGACTGTAAGTTTTATTCTGACCATGTTCACATATCTAGATTTGATTATAAAACATATACTGGAAGTGACTAAGATACTTAAATGAGCAGTTCAGATTTTATTTTAGTGTTAAAGTTTATGACAGACTGCTATTAACTTTACTATCAAGCTGTTAGTGTGAGAAAATTTAGCTGTCTTTCAGCAAATCTTGTGTTTAACCATTTATTCGGATGCCATTAAATTAGAAGGGCAAAATAAATGTCAGCTCAAGAAAATTTTCCATTCACAGAACTGATTCTTTCAAAAGGAAGACTGCTGCATGGTCAAGTAACAGCATCTATAATGCACTTCATATGTTCTTGTGAGATGCTTTTTTTTAGCCAAAGCAGTTTGAAAGGGTGTAGGCCTGTATTTTTTTCAGTGGCTATTTTTTAGCCAGCTTATACAAACAGCAGAAGTAAAACTGAAACTATGCTTACTAACATACATCCACAAACAGATACAATGTGATACTGTATACTAATGAGACTGGTCTCTAAAGAATCCCATTACCACCACATAAGAAAATAGTCATTCGGAAAGGCAACTGTTTTTATGAATTTTACTAGTTTTGAGGTAAAAGTAAAAAGTAAATAAAATAATAATTATGTAAAATTCAAATGTTTTCCATTTTAAAATCTCAGTTGTGACATAAAATAATTATAATTTTAACCTTATGTCATAATTATGACTTATACATTCTACTAATAATTTTAAATTTTTCAAATGGTTGTAACTGGATTTCATAAATTTGCAATTGCACGAATTAAGGGACTATAGAGAGCTCCAGAGAAATGAAGAGTGTTCAGTTGTACTGTCTGAGTGAACTTTATTGCAGCAGGTGTTGGTGCGGACCATAATACATTAAAGAGGAAAGAACAAAGAATAACAGCATTGCTGCTTTTGTTACACTTATAATTGCACACACGCACAACTTTTGGGCGTTATTGCCTGTGGCCACCAGTTCATCCTTCATGTCTTAGAAGATCAACTAAAATGCTTAATTAAATAACAGAACCAGGGCAGCTCCTCTGGACATTCTGTGACCTTTAACACTCCATCAGTGATGCTGGCACTGCTACCAAACAGGACATCTGCATTCAGACAAGCATGAAAAAAAGGCCATGCTACTTATGTGGCTTGATATAATATGAGATTGTTTCTTGTTTTAGGCTTGGGAGGCATGCCTATGGTTTATTTTAAAATTTCCTGAATCTGAATTTGATTCTGATCATACATGTAGATATGACCATGTCCTTCCACTTTTGTGCTCATAAGCAGTTGCGTCCATGATTAAAGGTGTTTTTAGTAAGTAAATGTAAATGTTGATTTTCTGTTATCCTCACATATTCACTCTTGCAAGGTGTGGCAAAACATTAATATTTTTTGTTTCATAAAAGCAAAATGATAATTCCCCATTTTAGGCAGGGAAATCAAATTAGACTTTCTTAGAAATGTTGAACTATAATAGTAATTATTTAAAGAATAAACTAAAATTGTATTTGTTATTTCTGCTTATATTTCATCTGTTATCCAATATTTAGCTTACCTTTACAGTCAGTGATATCTAATAAAGTGTATTTCTGTACAAACAGTTGCTGTTTGAGGCACAGTCTTTGGCCAGATCACTGAATTGGCTGTTCCACCCTACTGAAAAATCATTATAACATAAAATGGTGTTTCATAACCCTTCTGGGCTGATAAGTGCACCCTGGTTACAATGTCACTTTTACCATCTGCAGAATATTAGCTGTGGGTTTGGGCGATGTGCCTCACAGTCTGGATGCCCTCAGCCTTCCATTACTTTGCTAACACTATAAAATATAATTGTTAGGTTGAGTACAAATGAATGGATTCTTTTGTATTTTTTTTTACATAATTTGTATTTTAAACCTCAAATCCTTCTCTAGAATTTGATGATTAGATCTACATGTGCTAAATACAGAAGATAAATCTAAGAATTTAACAATGAATTCCAAGCTGAAGGTTTTCTAATTTATCCTTTTCCTGCAGCCCTAAAACGCTCATTTGAAGTGGAAGATGTGGACTCTTCCTCACACTCTTCATCGCCTCATACACGGCGAGCGCCATCCAATGTTCAGAGATCGGCCATGTCCCCGACCAGCGGAAGGTATTATGAGCTGGGCTCCAATGGCACCAAGCCCCCTGACACCTCAAAGCCCAAAGCCCGAACGCCTGAACCGGTGTCTCGTAGGACAGAGCTAGGCTTTGACATCTCATCAAACAACAATGGCAAAGCTATTGAAGGCTCTCCCAGGTATAAGCTGAAACATGTATGCACAAATGTATAGATACAATCTGTTTCTAGATTTTATTGGCAAAACCAGAATTGCATTGGGTGGCATTGTCCAGCAATTCCAGCTGTGTGGTCTTGCTTTGGTAAAAGAGAGAAAAGTTGACAAACAGAATAAAGTAAGACTCGCCTCTTAGCAGAAAATATTGCTTTTAATATTGCTCAAAGTCAGAACATGAAAGTATAAAACTGCATTGGTCTTGCGAGTCGAGATGTTCCAGTTTTATCAAGATTTACAGCAGCAACCCCTGATTTCCATTAAGGATGAGTATGCATTATAAATATGCATTATACAGCAGTCAGTTTATTTTTGTGTGCCACTAAATCATCTGTTTAAATTGATCATTTAGGAAAACTGCTGTCACTACTGTGTGTTACTCTGAGACACGTAATAGCTTGGTTTTGTCCATTCAAAATGGATGAAAAATATTGAAAAATAATATTCATGTAATATTTAAATATAAACAAGAATGTAATTTGGTTGTAACTAAACAGCCATGCTGATACTAAGTTAAATGACACGATTGTGATTTAAATATGTCACTGTCAATGTAAAAGTATTTTATTATTTGGCAATTGGTGGCCAATTTGAATTTTCCTTTGTATGTTTTTGTAGACCTTACTCTTCTTGCATGGGTTTAGGGGTGGACCATCATGGTGAAGTTTTATCAACAAATCCATTTTCTTATCAACAAAATACATTTTTGTTCAAGCCAGACTTTATTAATTCATATGACATCACCAACTTGTACAATACTTCTGAATTCATACTGAACAGTATTGGAATCCAGAAATTAGTACTGAGTGACTTTAAACAGCTGTTGTCTTTCTTCTCAGCCAATAAAAATACAGCTGGACAAGCAGAATGATGCCGGCAGTAAAAAAGTGATTCAGTGCTGTTAAATGAAATATAAGCACTATTGACCAACTGTTGTATAATGCAGATTAGTCATAGCTGGTGTAATGGATGAAGTGCAACCTAAATAAACTAGATAACATGTTATTGTGTCCTAGTCCTGGCACGGCTCGGTTTGGGCTAAGGAGGCCAGATGTCTTAAGCCACAGTAAGACACCTGAGACGCAGAAGCACACGGTCACCTTTAGCAAGACACTGGAGACTATTGCGCCCATCACTCGTGCTGCATCTACCATTGTTCCTCATGCCAGTGCAAAACTTCCAGAGACCACCTTCAGGAAAAGCGAGCCACCAAGCCCTGCAGATGGATCAGCAAGAAAGCCTGAAATCAGTGTCACCAAATCAACAGACACCAGAGGTCATGACAGTCTTCACCATCCACCAGTTACAACAAGGTGTCCATCACCTAATCATGTTGGACGGAAATCCCCAAGTTCTGACGGGCATCGTAAGTACAATCCAATTATTCAAACCTATTTTTCCCAGAATAGAGGAATGAAGCTCTTGGAAAACCACACAGCTGGTCAATTGTCTTCTGATTTAAAAAAAAAATCCATGCATTCATGTTTTTTTTTTTTTTTTAAATGGCCCACATGTGTTATTTCATTATTGGTCTTTCCTTTGGTGGTCTGTCCTAAAGTGCTCTGGTCTGTGGTTTATACTATTATCTTTAATCTCATCTCTTGCTTTAAAGGGTGATCAAGCACTGTGTGAAGCGAAAATATGTGTCATTATTGAGAGAGGTTTTTGTAGTCTTCTGCTTCATGTGATTTCGACTTTCTAAGCCTCATCCCCCTTAGCCTCAGCTCCAAGCCTTTCTGTTCCGTGTTTGATCTCAGCTGGACACTGAACTTAAACTGACTCTGACATCCTGAACGAGCCGTTGAGTTTTGGCCCTTACTGCCCATGAGAAATTAGCAAGATGCAAATGAGCCATGAGTGGAAGAAAGCTGCAAGGCAGCCGCAGGCTTCTTACTCTGTCTGGACTGGAGCCTTTTAGTCCAGCTGTGCTTCAGACAGCCTTCATACTGAGACATAAACATACCGTGGTAACTCGGGATCACAAAGGACCTGAGGTAGAGGAGAACTGTGCTAAATGAGAAGAGAAGTGGTCACATTTAAGTCAGTGCAGCTGTGGAGTATCTGCAAACGTAATGGTATTTGTAGTCGAAACTATAAAAAACATCCAGAGGCTGTTTATGCCAGACTTCATTTAAAGTTCAAAATTGCTATAATGAAGACTGTTGTTTATTTAAGGAACATTAAATTTAATGAATATGTTGTCGGTTGTATTCATATCTGGGATAATATAAGTGGTTTCTATTTTCTTCCAAATTTACATGCACTTTTACGGAAGATAGAGCTAACCTTGCGGCTTAGAATCTGGTCATATTTTTACTAGAGGTTTCAACAGGTGTGCAACCTACAATCAGCTTACCATGTCTGACCATGATGTATTTGCAGTCTGAAATTTTCTCTGCCTTTCGTGGTTGTGATATGGTTATGATGTCACAACAGCTCACACGGAGGTCGTTGCTATAATAAATTATTAATGAAATGTCTGCATACATCGCGCATAGAGCACTGCGTTGATGATGTATTTTTGTAGGCCAGCCCAGAAGTTAGCATCAACCATGGTTCCCTTGACAATATCGCAACAGAATTTTCCCACTTGCTTTGGGATTATTGCAGAAAATAAGCACTGTGACTAAATAAAGTTTATGATTCTTGGTTCGTCATGATTTTTTTGCAGAAAAACTAAATTCACCAAGGTCACATGTCTTCAGCATGAGCATTACTAAGCTTCCGACAACTCTTGTGTGTGTGTGTGTGTGTGTGTGTGTGTGTGTGTGTGTGTGTGTGTGTGTGTGTGTGTGTGTGTGTGTGTGTGTGTTTTGGGGGTGAGGCGGGAGTTTTCCTAAAAATCAGATTTAGAATAATTTGCCAGAGCACAGTTCTAAACATAATGAGGCTGTAAAAGCAGACTAGTGAAATTAATTTTCCAGTTTATGTGATGCTTATTGTCTCTGACATCCTAGTCTCATTTTGCCTCTTTGTAGGTAATTGTCTTTTTGGAGCTTGAAAGCCTGCTGTCTGTGCATTCTCAAGCCAGTAGTAAGTACAGAGCCGATGCACTCTGAGTAAAGTAAATGCTAAAATATTTTAGTACTGATTGTGAAAATGTTATGATTCAATTCAATTGAGAGCTAACATCCTTGTTTACAATATTTAATCTCAGGAGCTACAAATGGACTGTGCCTGGGCATAGTGAACTGTAAAGCATGTTGGAAAGAAAATGTCTGCTAACAAGTTCAAAGCTAGTAACTTAACCCTGTCATTCAGACGTCAGACTGTGCATATGGAAGATACAATGATAGACATGAGAAAGGAAAAAGGGCCTAGTTAAAACAACTTCTCGCACATTTGGATTTGATTAGTCACCCGAAGTCCTCCTCCTCCTCATTATTACATGCACAACAGAACATACCAATGTACACGCATACATCTAAACAACTTGCACGTGTGCATCACAACCAGGTACACATCCAAACACAGAACACACACAATGAATGGCACACAGCACACATGTGGAAACTCTCTGGGCCAGAGGAGTTCCTGTAAATGCTAAAAAATAGAGGAAAGAGCAGCTGCAGCCAAGAGTGATCTAATGCCTAAACAACCACACTGTGTGTGCACTGTATGTGTGTCTCTTTATGTCATGTGTGTATGTTGTGTGGGCTAAAGGATGCAAGCTTTTTAAAAGTACAATTAGTAGAAAATATACTTGTAATTACCAGTCATTATAATTATCAAAAAACCTTTTTACTTTTTATAATATTTCATATTTCTGTTTAGAGTTCATATTCATCTTAATTTACAAATGCACATGATTTGTAAATCTACTATCTATGCTTTATAGATGAATTTATGAATTTCTAATGCCCTATTAAAGTCATTATAAAGTCCGTTCAAGCAAAATTTTCAAGCTTCAAAGAGTTCATAAAATATAATAAAAGGCAATCAATATGAATTAAGTGACTTAGTTCAATGAGAAAATTATTACAAAATCGTAATAATGAGTTTTTAAGATTTAAGATTTTTTCAGTGACCATTAGCCCACCTTTACAAAAGACAACATCAATGAATGTGAAAATAGCATCACAGGTACAGCAGATAGCAAACAGTGCTCATTTAATGCTCATGGATGCTTTTGTTCTAATCTGGCCTCTTTGTCACATAATTAATATAATTATTAATAATTAAACTTCTTATCTTTGTTATTCTACACCCCTTAACTGTAAACATAACCGAATGGTTCATGTGAAACAATTGCCCTACATTAGGGTCACTTTATTTAATTTTATTATCTACACAATTATCCACAAAGGAGTTACTTTGAACAATTACAATAATATCTAACAGCTGGATTTTGTAGTTGGTCCTATACAAAAATACAGTAAAGTTGGGATTTTGGTGAAAGCTAGCTGTTGTAAATGTTGTAAATGTCTGACAGATTAGGTTCCTTCCTGTTCATTCAGGTTTTATTTTTATTTTTTTGACAGGACGTGACATCAGACCAGATTGTCTCACGTCCTTCCTTGCAATTGTTTCCCCTTGATCTGAAATTTACTCATGTACTGTAGGTATATTTTATACCGATTTGCTATAGAACAGGAGATCTGCTTAAATCTACAAATGCTTAAAATATTTGTAATTGTATGTATTGTTTAACTATCTTTAAAGGGCAACTGACAATCTTTTTTTATGTTAAACAGTTCTAAACTTGATTTTCTGACCTGTTCCTGACCTAAATATACCAAATCCCTGGGTCCCTCCTACAGATTATGTGACTCACCCTTATTGCAGAGGTTTAATTTAAAAGCTTCACTCTTGGGAATGTAACACTGAAGTAGAGCTGTGTCTTCAGCTTCAGTGAGGTCATACTCAGATCACCAAACCAAAGAAGTTACATATGCACAAGAGAGAGGGGGCTGTCAAAATGGTGACAAATAGGTTTCATCAACTAAACGCCTCCTGCTGGTGACCTAGACCCTCTGCAGAGTGTTTTGACTGGCTCCATGCCTCATCCTGCCTGTGTGTGTGTGTGTGTGTTTGTGTGTTGACCCTTTCTCTTCTCAACAGCTGAATCTGAGATAGAAAGGTATCTGAGACCTACAAATAGTAAGAAGATACACATATTGCTTTTGTTGCCTTCTCCTGTTTTCCTCTGTCCTAAGTAATATGTTTTGCTTACTAAATTCACATTCAACAAGACATGTAAGCAATGCCAAGTAGAGAAAAATACTGAAAGACCACCCCTGTCAGCATTAACCCCCTTACATGCAAAGCAAATAGCAGTTATTTCATTAGAAATATAATTTGTCTGTATATATTGATTGTGTGTCAAAAATCAGCATACGGCATACAATAAGAGCATCTTACTGACTCTAACACAGGAAAGATAGAATGACAACAAAAATGATAAATATGTCTATAAAGTTTTAATAATCATTTTAATCTATGAAAATAGTTATGCCCACACAAGAGCTATCAAAATAAGAAACAATATAATTAGAATTACTAATGGCAAAATACCAAAAATATTTATTATTACAAACCACAAAACTCTTAAACACTATCACTGCAATTTGAAATTTGTGTACAAACTTATGATTTGAGTACATAATTGATCACTCATTCATTATGCCTATAGTAAATCACATATTAGAACTAACTTAAAATATTAGATACTGCGATTACCAACAAAGGTAAATCATCATATAATTGAATATGTTCAAAGTTAACTATATCCTGTTAGCTATATCAGTAGGACATAACAGGGAAGCGCTTAACATACAAAATTATGCAAAAATAAAAAAATATGTTTTAATAATACATTGCCATGGTTTTCACTCTTTATTTCTAGTAACTATAAGTAACCTTGCAACTGCAGGTCAACTAGCATCTGTCTGCTTAATATCTGCTAACTCCAAAGATGTTCTACTCATTATAAGTAGGCTAACTTTGCCAGTAATTCATCCTTTCTATTATCCATAATCTTTAATCTAACCTAACAATCTACTCTAGTAAGAGTTAGTTAACATGCAATTGAAATTAGTAGAATTTCTAAAGAAGACTTAAAATAAAGTGTAAGCTTTACATGAAGTTAAAATGTCCTATTTGTGATTTTAAGTTTCAGAAGTTTTGTCATATGTGATGCCCCTTTTGATGTAAAATGTTTTCCCCGGGCTCTGTTAATTGTAGTCAAAAGCATCTCAGTGTACACAGCTACAAGCAAAGTGAGGAAATCTGCACTCTGTGTCAGGTTCAGACACAACAAACGAGTGTATTTTATGTTGTTTTTGACAGAGATGTGTATGTAATGTTGACTGCCTCTGTCTCTGAGAGGAGTTGGGTTGAGATGCATCACTGAAAATATGGCAGTCCTCTCTTGATAACATTTCCGGAAACATGTGTTTACTTTACATGGCGAGAGGGAAGGTCAAGGGTCACACAAGTTTCCCACCACAGTGCAGACCATTTCCATCCAAAGGACTTTATCTTGGGCCTCAACTGACATAATCTTCCTCTTTTTGTCTTATCCTAGATAGTTTATTTTAATGATCACTCTCTAACAGTTTCTCTTTCTTTATTTTCTATATACCTTTTTGGGTGATTGATTGATTTTTAAATTGTTTTACATAGTCAGTGTTAAATAAAATTATGTTACATAGTAAAAGTTACGGTTAGACTGGTTTTGGTTGGTTTTAGAGGGTTTTGGCACTAGCTGAAAGGCGTTATCTAAGGGCAGGGTTTAAATTGGGCTGGGGCCGTCCGGGGCGTCCAGGGTTAAGGGGCCCCAGCACATGGACTCCAGGGCTCAACATTAATGGCTTCTAAAATATAGTTAGTTAGTCAACCTCACACAACCTTTCCACTGTTACAGTTCATTAAGCAAGTACAATAATATTAAAGATGTGCTATAATAGATCTTAGGTGGAACCACAGCACATCTCATCGCAAACAGTCCATTCATTGCTGAATGATTCAGTGTTTTGAACAAATCAGTCTGTACATTTTTGTTTTTTTTTACATCTGATGAATCTGCTGTCTTAATGAATCGGTTGAATGAACGACTCAATGACTCACTCATTAAAATCTTACTAAAGGCATCTACTGGCGTTTTAATTTAATTGAAAAAGTATCATTTCCATAATAATTTCGATATAATAATGATATCCCACGTGTGGTTTTGCTCCAGTGCGGATGAATCTAATGTTTAGAGGTGAATGTGTAGGTGAAGGTGAATCTTGTACTTACTAATCACAGATTCTATATATGACCCAAATAAGAATTTTCACCGGATATTGTCATCTGATCAAATAAGTACTAGGTTTGCCTAAATCGAACGATCAGTTAGCTCATATCACATCAAACCCGGCAAATTATTATTATTGTTTTACTTATCCTCAAATTAATAATGTTAGACAACATCAGGATTGTGTGACTATGAGTATAGTTTAGAATTGCCTATATCTTCCTATAACAGCTTCTTTGTTTAAAGACGTGACATAATGACGTTATCGAAAGCCTACCTGTACTACTCATATTAGAAAACATTACTATAAGCTATAGGTTATATTTTTAAACTCTGGCTGGCACACAATGTACTTGGTTAATGGACTTTAAATAAACATTTAAAGTCTAATTCTTTCTATTAGCTATTAACTACTGTCATGAATCTGGTCCTCAAACTACCAAGCACTCACCACCAGATGTCACTTCCTCTCCACATTGTTTCTTGCACCACACCACTATCCTATTTCACTCTGGAATTCCCATTACCCATTGCACTGACGACACACACACACACACACAGCTGCTTCCAATCACATGCTACTTAAACGAAGGACTTCCTATTGATCACTGCCGAGTATTGTATAACACTTATCACTGTTCTGTGTTCTGTGTTCCGTCCCAGTTACCCAAGTTCCAGTTACACCTAGTTTAGTTTCCTAGTATTACTTTGTTTCCCGTGTTGGACCCAGCCAGCATACTTCAGATTTACCCCTCTATCTTGCCTCTCAGATATTGTTTTTCCCGTTTTTCCAGATTATTGCTTGTTTGCCTGGAAAAGACATTAATATATGCTTCCTAAGTACTAATAAACAGCCAATGTGCTATTGATATGCATGCTAGTTAATAGTGAGAATTGATCGATATATTTTTTTTTTTTACTTTTGTAAGCTGCTGTACAATAGAACCTAGGTAAGTAACTTTAAAACCAGTTTAGTTTACAAATACATATAATTTCTCAATAACTTATGTATGCTTGACAGTGTAACATAATGTGGTTGTAACAACGAAGTAGTAAAATTTTTTTTACAAATTTGTTTTGAAGTTTTTGCGCCATTACAAATAATGTATTCGGGTTCTTTAAAAACAAGCTTTGCATACGGATGTTAGATGAATCACAATCTTGGACGTATCTCCCCCCGCAGTTGCCTGACTTCATTGTGTTTTTGCTTTGTGTGTGTCGGAGAGAAAAAAAAAGAAATTATTTATTCGGTGGGGGGTGGAAAATAACCTTTAACCTACCTTATGTTCCCTTTGAGTTCTGCACATTATGACCTCATGACTCACTGCTGTCAACCTCAGATTACCAAACAGCAGGGTTCATCCAGCTCTAGGAGGTTCTATTCTCTACCGATTCCAAAGATGAGATGAACAAAACTGCTACTTATGTGGAGATTCATGGGATTTGTGATGTGGACCTGTGGCTGAGTAACTGTAAACGAATTAGAAGCAGTGCAGGAAATGACCACACAACTGGAATGAATTAACAACAAACATGGGTACAATACAATGTCTGTATTTTACTATACCTCAGAGAAACAGGCTTTGAATAAATGAACAAGCTTTCCTAAGGTTGTTTTTCTCTTTTGAATTCTTTTGCTTTAGACAGAGCCCTTAAACAGCAGCCAGTTGTAAAGGAAGGAGCTGGAGACATTGACAGTGTCCAAAAGGCAGTTGGCTTGTTGCAATAAATTCACAGGCTGCATTTGTGAACAAAGGTGCCTCAAGAAAATGACTTTAGACAGGCGTCTGCAGCAGGATAATGATCTCAAACAAAATAGAGAGAGCTTTGATGACAGCTAAGGAATATTTGAATAATGCAAATGCATTTTTAATTGAATTAATTGAATTTTTTTTGCTAAAAAAGTATGCAAAGTTGTTCAAAATGCTTTTTAACGGTTTATAGTTTTTGTGACGTTTAGTGTATGGTGCTTTTTTTATTCATCACTCATGGGTAAAGTTAGGTTTAGGTGTAGAGATATTTTCAAGACTACATTTTTCGATTAAAATGTTCGTTGGGTTAAAATATAAACGATGAACTCGGCAAAATCAGGACGTGCCAGTGGAGGCAGTATTTTTCAGCTTTCAGACGCAGCCATTGTGTTCACAGTAAACTCAGATCTTGCAGCTGTTGAAACTCATAACTCATGCGCTCTGAAAAACATGCAACTGTGTAATTTAAAATATATTTCTGGTAATACAGAGTGCAAGTATAAGCTTTGCATATTTATACGCAGAGATTAAATTAGTTCAGAAAAACCAATAAAACCAAAATGCTTTCTAGTAATCAATGCCTGACTGTGGATTATGACTGCATTGAACTATTGAGACCCTGTTAGACATTTTAAGGTGACAGGTTTACTATAACCACATATCATCCTAAAACTAAATGTCCTTCGGTTGAGTAGGACAGAAAAACACCAGGGGGACAGGAAAGTATTAAAAACCCAAGCCTTTTCCAGATAAGAGAGGGTCTTAAATCTCTGCAGGCCTTAAGAATGAGTCATCCTTACTGCCTCAGTACTAAGAAAGCTGTGAAATCAATTCCATATGCTGTAATTATAAAGCATGTCTCTCTCTATCATATCTAATCTTGCACGGCACAGACTTCCTCCTCTATTCTCTCTATCTCTCTGTCCCTTTGTTTCTCTGACTGGTTTTTCTTCATTTTGCTACTGGGCAACTTCATTTGCTTTCTGATAACTTCCTGTGAGGAAACCAACAAAAACATCCACTCTAAAACAACAAATAATTCCAGCCTAGAATCTCAGGAAGAGGCTGACTATGTGTGAAGAACAACTGGCCAGTAATATTTGGATGTTTATGGTACTTATCATGGACAGGAAGCTATGCTGTCAAACCTCTAAGGACCAATCTCTCATGTACATGCGTAATTAAGATAAGCAGAGAAAACGCAAATGACTACAGGAAATAGACTGCAGCCTCTCTCCCACTCTCTCTCCTTGTCTATGGTTCCTATGAGCCTATAGGAGTTTGTGAGTAACGCAGATATTCTCAGATGTATTCAGAATTACACACTAACACATCTTGACAGGCTACTTCCTGTACCCTAAAATCCCTCCCGTTATACTCGGTGTCTCATTCTTTTCTTTAGAATTGATTAGACGTTTCAAAAAACGAGCAAAACTTTGCACACAATTACTGTTGTCTCATTATATTCGGTGTAGAATGCAGTTTTATCATGTCTGTGATCGGTCTGTGCTACACAAACAGGTGCAGGTAACTGGATGTGGTTACTCTCAGACACATGAAACTGCATCACTGTGTTGCAGAAGAACTGTTGAGTTTAATCATTGTTATTTCCTTTCCTTTAACCGTTTAAAGGTCGTCTTAACATTTACTTTCTTGCGCTTTAAAAAATGCAGACACACACGTGCATATGCACTTGCATACACACGCATACAAACGTACTTGTTCATGTACATCTGTCTTTACGTAAGTGTATGTTTTAAACAAAGTGCAATGAAAACTGACTTTTGCATTAGACGAAAAAAGCAATAATATTTACAGGGAGTTTTTGCACTGATCATCAACCCTGTAACATTTCACCTCAAAACATTGTTTAAAAGAGGTAAGTGAT